>NC_139626.1:24917276-24934776 GCF_964638095.1 Poromitra crassiceps | reverse complement strand
CAGCCTTATGAATCAAACTACATACATCCAGCCTTATGAATCAAACTACATACATCCAGCCTTATGAATCAAACTACACACATCCAGCCTTATGAATCAAACTACACACATACAGCCTTATGAATCAAACTACATACATCCAGCCTTATGAATCAAACTACATACATACAGCCTTATGAATCAAACTACATACATCCAGCCTTATGAATCAAACTACATACATCCAGCCTTATGAATCAAACTACATACATCCAGCCTTATCAATCAAACTACATACATCCAGCCTTATGAATCAAACTACATACATCCAGCCTTATGAATCAAACTACATACATCCAGCCTTATGAATCAAACTACATACATCCAGCCTTATCAATCAAACTACATACATCCAGCCTTATGAATCAAACTACACACATACAGCCTTATGAATCAAACTACATACATCCAGCCTTATGAATCAAACTACATACATCCAGCCTTATGAATCAAACTACACACATACAGCCTTATGAATCAAACTACATACATCCAGCCTTATGAATCAAACTACATACATCCAGCCTTATGAATCAAACTACACACATACAGCCTTATGAATCAAACTACATACATACAGCCTTATGAATCAAACTACATACATCCAGCCTTATGAATCAAACTACATACATCCAGCCTTATGAATCAAACTACATACATCCAGCCTTATGAATCAAACTACACACATACAGCCTTATGAATCAAACTACACACATACAGCCTTATGAATCAAACTACATACATACAGCCTTATGAATCAAACTACACACATACAGCCTTATGAATCAAACTACATACACCCAGCCTTATGAATCAAACTACATACATCCAGCCTTATGAATCAAACTACATACATCCAGCCTTATGAATCAAACTACATACATCCAGCCTTATGAATCAAACTACATACACCCAGCCTTATGAATCAAACTACATACAGTACATCCAGACTTATGAATCAAACTACATACATCCAGCCTTATGAATCAAACTACATACATCCAGCCTTATGAATCAAACTACATACATACAGCCTTATGAATCAAACTACATACATCCAGCCTTATGAATCAAACTACATACACCCAGCCTTATGAATCAAACTACATACAGTACATCCAGCCTTATGAATCAAACTACATACATCCAGCCTTATGAATCAAACTACATACATACAGCCTTATGAATCAAACTACATACATATCTTGCGGACTGACTCAATTTCTCTTCTGTGAGTTGATTTCACGCTCTTGGAGCTTTAGTTTCCCGGCAAATCAGTGACAGTTTTTAGGGTCAAAATCAATGAAGGACCCCAGAGGTTTTATGTGATGCACCTTTAGCCAACGAGGAAGCTACACTCGCATCAGGACCTCTACAGTGAGATCCTGTGACAAACTTCAACTGTCTTGTAGCTCTGACATCCATTTGTAAGGTAGGCTAGGCCTATTGGATTGCTGCCCAGTGCCCTCTCTACTGTGACACATAAAGGTAAACTATACCTAACACATTAAACTAGGCTCTCTTCTATAAGGGTAAACTATACGTGGAACTTTCTTACACATGTTTTGGGAATGTGAAAAAGTCCAGGAATTCTGGGATAAAACAACTTCAATAATATCTGACATAATTGAACACCTCTGGACCGAATCCTTCTATTAATTAACGATGACTCTAAACTAAACTTGTCGGGTAAACGGAGAAAAAATTGGCTTGCTGGCCTAACCGCAGTCAAGAAAATGATAGCCCAAAGGTGGCTTCCCCCTCACTCACTTAACATTCACAAATGGCTAGCATATTTTCATGATATCGTAATGCTTGAACTCTCCACAGCTAGGATTAATAAAGCGAAGTCCTCAACTCTTGAACCCTGGAGAGATGTAGCATCTCTGCCTCAGGAACCAGTGCTCCAGTAGCAAAGTGTGAGAGGTTTACTTTGAACAGAGACCGCGGGGGTGGGGTTTTTTGAAAGGGTGTTCTCCTCTATTTCCTTATTTCCTTTTTATTTCTTTTTCATTTTGTTGTAAACTAAACTGATGTCTTTCATCACATGTTCTGATGGGTATTGGGTGGGTGATATGAGTGGGCGGGTCTTTCATCACATGTTCTGATGGGTATTGGGTGGGTGATATGAGTGGGCGGGTCTTTCATCACATGTTCTGATGGGTATTGGGTGGGTGATATGAGTGGGTGGGTCTTTCATCACATGTTCTGATGGGTATTGGGTGGGTGATATGAGTGGGTGGGTGGGAAGAGGGCTCATGCATCCTGTCTAATGACTATCATTAATGTCATGTACCTGTATTGAATGATGTCAATCAAAAGTTGATCACAAAAAAGTAAACTACCTAACACATTAAACTAGGCTCTCTTCTATAAAGGGAAACTAACTATACCTAACACATTAAACTAGGCTCTCTTCTATAAAGGTAAACTAACTATACCTAACACATTAAACTAGGCTCTCTTCTATAAAGGGAAACTAACTATACCTAACACATTAAACTAGGCTCTCTTCTATAAAGGTAAACTAACTATACCTAACACATTAAACCAGGCTCTCTTCTATAAAGGTAAACTAACTACCGTATACCTAACACATTAAACTAGGCTCTCTTCTATAAAGGTAAACTATACCTAACACATTGAACTAGGCTCTCTTCTATAAAGGTAAACTATACCTAACACATTAAACTAGGCTCTCTTCTATAAAGGTAAACTATACCTAACACATTAAACTAGGCTCTCTTCTATAAAGTTAAACTATACCTAACACATTAAACTAGGCTATCTTCTATAAAGGTAAACTATACCTAAAACATTAAACTAGGCTCTCTTCTATAAAGGTAAACTATACCTAACACATTAAACTAGGCTCTCTTCTATAAAGGTAAACTATACCTAAAACATTAAACTATGCTCTCTTCTATAAAGGTAAACTATACCTAACACATTAAACTAGGCTCTCTTCTATAAAGGTAAACTATACCTAACACATTAAACTAGGCTCTCTTCTATAAAGGTAAACTATACCTAACACATTAAACTAGGCTCTCTTCTATAAAGGCACGGCACTCTGTGATTGGTTCCCCCCCAAATCCCAGTCCCCAATGTATTTTCAGCCCAGAGGCCAATGCGACAGAGAAAATGAGGTGGCCCTGATATGTCAAATCAATAGCTCAGAGCTGGAATAACTTCAATCTCCTCAGCGATGTGTTTATAGTTGATCTGATTATTTGACTTATTCTGATGTGTTTTCTGGTGAGGGACTCTTGTGCATACTTATTTTTCATCAGTGTTTCAGAGATTTCAGGTAAAAAAAAGCAATTTAATAATTCCATAAAAATGATAATGATCGTCTATTTATTTTTGCTTCTCTCTCTCTCTCTCTCTCTCTCTCACACACATTCAAAATTCATCAATGAAACACTTCCACAGACTTGTTGATGTCAGGTCCAAGTCTGCGTAATAACAGCCACTGCTGGTTTATGGAGGAACTGTTATTTGCCTTCCTTAAATCCTTGTATCTGTCATCCACTTTGAACCAGAGCCTTCAAACCTGGCATGTGAAAGTTAACATGATGTACTGCTTTGTGATTAGCACCCATGAGGTCAGCCATGATGTATTTTTCTCACTACTAGTCCAGGGTCTTAGGGAAATATTACAGTTCATAGTCCAGGGTCTTAGGGAAATATTACAGTTCATAGTCCAGGGTCTTAGGGAAATATTACAGTTCATAGTCCAGGGTCTTAGGGAAATATTACAGTTCATAGTCCAGGGTCTTAGGGAAATATTACAGTTCATAGTCCAGGGTCTTAGGGAAATATTACAGTTCATAGTCCAGGGTCTTAGGGAAATATTACAGTTCATAGTCCAGGGTCTTAGGGAAATATTACAGTTCATAGTCCAGGGTCTTAGGGAAATATCACAGTTCATAGTCCAGACTCTTAGGGAAATATTACAGTTCATAGTCCAGGGTCTTAGGGAAATATTACAGTTCATAGTCCAGGGTCTTAGGGAAATATTACAGTTCATAGTCCAGGGTCTTAGGGAAATATTACAGTTCATAGCCCAGGGCCTTAGGGAAATATTACAGTTCATAGTCCAGGGTCTTAGGGAGATATTACAGTTCATAGTCCAGGGTCTTAGGGAAATATTACAGTTCATAGTCCAGGGTTTTAGGGAAATATTAGGGTCAGTTCATAGTCCAGGGTTTTAGGGAAATATTAGGGTCAGTTCATAGTCCAGGGTCTTAGAGAAATGTTAGGGTCACTGGAGCCACTACTTCCGCTCTGGCCCAGACAACAAGTTTAACAAAGAGGGAACAGACACACAGAGAACAGCGCTGCTGCCTCCTGCAGGCAAGGCGGCGCAGCCGGCGAGTTGCGTATGACGACGGACGGCAGAAATGAGCGAGGAGGAGGAGGAGGAGGGGAAGGAGGTAGACGACAACGCATGGTAGGCTAGAAAGGAGCGTGCTCAATTTCAAGTGTTAAATAACATACTAAAAATCTATGAAAATCTAATTTCCGGAAAGGGGTCATTCTCAAGATGGCTGAATAGTAATTGAGATATCTAGCCATTCAAAGCTCCCAGCAGCCACCATCTTGAGAATGACCCCTTTCTGGAAGTTAGATTTATTTATACTATACTATACCTTGAACATGTCATACAACTTTTAAATCTGCATAGGTATTTGGCCTGCGCTGCATTGTTTGATGTTTTTTCTCCCCTTTCTCACATCTCTCTTGATGTGAAATGGTGCAACGATTGTGAGCTTGAAGCACAGACTGCCTCAGTCTGAGAGGATTTCAATCGCAGTGGAACAAAATAACATCAAATAAAATGTTCACATTTCACATGTAGCCGAACACGCTTACAGTGACTTCATGAAGACTGCAAAGCCAACATCACTAGACTCAATATCTTTTTTCAAATGCCCTTTCAAGCCTCTTTGCATATCAATGTGTCTGTAATAGAATTCAGTTTTTGAATGTGCTTAGCTGCTGCACCTGGGGGTGGGAGAGGGGAGGTGAAGGGGCAGGGGGGCTGCATGATTGATAAATGATCATGCAGTACACAAAGCTCTGAGTTATCAAACCAACTTATACAACCGATAGGAGCGAGGTATGGAGTTTTTCTGCAGCCGTTTCAACCTGTCCCGCAAAGAAACACAATTGAAATTCACCCGATATGTGTGGCAACGTATTGATTGACCCCTGTTTGAGCGTACATTTAAATTGTCACCAACCACAGGATCAGATCGATTGAAAACATGGCTGAGGCAAGAATCTCAGCCAGACGAGGAGTGAAGGAGAGGAAAGGGAATGAGAGTTTGGGGAATAAGCGGTGTAGTGGGGCCTGGAGACGTGGGTATGGGCTACTCTTAATTTAGGCCCCAGTTACTATTTATGGCCCGTCCAGCAAATGATAAATGCCCTCTAAATGCCCTCTGTTATAAGGTGTGACGTATGACTATTCTGTTATAAGGTGTGACGTATGACTATTCTGTTATAAGGAGTGACGTATGACTACTCTGTTATAAGGAGTGACGTATGACTACTCTGTTATAAGGTGTGACGTATGACTATTCTGTTATAAGGAGTGACGTATGACTACTCTGTTATAAGGAGTGACGTATGACTACTCTCAATCTGTTATAAGGAGTGACGTATGCCTACTCTGTTATAAGGAGTGACGTATGACTACTCTGAGTCTGTTATAAGGAGTGACATATGACTACTCTGAGTTTGTTATAAGGAGTGACATATGACTACTCTGAGTCTGTTATAAGGAGTGACGTATGACTACTCTGTTATAAGGAGTGACGTATGACTACTCTGAGTCTGTTATAAGGAGTGACGTATGACTACTCTGAGTCTGTTATAAGGAGTGACGTATGACTACTCCGTTATAAGGAGTGACATATGACTACTCTGTTGTAAGGAGTGACGTATGACTACTCTGTTATAAGGAGTGACATATGACTACTCTCTTGTAAGGAGTGACGTATGACTACTCTGAGTCTGTTATAAGGAGTGACGTATGACTACTCCATTATAAGGAGTGACGTATGACTACTCTGAGTCTGTTATAAGGAGTGATGTATGACTACTCCGTTATAAGGAGTGACGTATGACTACTCTGAGTCTGTTATAAGGAGTGACGTATGACTACTCTGAGTCTGTTATAAGGAGTGACGTATGACTACTCTGAGTCTGTTATAAGGAGTGACGTATGACTACTCCGTTATAAGGAGTGACATACTGTATGACTACTCTGTTGTAAGGAGTGACATATGACTACTCTGAGTCTGTTATAAGGAGTGACATATGACTACTCCTTTATAAGGAGTGACATATGACTACTCTGTTGTAAGGAGTGACGTATGACTACTCTGTTATAAGGAGTGACATATGACTACTCTCTTGTAAGGAGTGACGTATGACTACTCCGTTATAAGGAGTGATGTATGACTACTCTGAGTCTGTTATAAGGAGTGACGTATGACTACTCTGAGTCTGTTATAAGGAGTGACATATGACTAGGTTATAAGGAGTGACATACTGTATGACTACTCTGTTGTAAGGAGTGACGTATGACTACTCTGAGTCTGTTATAAGGAGTGACATATGACTACTCCGTTATAAGGAGTGACATGCTGTATGACTACTCTGTTGTAAGGAGGAGTGACGTATGACTACTCTGTTATAAGGAGTGATATATGACTACTCTGAGTCTGTTATAAGGAGTGACGTATGACTACTCCATTATAAGGAGTGACATACTGTATGACTACTCTGTTGTAAGGAGGAGTGACGTATGACTACTCTGTTATAAGGAGTGACATATGACTACTCTTGTATTTAGTTCACCCAAATATGGGCCACTAGTATGTGTACTGTACATTGCCACTTATTTCTACTGCTTGACTTCAGGGAGTAACTAACCTGGAGGGGTGTTGGTCAACAATGACAAAGCCGCTCTTACAGACAATCTAGCTAGATCTAATGAATCAACAACAATAAACCATAGAACAGAATTATATAATTAATACACATACTGTATATAAACACACCAACTGAGAAATTAACAGGTTCTCTCCTGTAACGCATACAGATGGCAATTAAATGGTTACACTCCTGTGTGGACTATCATGTGTTGCTTCAAGGTTTCTTTACGACTAAAACCTTTACCACAGACTGAGCATTTAAATTGCTTCTCTCCTGTGTGGCTCTCCTTTATGTGTCTCTTCATGCTATTTTTATAACCAAAACTTTTACCACAGACTGAGAAATTAAAATGGCTTCTCTCTCCTGTGTGGTCTATCATGTTGCTTCACATTATCTTTCAGACTAAAACCTTTACCACAGACTGAGCATTTAAATGGGTACTCTGTGTCTTGACAGATCCTTTTTGATTAAAAGTTTTATCACAGACTGAGCATTTAAATGGCTTCTTTCCTGTGTGGGCTCTGATGTGTATCTTGACATCTCCTTTGTCACAAAAACGTTTACCACAGACTGAGCATTTACCTTAGGCCTCACAGAGCACTGGATCAGCTTCACATGCGGAAAGGACATGTTCACAAAATCTGCAATGTTCTTGGTCGCCAGAGGTCACTGGCATTGCATCTCTTCCATGTGCCAACAGGATGTGATACTACATCAGCCCTACTGGGCTATGGGAAAAGGAGTGCATGGGCAGCTTGGGAAGCAACATCGGATCTCACAGAGACCCTGGACGCTCTCACCTTGGAGCCTGAACAGATCAACTCAGATGTCCATGTCCAAAGATTGGAAGCGGTATGGTCATTGTCATGTACAGCAAGAGTTGTGTCTCCAGCCAAGTAGATGAAGCCAGACATCAACTTTTCTCAAACGGTACCAAGTCCCTCGAGAGCTCGAGAGGGCTGGTACTGGGACTCCATGATCAAGACTTGGGAACCTTACTGGACCCATCTTTCAGATGCCAGTAAAGCCTGAGCCATCATTCTCTGCTGTGGATGCAAAAAGTAATGTAGTGGGCGCTGTGAATGCTGTAAAGCTGGAACCCGTGGCACCTTGATGTGGATGCAAGAGTGCCTGTACCAACAATGAGGGTCGAGACAACAATATTTGAGTAATCTGGCTGTGGATATAAGGATATAAACAAAAACCACCAGATTACTTTTATCCAAAATGAGTCACCCTGGTAAGTCAAAAGGACTGAGCACATCTAACTCAATTATTTAGCTAAAGCTAATATGTAGTTACAGCTTATCTAACAATAATAGGTGTATATTCCTTCACTCTCCTTGCCCTGCGCATCATCAGAGGGCATTTAGAAGTGGGGTAGACTCAATGCCAATTGCCAACTGAAAAATGTATGCTCTGTATCAGTGTTAATTTCGTCGACGAAAACTATGACGAAAAATGTTAGTCAACTACCTTTTCCCCCAAGACTAAGACAAGACTAAAATGTTCAGACTTTTAGTTCCTTTGACTAAGACGAGACTAAAATACTCAAACTTTTAGTCGACTAAAACTTGACTAAACAAAAAGAGGATGAGGTTGACTAAATCTGATAAAAACTAACAAGCACATTTGTCACAGGACTACGACTACGACTAAATTAAAAAATGTACGAGAAAATTAACACTAATTATAGACTGCTTTTCCCCCTCAATGCAGCAGTTCAGTTTCTTGTGCTGCAGCATCATAGATGCAGCTGACATTTAGCTGTCTTAAAAACACATGTAAACAGGAAATAAAATATTGGAACAAAAATAAAAAATAAACCAATGATCCAGAGAGGATACGACAGTATACCAAAGCAACGTTGACTTGCAGGCACAATCAGGTGTTTAGGTATGTCCATGTAAAGAGCTCTTTAATCCGCAGAAATAACAGACAATGTTGAAACTATGGGTTTGTCCGTGGCGTCCTCCCTTCAGACGTTTATTTAGGCCTAGCAGTCTGGACCCCAACCCTTAATCCTCCAGCAGACACACCTGGAAAGAAGAGTATAAAAGAGCAGGACCAAGCAGACTCAAGCATCAAGCTGCAAGCAGTCTCTCCACAGCATCTCCAGGAACCCTGCAGAGAAGACAAGAAGCTACCAGACAGAAACCTGAAGATGAATCCCTCTCTCAGCCTCCTGCTGCTGCTGCTGATCGGCCTCTCCCAGGCTAAGTTCTTGGTGGAAACAGATGACACTCTTTCCAGGGAGGAAGAAAGCGACTCATATTTCCAAGTTGATGACCCAGAGGCCGACACGATGGACACCGGCAGCAGGATCTTGGCCACAAACAACGGCTCCAGTGAGTTCCTGCTGGAGGGCGACTTGGTGGCCCCCACAACGAGAAACGCCATGAAGTGTTGGAGCAACAGCTGCCTCTGGAAGAAAGCCGGCGGCAAGGTGACCGTCCCCTTCATAGTGAGCAGCGTCTTCTCCAGGTCGGCCAAGCAGGCGATCGACAGAGGCATGAAGTCCTTCCACAGCAGCACCTGCATCCGCTTCGTTCCCCGTACAAACGAACGCGACTACATCAGCGTGGAGAGCAGAGGCGGCTGCTTCTCGTCCCTGGGCAGAGTGGGAGGCAGGCAGACCGTCTCTCTCGCCCAGCAGGGCTGCGTCTACCACGGTGTCATCCAGCACGAGTTCCTCCATGCTCTGGGCTTCTATCACGAGCACACCAGGAGTGACCGCGACCAGTATGTCCGCATCAACTTCCAGTACGTTAACCCGCGGACAAAACACAACTTCCAGAAGCAGAACACCAACAACCAGAACACTCCCTACGACTACTCCTCCGTCATGCACTATCCGAGAACAGCCTTCACCACCCAATACGGGCAGGACACCATCACCCCCATCCCCAACCCTAATGTCCGGATCGGCCAGAGGCAGGGCATGTCCCGCATCGACATCCAGAGGGTCAACAAGATCTACAGCTGCTAAGAACATTAGAGAAGGTTCTTAGATCTTCTGTCTACTTCATCAAATCTATTGTCTTTACTTTAATCTGTGTCTGAGGGCTAAACTGTGTGTGTGTGAGACCAATCAACAACACAAACAATTGTAAACACTGAAATAATAATAAAAAGGCTTATCCCTGGTCACCAACATTAGTACTTTTTTAACCTGTTATTGATCTCATTAACGACAGTCAAGCTGACACTGCTAACATATGGTAGTTGATTTTGGCAAGTTTGATTTGAGGGCTTTTAATTACCATACGACCAGTGACACCAATTATTGAATGAACATATACAGGTCTAGTGGTTTTTGTCAATGTCACTGTTGTAATGTTGTTGTAATGTTTGGCAATACAGGGTGTCCAAACTAATGTTCAGTCACAAATCTTTAATGGGGGTGTCTGGGTAGTGTAGAGATAAAAGCACTCGCATACTGGCGGTCCGGGTAGTGTAGCGGTAAAGTCCCTGCCTACCAACACGAGGGGCACAGGTTCGCATCCTCGTGGTCCCTCCGGCTTGGTCGGGCGTCCATACAGGCACAATTGACTCGTGTGTGTCTGTGGGAGGGAAGCTGGTTTGAAGGTTTTTGTCCTGGTCGCTGCACTAGCACCTCCTCTGGTCGGTCGGGGTGCCTGTTCAGAGGGAAGGGAACTGGTTGGAATATCATGATCCTCCCACGTGCTACGTCCTACCGGTGAGGCTCCAGCTGTTACTGCTCATGTCTCGGAGGAAGCATGGTGCTAGTTTCGGCTCTCCCCAGATCGGCAGAGGGGGTGGAGCAACGACTGGGACAGCAGGGGGAATTAGCCAAGTACAATTGGGGGGAAAATGGGAGAAAAAATATGAATGCTGTCAGACCGACGGTGTCCGAGGAAAATGCAACAGAAAGACATACATACATACATACATATAGTAGTTACTTACAACAGAACCCGCCCAGTCTTAGCTAAGGGTCTTATCTACCGGTATATGTGTATGAGGCATTGTGCTCCCAAAATGTACAGCTACTTGCTTGTCTACGTCATTATATCCAGAGACGTCTGAGCGCTTTCCACAGAGCCCAGCCAGCCTCCCTCCATTCTCTCCTCAGCTGCAGACTGAGCAGGGACTGTGAATAGGGTCCACTTGTCATTACAGGCATAAGCCGACACTGGCCCGGGTGGGCAGAGTCACCATTAGCTACTTTCACTGGGAAAGATTTGCCAACACTGCTTCGAAATACAATTCATCAGCAGATTCAACAGTTTTCATTGACTAAAACTAAACTAAAATGTGAACAGTTTTCGTTGACTAAAACTAGACTAAAATACTTATGGTTTTATTTCACTAAAATGAGACTAAAATGCTCAAACTTTTAGTCGACTAAGGGTGTATTCACACCTATCTCGTTTGGAGCAGTTGTTCCGAAACGGAGAGCATTTTCCCCCTTGGTGCGGTTCGTTTGGGGGAGTGTGAACACAGCAATCGCACTCGGATGCGGGACAAAACAAGCGGACCGAGATCGCCAAGAAAGGGTGGTCTCGGTCCGCTTCCAAACGAACTCTGGTGCGGTTCGTTTGTGGTGAGAACGTGAGCCGACCTCGATCCGCCACAACAGCAGTAAACGGTGCGCATTTTTGGATAAACCAGCTGCCGTAGTCAGCTGCGCTATGCGTAATGGCCTGAAGAACGAACATTTTTATCGTTTAAAAACAACATCTTTCAGATCCTGTTTTGGCGACTTGTGACTTGCATCGATAAACTTTGGGGGATTTTTGGATCATCACATCAGCAGTTTGAACTCAATCAACTTACCTCGGACCATGGGAAGCAACGTTAATGTGTTGAATCTCTACGGATTTTGCGTGCGGTGTGCTGCGCAGCACACCGCCCTCTCTCTCCCTCTCTCTCGCTCTCTCTGGTCTCCATTCAATAAATGAAAACAAATCGTGGTAATCAGAGCCAGCCTTCTTTGTGATAAGATTGTCTGGTTCAATCAGACAATCAGACTGATTGCATGTCTTCCTCGAAATGTCCGTTATTATTAAATTATTTATTAATATTTTATTCCTGACAGGACAGGTGTTCATATAGCCTATGTCTCGGCTAATCCTCATCTCCGTGATAGTAGCCTAATAGCAGAATTTGCGAGGGTCTTTGATCTTCTATCTCCAAATTCCCAATAGCCTAAAGGCTAAATAAATACATAGGCTTACATAGGCTACATAGCATACATTAATAAATAAATAAAGAACTTTCTCCCTCTCTCTCTCTCCCGATCCCTCCCTCTTTCTTTCTTTCTTTCTTTCTTTCTCTCTCTCTCTCTCTCTCTCTCTCTCTCTCCTCGCATGGCGGACGCCCGACATAGCCTAAAATGTAGGTCTAACAAAACGCATTTTTATAATCATATAGGAAAATCTCTGGGAATTATTTTGTCCATCCCGAGAGGCTATTAGCCTATCAGAGTCTCTGCTGGCCAATCCAGGAAGTTTGACAATACTATTTGGACCGTTTCATTTGTGGCTGTGTGAACACAAACGAACCAAGGTACAAATGCAACAATTGTATCAATTAAGTACCTGAATCGGAACAAAGCAAACGACCTACAGGTGTGAATACACCCTAAAACTTGACTAAATAAAAACAGGATGAGGTTGACTAAATATGATAAAAACTAACAAGGACATTTGACGTGGGACTAAGACGAAAATAGCTGACAAAATTAACACTACTCTGTATACCTGTGTATACCCTGCACTACACCACTGGGTAAGGGAAGGAAGAGAACAAACATCAAATCAAACTAGCTCTATGTTCCCATTTTTGAGTGAGGGGAGCATTGCACTTTAAATTATTTTTTACACTTATCTCATGGCTGAGATAGCAGCTCCAGAACAGCTAGTATTTTGAAAGTGCATCCATGTGTAATGCTGTCAGTCAGTCATCACATTTGAGGCCTGTGAGAATGTGAGTGAGAATCTCTATGCAATATACATGATCATTTTGGCTATAGCCAGTCACCATGATTATTAAATTAAATTGAACAGAGTGTGACACTGCTACCAGGGAACACAGCTTGGGGCCACACATGATAAAAAAATGTATGCAGTCATGGTAATGTAAAGCGCTGGGGATAATGATATTGTGAGAGCACACTGCCATAGTTATTTTCTACTCATTTTGATCATGTTCGTTTCTCGAGAGAGAGAGAGAGAGAGAGAGAGAGAGAGAGAGAGAGAGAGAGAGAGAGAGAGAGAGAGAGAGAAACAAACATGAGAGAAACAATGTATTTATCTGTGAATTGCATCGCCTGCCTTTGTGTCTCCTGTTGCTATGTCATAAATCAAAAACTGAAACAATTTACAGAATAATTGATTCACCTGATGATGGGCAGGGATCCTGTGGTTAAATCTGACTTAGGATCAGCATCTACTTTATCTTTATCTACTAAAAGAGTTGGGCCTGCATGAGAAAGGCAACAAAGTGCTTAACTAATGGTTTACTGTTCACACACACACACACACACACACACACACACACACACACAGTTAAATTTTCTAGTTTTTAGGACCCGAAGGCAGACTCAGACAGCTTGCAAAGTTTGAACGGTTTATTGTGAGGATGATAAATGGATGTCTGTAGAGTTGGGGCCATGGCGTGGCATGGCTGATGAGGTGGATGTCTGTAGAGTGGGGGCCATGGCGTGGCATGGCAGATGAGGAAAGGCAAACGTGTGGGCACAAGCTGGCTGGGTGCTGGGCGAGGCTAGCATAAACCTGAGGCACAGGAGAACAAAGTTACCTGGAGTCAAAAACAAGAGACATCAAAAAACAGGCAACGACTAGAGCTGACTGGAGCGTGTCACATTGGCGCATTGGCAAATAAAACGATCTGGCGAAGACTGTAGTGTATAGCCGAGGTATAATATGAGTGAATGGGCATCAGGTGTGCAGGTAAATTGCCAGCAGCAGCAGGACGGAGCACCATGCCCAGACACACACAAACAGACAGGAAGGGAGAGAGAACCACAACAAACACTGGGGGGGAGGGGTAAACCAGAGGAAACAGGGACATGGAAAAGGCACAGCCGACCCATGACAGTACCCCCCTCCTCCCCTTAACGGGTCATCCCCACATGGAACACAAAGCAGGCTGAGCAGAGTGGGCTAGAGGCGGAGTCCAGGCGCCAACAGGACAGGGCGGAGCCAGTGAAGCCAGGCGGGTGGCCCGGGGGCTGGCCAGGGCACAGGACTGAAGGGCGGAGCCAGTCTGGAGGGTGACCAGAAGAACGACCAGGCCGGTGGAGCAGGTTTGGCGGACGGCCAGGCGGATGGTCACACTGGTGGAGCAGGTCTGGTGGATGGACAAGAGAGTCACCAGATAGGCGGAGCTGCTCAGAAGGGCGACTTGGAGGCCGGCAATGCAGGCGGTACTGCTCTGGATGTCGACAACATAGGCTGGACCACACAGGAAGTCCGCAACGATCCATGATGCTGAGGAAGCTCTTAGCCCATTCAGGTCAAGAGCTCCACAGCCAAGGCTTAGCGGACACACCTTGCATGCCGCATCCAATGCTACCGTCTGGACTCCTGGACTAGGAGCAATTCTGCAAGATTCCATAATGTCCAGTAGGATAGCAGACATCTCCCACAGCTCTGGATGCTTGGGCTGCTGGGACTGGGGGGGCTACTGGGAATGGGACTGATGAGACCTAAGCTGTAGCTCACTAGACTGCAGAGAGCTAAGCTGTAGCTGGCGAGGTTGCTGGGAGCTAAGCTGTAGCTGAGAGCTAGGCTACTGATAGCTGGGCTGGTCGCTTGCTAGCTGGGTAGCATGCAGCAAACTAGCACACTGAGAGCTAGCAAGCCCAAGGCTAGCTGATGGGCTGAGGTGCACTGGGGATAGGACTCGGAGGCACGGGGAGACTGGCACATGGACCGGGAAAGAAGCTGGAACCTCCCAGAGCTTTCTTCCACGGCACCGGGGAAAGGAAGGGCTAGCTATCTGGGCTGCTGCGGGTTGGAATGACAACTGAATTGGGCTGGTAGCTGGCAGGTCAGGCAGCAATCTTGCTGATGCTAAGAGGACCTCCCAGAGACAGGTGGGTGCCCAGGTGTGGGTTTAGGGATGGAGCCGGCTGGTGATGCTTGGGCTGGTAGATAGGCTGCTGCTGAGGCCTGGGCCTGGACTCGGGCTTGGCAGATGGAAGGCTCACAACCCCGAGCCTAATGGGCTGAAGCGTAGGCTGGAAGCCAGCTGACCGGGCAGCATGCTGGCTAGCAGGTCCACGGCTAGCTGAATGGAGCTGGGGCTGGTGTTCAGCAGACAGGGCTGCCTGACGGGCAAAATACTGAAATAAAGTATTTTTTTCTACCTTTATTTATACACAGGGAGTCTGACTGTGAGAGCAATGCTCTCTTTTTCAGGAGGGCCCTGTTCGCATTCACACACACATTCATACCTGGAAGCTGACCGGTACAACCACAGTCTGATGTGCTGGCCACTGATCAGCTCCACTGGAGCGGTTGGGATTAGGGGCCTTGCTCAAGGGCACCTCAGTGGTGGTAATGAGGAAGGGGCAAGCGCTGCCATTTCACTTTCCCCACCCAGATTTATCCTGCCGGTCCCGGGGATTGAACCGACGACCTTCCGGTCACAAGCTCTCTTCTCTAACCGTTGGGCCACCACTGATCCTTTTACCTTTTACCCATTACCTCCAGTCCAGTAGCCGAGGGGGCTGATGTGTCTGCTGGGTCTGCCGAGTCCATGGTGGCCAGATCGTTCTGTTAGGTTTGCTAGTTTTTAGGACCCAAAGGCAGACTCAGACACCGGCTTGCAAAGTTTGAACAGTTTATTGTGAAGATGATGAATGGATGTCTGTCTAGCGGAGCCGTGGCTTGGCATGGCGGATGAGGAGAGGCAAACTGCTGGGCACGAGCAGGCTGGACTCTGGGCGAGGCTGGCATAAACCTGAGGCACAGGAGATCAAAGTTAGCCGGAGGCAAAAACTCAAGATGAGGCTGGAGCGTGTCGCCATCAGGTTGGCAAACAGAACGACCTGGCGAAAACGATAGTGTAGAGCCGGGTTATAATATAAGTGGATGGGCGTCAGGTGTGCAGGTAAATTGCCAGCCAGCGGCAGGAGGACGAAGCGCCACACCCAGACACACAAACAGACAGGAAGGGAGAGCGAACCACAACAAAAAGAGAGAGAGAGGGGGGGGGGGGGGGGGGCTTAGGGGTTAGGAGGGGGGGAGGGGGGGTAAACAGAAGGAACAGAGACATGGAAAAGGCACAGCCAAACCATCATACATGCACACACACACACACACACACACACACACACGTCTTGCATGGAGCCAGATATTAGGCTGTGTGGATCATACGCTGGTGCACATGACAGAGGCTCCAGTGGACTCATATAAACCCGTTCTGCCCTCAGTGACTGTTCCAGCAGCTCCTCTCCATATGGCAACCAAGGCCGCTGTGTGAATGACAGCATTGTCAAACGTCTCTTCAGTCTGACTCACTTCCTGTCTTAAAATCTCCTTTGGAAACCATTTTCAATAGAACAGCAAAAGATTTGGCCTTGAAAGATGTTACAATCACTGTCTCCTCTCGTCAGAGCCAATAGGCAAATCCAGTATTCTGCATTGTAAACCTCCATAGGGGATGAGTTGGAGAAATGGGAAAGGTAGCTGGGACATTACGCAGGATGATTTCCAGTCAGTGGGTACACAATACATACTATATACCAGTGCTGTGAGCTTATTTGGCAGATTAAAGTTCAGAGAAAGCCTTGCTTCAGGCGAAAACTGTTTCACCTTTGTTTTCTCCACTCCATTTATTATTTCACACTAGCCTTATGAAATATGAAATAATAAGATCACAGATACATCTGCCTCCAGTGTGTGTTTTCTCTGGATCTTTATGGTTGTTACATATTGTTGCATTAGAGGAACAAATATACTCTGCAAAGAAGACAGTTCCCTAATCCCTGAGGATGTCATTGTAAATGTAGTAGTTCTTTTTATAGAGATAATCTATAAACAAATATTGATTGTTGATTGGATTGTCTTAAAATTGAAATTGTGTGAATTAGTTGGTTGAATGGTAATTTTGCTTTAGTGAAGTCAGTTGAATACAATAATCTGCTGCTGACTTTCTCTCAAAATGTGCTCTTTTTTTAATGGGAAATTTGGCCGTCACCTTTTCTGAAGTATGTTATTGACTTCTGCAGTGGACGGTACAGCGCTTTTTTTTTTTTTCCATATTTTATTTTGCAATTTTCAGAACATAGAAAACAAAAACAGGCTCAGACATAAAACATACATATAATCAACATTCATGTTACAGCATAGCGCTAGCCAAGTTGTTATGTGCTTGTGAGAGATGTGCATGGGATCCCATGCAAGGGGTCCATGAACAGTCAGCTGAGCGAGTTACTTGTCGCTCTTAACCTCGTCTAAGTAGGCTAGAAATGGGTCCCAGATAGTTGTGAATTTCTTAAGTGAATTGGTCCTCA
>NC_139626.1:24904776-24912276 GCF_964638095.1 Poromitra crassiceps | reverse complement strand
AGGACAACCAGAGAGAGAGAGAGAGAGAGAGATATGGGGAGGACAACCAGAGAGAGAGAGAGTTATGGGGAGGACAACCAGAGAGAGAGAGAGAGAGATGGGGAGGACAACCAGAGAGAGAGAGAGTTATGGGGAGGACAACCAGAGAGAGAGAGAGAGAGATGGGGAGGACAACCAGAGAGAGAGAGAGAGGATTCCTCGCCTACCTACAGGTGGAACAAAGGTGTGCGAGAGAGAGACTGACGGAAAGATAATGAGAGAGATAAAGAGGGAGAAGAGCTGGCATGATAGAGGAGAGACAGAGATGAGGAGGGGGAGGGGTGTGGGCCTACCAAATGACTCTAATTTAAAGTGAAGGAGCTAAAAGGGGGAGAGAGGAGGGGAGGAGTGCGTGCCGTGCGTGCGTGCTGCACACTTCTCAAAGATGCCCCTGCTAGCCAGGTTCTGTCCAGCTTCGTTCCTCCTCTCCGCAGCCGGGGAACCTATGTAACCACGCGAAGGGTTCAATGCCTGACATATATGAGGTTGTATAACCGATAGCCGCCGGCTGATCTGTAATGGTGCCATTTTCTTGGGCTTGCAGTAATTATGGAAAGTATGTTTAGCCATGTGTTTATTCCTACAAGGCTGCATGGATGCTGGAGTCACAGGAGCATGATTTTACACATCAACCACATCACACACATCAAACCTGTTCTCCTCTCTGAGGGGGAATCAAACGTGGCTACACTTCCCAACGCCAAAGGCTTATTTCGTGAGTGTGCGTTACAACACATCGCAGGGAGCAACGAGATAATGATGAAAAGCCGAGATGAGCGAGATTCCAGCTGGCAACATGAGAGCCATCAATCACAAAGTCCCCGCGGGGCGCGGGGCGGCTGCTGTAAGCCGCGCGGCCTGCCGGCTGCTCAGGCTTCCGGCCACATCTTCCAGGATTGGAGGATGACTGACTACGCAAATTATGTCAACAGCCACCATCTCCCAGCCAGGCCTGCAACAGCTGCAGTGTGTGTGTGTGTGTGTGTGTGTGTGTGTGTGTGTGTGTGTGTGTACACACAGTCATGTGTAATTGAATTAATTAATGCATGTGTGCAAAATGTTCTAGCATGTATGTTTGCTTGTGTGTGGGGGTGGGAGTGTGTGTGTGTGTGCGTGTGCGTGTGTTTGTGCCCATGTAATGCTTGTGTTCCCCAACTCTGACACGCTGCAAGGTATTTACTATATTTCTCATAGGGATAATCATCATTATCACTCATCCATGTTAACTGCTTTCAATCAGTACTCATCATATATAATCATTATCTTCGCTGGTTTCATTGACGTGGCTTGTTTTCACACTGTCTCATAATCATCTCTGCTATAGAGATTCCTTCATGGCTTCAGGGGTTGTCCTCGATCTGTTCCAGCAAGGTGCTTTGTTGTTGTGCTGACCTCATATGATTTGACTGTGATTAGAGCTGGCTCAGTCTATCATTTACAATGTTACAATGTTACATTAGATTACAACATGTATCCTTACGTCCGATCCCCTTGCATTAACATGCTCTGTGTTCATCCGGGGAATCACTGCCCCCTGTCCACAGGTGCAGGAATCCCAGACTTATCTCCCAATTTGCCAGGCTTCTTAATTAAAGGAATACGCCAACGTTTTGGGAGATTCGCCTATTTACCATATTCCCGATAGTAGAACTAGAATGTAGATGCCTTTCTCTTGCCTGTGCGTACATATTAGAAAATCCATAGCCAAAACTAATGTGGCGGAACCAAAGTTACTAACGCGTTTGCCTGAGGCGCATGCGCTGTGTGCAGTCATCAGACGTCTTGGTATGTATTTACTTTTATGATTATTATTTCATTGCATGGTGAGTACATGAGTCACAACATGTACATGTGAGGGTTTCTGGCGCTGTTGGAATCTGTATTTTTGGTGACTGAACGGGGGTAGGCAGCTGTACCGTATACTGCCATTGTAGTGCTAAGCTAACTAGCAGGGAGGGGTGCAACACACTTTCTAATGTACGCACAGGGAAGAGAAAGGCATCTACATTCTAGTTTTACTATCGGGAATATGGCAAATAGGCCAATCTCCCAAAATGTTGGCGTATCCGAACTCTGGCCACTTGCTCAGGACAGTCAATGGCTGAGTTTCCCAACAAATAAGCTTCTTAAGAGTTAAGAAGCTTCTTAAGGAGTTAAGAAGGCTCCAAAGAAGTGTTTCCCAAATGCCTTCTTAACAGCCTTCTTAACACATCGCTAAAGAAGGCTCTTAAGAAGCATCTTAACTGGAGCTGTCCACCATCTCGATGTGAGAGGTCCTCTGCGGCCCACTAGATGGCACTCTGAGCCCACCAGTGGGCCACGAGCCAGTGGTTGAGAAACACTGTTGTAGAATAACCTAATCGTGGTCATGTTAAACAAGAACTTCTTCTATTAAACATTATTTATTTCAGACATGGACTGCAGTTCAAATTGCTTTATATACACAGCATACAACACAATTGCGAGAAACACTACAGAATTTAAGCGACCTTGGGTTCTGTGCAAGGTGCTATATAAATCCACAACATTCTTATTATAAAAGGAATCCATTCTGATTAGAGGAATATAGCCTACGGTAAAACATTTAAAACAAAAGTAGTAACCATACATAGAGGGGAGATTTTCAAGTGTTCCCCAATTTTAAACACTAAAGGGTGCATGAAAGAAAGGAAAAAGGGAAAAACACAAGAGGAACAGTGGACACAAGTATCTCCTTTTGCCTGACGCCGCTGAATCTGCCAGTGTTTCGTCATTAAGAAGGTGTTAAGAATGCCCCAGACCCTTCTTACAAAACCTTCTTAACGAAAGATCATCTTAGCGCTAAGAAGCTTTTGGGAAACTCAGCCTTCTTAACGGAAGATAATTTTAGGCTAAGAAGCAACCGGGAAACGCGTTGGCTTCGTTGGCTTCTTACGGGAGCCTTAAGAAGGGTCAAAGAAGCTTCTTAGCGCTAAGAAGCTTTTGGGAAACGCATGCCTTCGTAACAAAAGATCATCTTAGGCTAAGAAGCAATTGGGAAACGCGTTTGCTTCTTAAGGGGGCCTTAAGAAGGGTTAAAGAAGCTTCTTAGCGCTGAGAAGCTTTTGGGAAACCCAGCCATTATCATTGTTCTGTGTGACCGAGGGGCCCCAAAATGGCCGCTGTTTGTTGTTGGGGCCAAGGTGATCATATATATATATATATATATATATATATGTATAGTTTTTGATCGAGAGCCAATAGTCTGTCGACGTCCTTTCAGTCAAATGAGTGGAGGAGCCTGGCTCCTGTGTGTTTGAGAAATTTGTTTAATCGCTAGCCAAGGAAAAGCTGGCTGAACTGTGCCGTCCCTCGCCCGCTGCTCTGCTCGCAGCAGAGAGATTGGACTCTACATGACGAATGACCCTCGTTGCTTATAAGTCTGTTGAAAGTCAACGGTCAGAGCAAACAACTTCAGAGCCGCTTTCGGCCAGGACATCATGAATCACGCTGATTGTCCTGGTGACTGTTTGAAATGTCTGAAATTAATCTGTTTACTGTTCCTCAACCCCAGAAAACACACTAGTTTCCCGAAAGTGGCAGATCGGGAGGGGGAGGGTTTCATTTTTGACAACAGTCATTAGGACAGATGACCACATACAAAAAGCATCCAGATTAAACATCCCTATATCAGCATCCAGAGATTATTGTCATTTTGATATTATATGTTTCTGAACTTAATATATCTTCAATCTTAGTGCATCTCTATTGTCATTCAAGAACAAAACAGAGGTATTTGCTGTTTCAAACATTTGCCCAAGATTGAACTTCTCAATTTCACTAGATCAATGCGAGTGAGAGCTGTTGGCACTCTGGCTGCATTTTTTTTTTCAGGGGGGGGGGGGGGGGTTTCTCAGTCAGTATTGACGACAGCACGCCCCCTCAAGGCCCGCTGTCTTTAGAAAACAATGCTGAGAGATGTTTCTGATCCACCCCCCTCTTTTTATTTTGGGAGGATCAACCCTGTGGTCAAACTGCACTTGCTGCTCCCACAGCTGCTGTAGCATAATCATCTAGACCAGTGGTTCTTAACCTGGGGGTCGGGACTTCCCCCGGGGGGTTGCGGGATTAATTTTTCTCCCCATAGTGATTCAATCTCCCATACCAATGATTTTAATGTCTTGTATATAAAGCTATATAAACTATAAACTGTATAAAAAAATATTTCAGTGAGTGAGTGAAATCAGTGTGTGAATGCGCGCGCACTAGGAAGTCGTTGTTTGGTTGGGCAGTGGCCGGAGGGTGGTCACAAATCCTACCCTAAAGGTTTTTGGGGGTCGTGGCTCAAAAGAGTTGAGAACCACTGATCTGACCAGTGATTCCCAACTATTTCCATATCAAAGACCCCTCATTTTGTACACTTTAGGACCCCCATTTGATGAGATTTTGTCTCTCAGACCCAAATTTGACAATACTTTTTTATTGCCAGATATGATTTTTGTCCAGAAGTATGACTATGTCTTTTGTAGGTAGAGAGATAACAGTGAAACTATGATCAAAACACTCATTCTTCTACATTCTATCTTCTACATTCTCTAATTGTGTTAACTTCTTGTAAATTAAATAATGAAGTTTAATAATTCATCAATTTCTTGGGGACCTCTTGGAAGCACCCTCAAGAACCCGCTGGTGGACCCCACGTTGAGGACCGCTGATCTAGACTGTTCTCTCCATCAGTAGTACTGTACAGTTAAACAATGTCCATCCCTATAAAGAATCTCTCTCCCATAATAACCTGTCTGTCCACGGTGGACTGTCAAAAGCATTAGGATAGCATACATGCCTCAGTGGCTCATGCACACAGCAATTTCATCCAGGATGATTAGGATTCTGGGAGACCCCCATTGCGCAGAGTACGTAATTAGCTTCTCTGATAACCATGACTTTATTCAAATTTAGTCAATTGAAATGCAAATTTACAAAAGTCCTGTGCTGTATTGTTTTCTTCTCTAGGTAATTTCTGTTTTTAAAGCGATTTAATTATGTGGAAGAATTTTTCTGTGTGAGTGTTGCAGCTTATGATTAAAGCACCATCACACCCAAGTCACATTTTCTTGATTGTAATGTCCATTAGACATGATGAGAGCTGCGAGCCGGGCTACCTTGCTCACCTTGTTTCGCTTGACTCACTTTGTTATTGCAAAGTAGAAAGTGTGAAGAACAACTCATATCCCTGGTCCTGGATCAAGAGCTTCTTATACTTGCTGTAGTAGGCTAAACATAATCCCAAATCCACTGTACCTTAACAGTTATCATATTGAAGTAATGGCTTTGTAGAGACAACTTGTCTGCTCTCTCTCTCTCCCCCCCCCCCCCCCCTCTCTCTCTCCCCCTCCTCCTCTCTCCAGCTCTATGACTGTGCGAAAGGGAAAGCGCCTGGGCATCTCCATCCAGGAGCACATGGCCATCGACGTCTGTCCTGGTCCCATCCGCCCCATCCGTCAAATCTCCGCCTACTTCCCTCGCCTCTCGCCCACCTCGTCCGTCTCGGAGACACTCTCGCCCAATCTCCCGGGGGTCCCCACTGCGCTGCTCAGCCCCGGCCAAGCGGGTGGGGCTGCAGGCGGAGGAGGAGGGGGGGGCCTGCTGTCACCGCTGCTGCCAGGGGCGGCAGGTGGAGGGGGCAAGCTGTCGGCCATGAGCAGCATGGACACCTCCATTGAGATCGACAGCTGTGACAGCGATGATAACAGTGAGTCAGGGGGAGAGACACGGGAGCTGACACGAGTAACTAAAGGCCCTGCTGGAGCTCTGCTCGGAGTTGGATGATAGGGAGAGAAGGGTCAAATCAAATCCAAACTGCTGTGGTAATGAGATGAATAATCTGTGCTTATCGACCGGGTTCAGGTTAGAGGGTTAGGGAAGAGTAAAGATCCCGGTATGCTGTGTCAACCCATCTGTGTCTCTAGGAATCTTGCATATACCCACCTAAAAGGACAGCTAATATATAAATCTGATGTGGTTCATGATCAAAACATAACGTATACCCACCTAAAAGGACAGCTAATATATAAGTCTGCTGTGGTTCATGATCAAAACATAACATATACCCACCTAAAAGGACAGCTAATATATAAATCTGCTGTGGTTCATGATCAAAACATAGCAACATGGATAGATTTTGGCACCAATGTGTTGAGCGCCTCTCCATCCCTGCGTGCAATCAGCATTTGAGCCTCTACACATCATGCAGCAGCCCTGTCAAGTAGCCACCCAGTCAAGGGCCTATTCAATATGACTCACGATGCATTTTGAGGCAATGTGTCATGGGTAATAGTCTATTCCTCAGTAACAATGGCCAACAGTTTTTTTTTCCAGGAGACTTTCCCTCCCTAATAGCTCACTAAGGATTTCTTTCTGCTGTCATTGTCCTTCTCTACTCCAGGCAGTAAGCATTGTCAGGGCCAGGTTTCACATTTCATTTAGTACATTTCATTTAGGGGTTTAGCTGATACGCTTAGCCAGAGGGACTTATGAGTGTAATAACAGAATAAGCTCAAGTAGTGCCAAGGTCAGTGCCTTAATGCCTTCACAATACTCCATATAACAAACAATACTCATATAAGAGCTAAGTACTACTAGGACAAGAAATACAATAAGATAGAGACCGAAGGGATCCCCCCCCAATTTGTGTTATTTGATAGGATTGCTGAAGAAAAATTATGTTTTGTGGTGGTTTAATGCTGTGAATGTAATGTGTGTGTGTGTGTGTGTGTGTGTGTGTGTGTGTGTGTGTGTGTGTGTGTGTGTGTGTGTGTGTGTGTGTGTGTGTGTGCGTGCGTGCGTGCGTGCGTGCGTGCGTGGTAATGGCACTAATTTGTGTATGTCATTGTTATGAACTGCCTTCCAGCCTCCCTTGGGACGTTGGAGTTTGACCTGCTGTATGACAGAGTGGCCAGCTCCTTGCACTGTACAGTACTGAGAGCCAAGGTAAATACTGTCCTCTAAAAACTCTGCCAGATCCATCACAAACAGGCAGTCTATGTGCTTTAGCCAGATCCACCACAGTAGTCAGTCTATGTGCTTTAGCCAGATCCACCACAGTAGTCAGTCTATGTGCTTTAGCCAGATCCACCACAGTAGTCAGTCTATGTGCTTTAGAGCAGCAGAGATTTAGATTACAGCCTGCAACATACAGCGTAATAGAGTCCTGCAGGGATGACATATTTTTGTAGGCTTACCCAGAAGTCCCTCCACTTCCTGGTGCTTATGTGTAAAAGTCAATGGAATATTTGTATGGGAGTTTCAGTTAAATGCATGAAATAAGGTCTGTGGTTAACAAACGTTTATGAAACAGCGAACTTTGTGTTCAGTAAGATAATCTTCACAAATGAGGACCACTTTTCTGACTTTTGAGACATTTTCTGAAAAACGCATTTACGCTTCGAAAATCATGGTCTTCATTTGTTAAGAGTATCTTGCAACTTTACTGTTTCATTAAAT
>NC_139626.1:24332276-24899776 GCF_964638095.1 Poromitra crassiceps | reverse complement strand
TTGGAAACTGTTTGGAGAAGGGTAGGCGCGTTCAAAAAATAGCAGGTGATTGGATGATCCATCTGTCTACGCTTCTCGCTGTCGTCACACCTAAATCCCGCCCGTAGCTGCCTCTGGATGCTGATTGGTCCGGCCCACTGCTGCCTGGGGCGGAGTTAAACCAATAGCTTGGAGCGCGGCAAGATGGATTTCTCGCGTGATCGTGATCTCGCGAATCCTGCTGCTTCGCAAGGTTAATGGGAAGGCCTGGTTACCCCTGCGTTTTCATTTACCGCTACACAGCTGCCTGTAGCTGAATACTTGGTCGAGCAGACTTTAGCCTACAAGAAGGCCCAGAAGCTGTAATAGATATTATTATTCATCATTACAGATGATTACTGCACAGATTTTCTTTACTAATACCCAGCGCTCTGACACTTCCTCTTAAGTGGGTTCATCAACGCACCAACACAGTAATGGAAAGGCCTTGGTATGGATGCGTGACCCGCATACAATATCAGCACACCCACTTTTATATACATGTCTCCTTGACTGATGGGGTGTATTATACTGATTGGACATTTCAGGCTGTGACATTCACCGGCGAGCACATGGATTCAATCCATCACAGCGTTTTAGTGACACTTGTGACATACGTTGTGGGAAATGTCAGCTGTCACAGTAATAGGAAAATGGTCGTATGTATTCCCTGCTGCTCATATTATAATGGCTCTATATGCTTCTTCCTTCACACTTGACTCTTTGGCCTATTGCACTCGACACTTCACTCTCTAGCCCGTTTGATTACAACCATCCTTCTCACGTACATTCCACCCTAAATCCTTTTCCCCCTCTTATCTCCAAGGCCAATATTCTTCTCATGCTTTCGGCCATCTCTTCTATTTCTCTTATACTATCCTGGCATCATGTCTTATTTTGCATAATAAGCCAATAGACTGGAAATGACCTCTGGGGATGTGAACAGCTTTCTGTTTTCCCCAGGCAGCTTCCACATGTCTACAATACTGAGTTTTAATTACAGCAAGCTTAAGACATCAGGCAGCCGGTATGTTTCCTTCCCTAGCATTCAAGTTATAGAGGGAAATAAACAAGTGGACCGAGAGACAGCACATTCTGTCTCGATTCCTCCTTGTCCTATTTACTGGACAGGAATTACTGGTACTTTGTTTCGTTTGGCCCTCAGCAAAATCTGGTAGTGAGGAAATTCTTTTGTGGCCCTCTCTATCATCAAAGTTGCCCATCCATGGGTTACGGCATGACAATATTTGTTCGGCCCCCGGCAACAATCTGGATTTCTCATGTGGCCCATTACTCTGCCCATACATTTCTGACCTGCTTGCACCCCATGAGCCCTCCAGAACAGAAATCAGCTGTCTGGACTAGCAGCTGTCTCTTACTATGCTGCATACAACTGGAACAGACTTCCAAATGATCTTAGACATGCTCCGATGCTCTGCATCGACTATAATTAAACTCCTAGAACTTTAACTCCAAATATATGTAAATATGTGCGCACGGTTTATCTATGTATTTACCTCTTTCAACAGAACTCTTACTGATTTGTGCTTTTAGAGTTAGGCCATAGATACTGTGTGTGGGAATGCCCACAAAATGTTACTACGGGCGAGACTAGACGGTGGGGGAAAACCCATATATCTCAATGGGGTGACTCACCAAAGGGCGGTGCTGCGGCTCTACACTACAACATTGGAGATTCTAGAGCAGGTAGATAGACGTCTGTTCAGATGTGCATTTACTGCGGTGGTTAAATCCCCGATCCTGTTTGCCTGGGCTGGGCTAGCAGCTAAATGCTAACTATGCTGAATGGGGAGAACGGGAGGATTTCCCCCATGCTGACCCATTGACCACGCGTCTATGACGAGACACCACCT
This sequence comes from Poromitra crassiceps, assembly GCF_964638095.1. Classification (NCBI taxonomy): domain Eukaryota; kingdom Metazoa; phylum Chordata; class Actinopteri; order Beryciformes; family Melamphaidae; genus Poromitra; species Poromitra crassiceps. Next base: position 24,897,884 of record NC_139626.1, on the reverse strand, counting down.
GAATGTATTACTCTATCTTTCAGTGTTCAGAAACTCTTTTCTTCCTTTAAATGTTTGTACTTTTCTCTATTTACTTTTATATGTGGTTTTATCTTTCTACTTTAATCTTGTCACTTTGAGTTGGAATTGTGCTATTTATATAAGCTTGACTTGACTTGTCTTGACTCGCAATAGATTGCTTTCTTAATTTTCTTCTTCTCACTTCTCTTAATGTCTTCCGCTAACATTTAGATAAGCGCAATCGCTCTGTTGAATTGCAGTCAGCAACCTTAACACGCACGCACGCACGCACGCACGCACCCCCCCCCCCCACACACACACACACACACAGATTTAAATAAATCCTTCTGTTCTTATCCCTCTCACACCCGTGCTCTCCCTCTGACCCTCCTATCCCTCGCTTCATGGCTTTTTTGCTCCACATACTTCTCTCCATGTCCCTCAGTCCTTTCTCCGTCTCCCACTCACTCGCGCATTTACGGCAGCTGAAAAGTTTGTCATAAATATGGATCAACTTAGTCTTGTATGACGCACTTTCATGCTGTCTAAATCCCCAGAGGTTCCAAAATGGTAATTATATGCGCACTCTGTGTGTGGATGGTGCATATAGAAGAAATTATGTATTCACTGTTTTCCAACCCTAAGTGTAAGTGCCACTGTCAGACCATCTGTATTGTCCATCTTTCTCCACTACCTTACAGTGACTAGTCATACCATGCACATTATGCAGGAAAGATATACCAGTAAAACTACCTATTGTCAGTGTAGTCTAGTCCCCAGAGGTGGGATGTCCCATGACTTGGACTCAAGTCAACCAGTCCACCAGCTCCGGAACAGATGCGGTACGTCTGCAAACAGACACACACTCATGTAATGTGTCAGACGTATGCGGGATCCGACAAAAATAGAACAGGTGCGTAATTTTTCCGTACCACATGTATTGCCCCAACTATTAACATGGGCGAGTCGGCGAGAGTCAATCCAGCCGTTTTACCGGATCCACAACGCAGCCGTAACGCATCTGGTGTACGTTGGCTGTCAGACTAGAGTCACAATTGTAATTGCTTGAGACTTGACTTGTTGCATGGAGAGAATAGCCGATTGAAACTTGACTTGACTTGTTGCATGGAGAGAATAGCATATTGGGTTCTGGTGACTTAATTGGGACTTGACTTTGACATATTGTTCTTTGATAACTTGAAAAGGTTTCTTGACTAAGTCTTGACTTGAGATCTTTGTTGTGTGCTCTTTAATTCAGGTCATGGTTTAGTGTCAGACAATTTCACACTTCCTTGGTTACAGTGTTGCCTCCAAATTAATGATCGAGCCAGTCATGAAATCTCATCTGTCCCTTCTGTCTCCCTCGCAGGGTGTCTCATCTGTCCCTTCTGTCTCCCTCGCAGGGTGTCTGTGTGCGACGAGGACAAGCTGACGCATAATGAGTTCATCGGGGAGTCGCGGGTGGCCCTGCGCCGCGTGAAGCCTGACCAGACCAAACACTTTAACATCTGTCTGGAGCACCCACCCCCCGTGAGAGAGGGAGGGAGAGAGGGAGGGAGGGAGGGAGGGGAGAGATGTGAAGAAATGTTGGGGAGATGGAGCGTGGAGGCAACTAGGAGGAGGGTAAACAAAGAAATGAATCAAGGAAAGCCATACAGAGACATAATTGGGGTAATAAAGGAAGAATTTGAAAGTTGGGCAAAAACAATGAAAGAGAGAGAGAGAGTGTGTGTGTGTGTGTGTGTGTGTGTGTGTGTGTGTGTGTGTGTGTGTGTGTGTGTGTGTGTGTGTGTGTGTGTGTGTGTGTGTGTGTGTGTGCGCGCGCGCGCGCGTGCATGCGTGTGTGTCAGGGACAGAGAAAGACATGAGGATGCTTTGGGTGGTAAAACAAGTTGAATATATTGTGGGTTCAAGGCTGGTGCAACCTCATCTCGTCTCCCCCATTATCCCACATTGCCCTCATTTGTATGCTGCCTAATGAAGCAGAAGTGACACAATTAGTCATAAAAATGAAAAAGGGATGCGGGGGGAAACTAAAAAGCGCCGTGCACGAGAGAGGGAGGGGAGCGAAGGAGACAGAGTCAAGGACTGAGGCGAGGAGGAAAGGTAGAGATTGAAAAGGTGGTTAGGAAGGTGTCAATATATTTATTAAACACACCAACCCCCAGTCTTACGACGACCATGCAAGCCGATCGCACAATAAAAACACCAATTTGTGTGCCGCCTCTTCTCGCCGTCGACATCGCATATAAAAGAGGAATTACCCAACAAATGCTTCCTAAAGCCATCCCGACATACCTCAGCTCACCCAAGATCCCTGTTTAATTTATTCAGGGCTCACAAACGCAATGATTAGGTAAACAGAGGACAGCAGACGGCCTATAATATCTATTCATATAGGACACAAATAGCTGTGCAGTGTAAATGTCAGTGTCAGGTCATATGAAGGAAAAGGCCTATATGGAGATTGTGAGAATGAAAGGAAGGGGGGGAGGAGAAGGGAACGTCAATAGCGAGGGAGAAAGTCAGAGAGATGAGAAACAAATGGATGAAAAATAAAAGTGGTGGAGAGAGCCTGGGGGGGTCAGGGAGGGTGAAATGGACAGGCCCCGTGCTGGCTTCTTGTTCTTTATTAGCAGTAGTGGGGAAAGGGCTGCTGTATTGGATTGGCCTTCTGAGATGAGTGGGCACTCTGCGATCAAACGCTAAAGCCCGTTTGTCATCCCACAGCACAGACGCTGCGCCGGGCCCTGGCCCGTCGTTTTCCACATCTCCATTCCTCCCTACGTCATTCATGATTTGCTCCTCTAACCTACTTGCCTTCTCTTTCCCTCAAGCTCGCTTTCTTACTTCCTTACTTTCTTCTTTCATCTCTCTAGCTCCCTTCACCCTCAGCGATGAGTGCAGCGCTGAGAGGGATCTCCTGCTACCTGAGAGAGGTGACTGCCGTTCACCTGTCTGTCTGTCTGTCTGTCTGTCTGTCTGTCTGTCTGTCTGTCTGTCTGTCTACCTGACTCTGTCCACCTGACTCTCCTCCTTCCTATCTGCCAAACAATCCATCTTTCTGCCCATCTTCAATCCATCTTTACGCAATATGTGACAAGAGGTTTGGCACCAAAATGATCTCTCTGTGTCCAGTAGATGTCGCTCTATCTGGTGCGCTTACTAACGCTTTAGCATACAGTATCTTAAGTTATTGTATGCAAGTAGCATTATCCTAAGTATGAAGATAGACCTTTTAGTAAATCCAAAGTTCATAGCGATTTTCATTCTATGGCATTTAGATTTATAACTTATCAAATCTAAATCTTTATCATTAGTGAAGCCTATTAGGAAAGGCGCTTCGCTCTCTTCTTGAGTAAACAAAACAAGTTGCGCTTGAAGTCTTGCAAGAAGAGAGATTGGACCCCTCTCTCTCTGCCACATAACAGGAAGTCTCACATCACCGTGACCTCTCTCCCATTTAGACTCTTATGTACACACTTTACCTCTTCCAAATTGTACAAGGTTTCTAAAATGTATTTGTATTTTTCTTTCTTTTCTCTTGATTTGATTTTACATTACATTACATTACATTACGTCATTTAGCAGACGCTTTTGTCCAAAGCGACTTACAATATCACATTTTGTCAACAGTACAGAAAACAACTATCAACACAATCAATGACAGCTAAGATATTTTGATAGACTAGCACCATGTAGGAAGTAGTTTGAGAAGGAATAAGTAACATGTAGCATTAGGTTTGAGAAGGTTTTTGTTTTTTATTTTTTTATTATTATTATTATTAAGATGTTAGTTTTACTTTATTGTAAGTGAAAAATGGACAGCAGACAACATCGAAAATACTTTAGCCTTGATGTAACCTTTATAATACATGCTGCTGTGCTAAAATAAAGGATTTCAAAAAACAACAAAAAGTAGTTCCAGCGAGTGCATTTCCCCCCGCCCCCCTATTTTATCAATCCCTTAAGCAAACTAACCATCCAGCCTTAGAGCAGCTACAAGTTCTCATTTTCTCGTTAGTCGTTAGTCGCCTACACACTGTATGCGCACCAGACGGCATTATCTAGCAGACTCACAGAGATCTCCATGCCAAACCTCTCACATATTGGGGAAGATGAATTGGCCAAATTCCCTTCAGTCTTTTAGCTCCATTAAGATAATTGGAGAAAAACATCTGTCTCCGTGTGTCTCGCCATTTTCCATGTTGTTTGATCTGTGGATGGATTGCCTTGCTGCTGCTGCTGCCTGTTTTCCTGTCCGTCTGCCTGTTTGTCAGCAGGTTGTTGATGACTGCCCGTTAATGCCTGTTGATCTACATCCCACACATAATGAGCTGCTTTCTATCGATTTCTGGGGGTCTTTGCTGTTTTATTACCAAATACCTGCTGCTAATGATCCTCCATAATTGCTTTTGTCTGAGTTTTAAAATCTCATACTCATTCACAGCAGATGGTATGCTGCCTGTTGGCATTCATGAAGGCTTCCAGAGAGAGAGAGACAGAGAGAGAGAGAGAGAGACAGAGAGAGAGAGAGAGAGAGAGAGACAGAGAGAGAGAGAGGGAGGGTTGGAATAGGAAGGGAGCAAGCTGCTGAGACAATTAGAGACAGGAGGGAGGAGGATGGAGAGGTGTGGGCCGTGTGGCATATTGATTGCCTCGCCTTTGTCGGCCACTTGCCTGAAGATAAGATTTAATGAGAGACGGTGGGATATAAAGGCGATGAGAGACATTTCTGTGAAAATAGGAGAGGGAAGGCACGGTATCATTTATGCATGCAAGTGGCTGCATCAATCAGACATGAGGTGCAAGGCATTACAATATATTTAATGGATGATTTGTGCCCACAAGATGTTCCATTTGTGCCACTGATTTTTCCGTCCCCAAACTGCAAAGATGAGCGCAGACATGCTCGGAGGAGTGTGCACTTGAAGTCATGAAAACCTTGGAATAGCAGAAGTGTGACCTTCCTATAAATATCATACGTGTATATTGTATCGTGCTGTCGGCCAGGAGAGTGAGTCATCATCCTGTGAGAACAGCAGCATCTTCCCCTCCTTGCCCACTCGTGTGTCTTCCTCACTCTCTTTCATCTGTCACTTTCAATCCACTTGGTTGTATACAATACGCTTGTTGTCAAATGCTTTGATCACGGTCTGATGTTGTCCATGCCAAAATACACAAGCCAGGAGCAATGTAGCATATTAATATACCTTAAAAGCCTGTGATTTTAGTGTGCGCCTGACACGTCTATGCCATAGGACACACACAGTCCTGTATATCAATTTTTTTTTATGCTGATGCTTTAGAAGTGATAATTGGTTTTGGGAACATACTTGTCTCTGAGCTGTGGCTGGTGGGTGAAGAGTGTAACTGTAGCCAGTGGTCGTGCTGTGCAGTGCCACTGCCAGTGAGTAAAACCCACTCCCCGAAGCCTCAAGAGACACTCTAGTGACAGTCGCTAGAGCCCATGGGCGTTAGCCTCCTCGCTACAACGTCCGCCTCCCGTCACGGCGGTTCCATGTTCGATCCCCACAACACAGGTTACATTGGTGCCGTGACCCGGATGGGAGTGATGTTTAAGGCCGTGAGTGTAATGGTAGCCAGCAGTCGTGCTGTGCAGGGAATAAACGTCACTCCCCGACGCCTCAGGAGACGCTCTAGCGACAGACGCTAGCTAGCGCCCATGGATTTTAGCCTGCTTGCTGGAGCATCCGCCTCCCATGCCGGAGGTTCCGAGTTCGATCCCCAGCTGCGGGTTACAAGAGCACAAGTGAGATGAGAGTCACTGCTGCGCTCTCGGTGTCTCTTGTAAATAAGTTGAGAGCTGAGTGACAGCGCCGCGAGGGGCACTCAGGGACACGGTGCATTCTAGCCTCTGCTGTGCCACTGGAGGAAGCGCGCGATCAATCAGTGCTCTCATCACAGGCTGTGTTTTCACCGCGGCGTTACAAAACAACTGCACTTGAACACAACCTGTTCCATCAGCAGGTCCACAGACACAGCACTCCAAAATGATTGAATGCAACTTCAATATGAAATATCTCTGCTGCTCCAGCCCTGGACCTAAAATCACTTACCTGACCAAAAGCAGCACCTGCTTTCTAAACTTTTCTCTCTCTTTGTCGAACACCCTCTCTCCTCAGTGGGAGGCCGAGCAGCAGAGGAGTCTGGAGGAAAGGGGTCGCTTGTTGCTCTGTCTGCAGTACCTCCCCCCGGCCAGCGAGGGCGACGTGCAGGGCGAGGCCAAGGAGAGGGCCCGCGGCGGGCTGTGTGTCGGCGTCAAGCGCTGCGCCCACCTGGCAGCCATGGACGTCAACGGCTACTCCGACCCCTACGTCAAAACGTAAGCAACGACAACAAATCACTGAAGCCGTGGAATTTCTATGCAAAAGGTGTAATTAATTAATTTGGTAACACTTTACAATAAGGGTACATTAATTAAGGGTTAGTTCATGCACATAACCTGCTTAACAGTTAATTAATGCTTAATAAGCATCAACTAACCCTTCATTAACAGCCTTGATTGTAATCTTGCTCTAACCTTAACCTCTGTGACTTCAGGCCTCAACCCAACCACAATACCTTAACACAGGCTTGGACAAAGCCCCCCCACCCCCAACCCCCATTACAATGATGTTATTTGATCCCATTGCCACTCGACAAATTGAGCCAAGATAGTGTGATTTTGCTGTTGACTTGCTTCAGACTACACCAAATACTGTTGACTTGCTTCAGACTACACCAAATACTGTTGACTTGCTTCAGACTACACCAAATACTGTTGACTTGCTTCAGACTACACCAAATACTGTTGACTTGCTTCAGACTACACCAAATACTGTTGACTTGCTTCAGACTACACCAAATACTGTTGACTTGCTTCAGACTACACCAAATACATTAAAAAAAAGTTATGTCTGAAGGCATTTATTTGTTTCACAGTAAACTTCCGCAAAACTAGTGTACTGTATATCTGAACTATCTCTTTAACCAAATCACACACATTTAGGCTATCCTATGTGATCTCCTTTTGATAGCTAATGCAATATTTTTTTCACTTCCATTCACTGAGCCTCCCCTGAAACTGTTTGGAGCCCCCCTGGGGAGGCCCGCCTCCCACTTTGAAAACCCCTGCCTTAACATGAAACACAATTAGTAAATGATTACTAGACAGCATACAGATTAGTTAACAGTTAATTAAGGGTTAGTTGATGCTTATTAATCATTAACTACTGTTAATTAATGTACCCTTATTGTAAAGTGTTACCAGGCATGAATTATGCTAAAATATATATGTATATATAGGAATGTGCGTAGCCAATACACAACTTGGACAGATGGAGTGGTACAGTATCTCGAGACCCCCATTAATTTCAAAGCCAAGTCAACATGACCAATCCAATTCCAACCCCAATCTCCCTATACCTTAATACCCATGTGTGTGGTGTTAGCTAGCTTAATACCCATGTGTGTGGTGTTAGCTAGCTTAATACCCATGTGTGTGGTGTTAGCTAGCTTAATACCCATGTGTGTGGTGTTAGCTAGCTTAATACCCATGTGTGTGGTGTTAGCTAGCCGCTGGCTCATATTGACCTGATACATCACCTCCTGTCGTCACTCATGCGTGAGGAATGGGTTGAGTTAACCCTGCACAGTGTTAGTTTGATGAATGGGTTGAGTTAACCCTGCACAGTGCTAGTTTGATGAATGGGTTGAGTTAACCCTGCACAGTGTTAGTTTGATGAATGGGTTAAGTTAACCCTGCACAGTGTTAGTTTGATGAATGGGTTGAGTTAACCCTGCACAGTGTTAGTTTGATGAATGGGTTGAGTTAACCCTGCACAGTGCTAGTTTGATGAATGGGTTGAGTTAACCCTGCACAGTGTTAGTTTGATGAATGGGTTGAGTTAACCCTGCACAGTGTTAGTTTGATGAATGGGTTAAGTTAACCCTGCACAGTGCTAGGGTGATGTATGGGTTAAGTTAACCCTGCACAGTGTTAGTTTGATGAATGGGTTAAGTTAACCCTGCACAGTGTTAGTTTGATGAATGGGTTAAGTTAACCCTGCACAGTGTTAGTTTGATGAATGGGTTAAGTTAACCCTGCACAGTGTTAGTTTGATGAATGGGTTAAGTTAACCCTGCACAGTGCTAGGGTGATAAATGAGCGTGGCGCACACAAGTGGTTGTAAGCCGGTGTGAAATGTGTTACTCATTCGTCAAGATAATTATATCTGTATTGACTGCCTTCAAAGCCTCATAGATTTGAAAGGCGTCTTAGTGACATGATGTAATGTTATCGCTCGCCATGGCGGAGAGGGATAAAGACACAATAGGAAGGAAAGCAGTGGATATCACAAGTGTGTCAAGCGCTATCGTTAGTGTCATAGAGGTCTGCTGAAGTTTTCATAACTCTCTGTAGTGTGTGTGTGTGTGTGTGTGTGTGTGTGTGTGTGTGTGTGTGTGTGTGTGTGTGTGTGCATGATTTATGTCTGTGTCTGTGATTTATGACTGCAACAAACATCGTTCTTAGCCCATCGTTTCGTCTCATATTCAGCCTACAAACCTTCAAAAATGCTGCCAATGAGGTGGATATTTCCACTTCTTTCCAATGCAGTGTCGCTTCTTTCAGGAATTTTCTATCTTAAAACAATCAAAAAGGAAGTTCACTGCACTATCAAGAAAGCAACACGTGCACACGGGTGTAGTGCTGTGGGAGCGCAGGGGAGCGGAGCTCCCACACTTTTTCTCTAAGGGTTTGTTTTTACAATAGTAAAATAGTGGGGGGGGTTGTTCTCCATATAGGTGCGCTCCCCCAGTTCTCCAGATAGCACTACACACCTACACGTGCACTAGCGCATCCTCTGGTCGGTCGGGGCGCCTGTTCGCGGCGGCAGGGAACTGGTGGGAATAGCGTGATCCTCCCATGTGCTACGTCCTGCCGGTGAAGCTCCCCGCTGTCAGGTGAAAAGAAGCGGCTGGCAACTGTGCATGTGTCGGAGGAAGCATGGTGCTAGTCTACGGCTCTCCCCAGATCAGCAGAGGGTGGAGCAGTGACCGGGGCAGTAGGGGGAACTTGGCCAAGTAGGATTGGGAAGAAAAATGGGGGGGAAATCTGAAATAATAATAATAAATAATAATAATTCATTTTTTTTTATTTTTTTTTAAGAAAATTACAATTTTAGACTTGTCAAGATGGATTTTTTTGCAGTGTGCCAGGGAGGGGAGCACAGGCTCCTAGGTTGAATAACACACTGACTCGCTCCCCTCTTGTGCTGTAGTGGATGCTGGTGGCGGCCTTGAGGTCGTTCCTGGAATGAGTAAAACACTGTAGCCTCCAACATCTCGCCTTCTCCGCCCCATCACCCCCATACACCTTTCACCCTCGCATAAAATATGCCAAAGCAGCAAGAATATCACGGCAGGCAAGGTTAGGGAACACGCATGCCGACGGGCATGCCACTATGCTCGTCACTCTCCCTTCTCTCCATCCCTCAACTACCCGCCTGTATTAGTCACTATCCCTATCAGGCACATCCACCACATTATATCATCATGCACCTTGTTTCATTTGACATGCGAGCTCCTATCTTTGCCCTAGCTTATTCCCAAACGCTGTGTTGTGTCTGAGAGCGTGTGGGAGCGTACGCTCTCCAAGCTGTGGGTGGTGGGTGGAAAGCAAACGTGAAAAACAGATTGGCTGTGCTCTCCCTGGCTGCATTAGAGATATCTGGAGAGTTTTAACGACAGCTCGGGTATTGAGGGATGCTTTTTGTCAGTCTGCGGCGTTGCTGAGGGAAGCAGCGATCAATCTCCACATTAGCAAAAGGTCCGTTTTTCCTCAGCGACTTAGTCAATTAGGATTAGTCTTGCATCATGTCTGACTCAAGCCCATAATCTGCTCTATTAGACAGTGATATGGCCATGTAATGAGAATGACAAAGAAAAATGACCAACACATTTATCCACCAACTTCATTAATTCCAAAGTGCAAATAATGATTTCCTCTATGCACACTTCAGATAGACATAGCAGCCATTTGCAGTTCCCCTCAGAGCTCTTTTCGGCAGCACCATGCCTTGGGAATGACAATGAACAGACTTTTCTGCTCTGACTCATATATGACATATATCACATTCCTCTGTCACAGGTACCTCAAGCCAGACCTGCAGAAGAAATCCAAGCACAAAACAGCGGTCATAAAAAAGACCCTCAACCCGGAGTTTAATGAGGTAGACACCCGTGTTTTTGTGTGTTTTTGTGTGTGCTATGTGTGTTATGGGAGTTGGAGCCATGCATTTGCCATGGTGGTGTATAAAGAGACAGCTCATTTAGAGCTCGAGGGAGTCCACAGAGACATTCTACTGTCTGAACAGCGATCCTCTAAGACAGCCAATTATAATTTGCACAATGTTGTTATCCGCTTCCTCATTAGTGTTTTAGACATTCCGATGAAGGCTTTTGGAGTATGGAAGAATAACCAATACATCAGGCGTGACCTGCTGAACCTGTGCCCCCTCTTACTGCCACTCCCACTTGAACACCCATCCACTTTTTTTCCACCCAGGAGTTCTTCTATGAGATTTCCTTCTCAGAGTTATCCACCAAGACCTTGGAGGTCACAGTGTGGGACTACGACCTGGGCAAGTCCAACGATTTCATAGGTGAGCTGACGCCTATTTCTAGCTTGTGACCCGTTGTATGTTGTACTTCCCTCGGAGACAGTTGAGAAATCACTGTTTAACTGGTTGGTTAGTGTAATGGCCGCCCATAAACATTGTACCCAGTACTTGGGAACCCATGAAAAAAAACAGAACTACCAGAAATTTTGTGAAAGATATTTTAAGCTAAAAAACAGATTTTATATATTATCTGCTATGCCCCAAAGCAACTATATTGTGTGTAATTTCAAGCATATTGTGCAAAATGGGCCTCAGTGACATTTTGACTGAGAAAATTATATTTAAGAAAATATATATATTACACCTTTTTTACACCTAATATATATATATATTGTTTAGTTGTCAGTTTTATTGTTTGAGTCGGCCGAGCCATTCAGATTTTCATCATCTTCGCTGCCATAAGATCAAGGACCAAAATGGAAATAAGTCTGTGACTTTATTGTGTCATCCTTGTCAGTTTTTAAAGCTATGATGTATTTTATTGTACTGTTGCTTTTTCTATTGTCGAATAAAATAAAATCAAATATACAGTATATTATACCTACATTAATCAATGGTTTTCACTTGAGTCTTTTGGACTCTTATTTATTTATTATTTTGTTTATGATTACAAATGTGCTCTTATACTGTAGGCCTATATAATACTTATATATACATATATACAGTATGTGTGTGTGTGTGTGTGTGTGTGTATATATATATATATGTGTGTGTGTGTGTATATATATATATATATATATATATATATATATATATATATAAGATATATATACACACACACACACACACACACACACACACACACACACACACATATATATATATATATATATATACACACACACACACACACACACACACATATATATATATATATATTGATATATATACACACACACACACACACACACACACACACACACACACACACACACACACACACAGATACATATATATATAGTATTATATAGGCCTACAGTATAAGGGCATATTTGTAATCATAAACAAAATTAGGAAAATGTCACTTGCGCCCCTTTTGCTCTAAGCCCTTGATTTCTTTCAGGGGGCGTGTCCTTGGGGTGCCACTCACAGGGAGAGACTCTCCAACACTGGATAGACTGTCTGAAGAACAAGGGCACGAAGGTGGAGCGCTGGCACACACTGACCAATGAGCTGCCAGGATCCACACTGCAAGAATAAAGTGTGTCAGTCCCACTGTACTGTCACTGGCAAGATCTACTGGAGACTCTGGATGGGAGACACTTCATCGCATGCTCTGAAGACTTTCTGCATGACTATGAAGCATTCATATCCTACTTACTTTGTGTCATAAATGAGTTCATAACACAACATAACATCATATCACAACATACCCAACAGGTTGTATATTGAGGTCAATACTTGATCTTGGATCTAAATAGACCTGATGCAAACCCGGGAGACCGTCCGCACCTCTAAGCTAACAGCATGACAGTTCTTCATAATCATATTCATGGGGATTTGCGTCCCTCTTGTAGATTTAATTTCACTCTAAATGCTCCACTGCATTGCTCCAAACTGAACAGATCCTAATCGACAAAGAAAATTGAAATCGCACACGAAAATCAAATGAGGGAGAATGTTGTATTATTCTGCAATTCATCATTATTCAGCTGTCAGGTTTGTTGGTTCTTCTTAAATTGGATCTGTTGTTTTCATTACCACCTGGAGTGAAAGGTTGCCCTTCATAACCATCTTTCTCACATGCTACATACCTCTCCCTTCTTCCTTGCAATAACGGTTTTGCCTAATGCTTCCGAAGAATTCTAAGTGGTCTTAATAATATCACATATTTTGTACCAATTGATCGAACTGCCTGCAGATAGCACAACAAGAAACATTGCACCTAATAAGGTAATTGGTTCTTCCATGTAAATGGTTTGTGTCCGTTATTTGCATGTTTGGTGTTAAAACTGTGACTCCAATTTTGATGGAGCAACAAGTGTCGGCAAATATTGTGTGGCAAATATTTCATAAGCACTGATGCAGGATGAAATGTTCTTCACTGTATTGTTCCCAATTTTCCTGAAGTGTGTTGTTCTGACAGCTCCACCGATATTGACTGAACTTGAGAGAAAAGAAAAGCACATTTAGTTGAATTCAAGAGTAATTGTTTTTGTTGTTCGCTTATTTGATGTGTAAACTCAAATGTCATTGTGCCAATTTTTGAACTCTTAACTTAATTGGGCTTAACTTTACTTTGACATTTCTTCATTAGTCAGGTCACTAAAATGGTGTAATTAACAGGTTTTAAATCTGTAAATCTGTGTGTGTGTGTGTGTGTGTGTGTGTGTGTGTGTGGCGAGCTGCGACAGTGTATGAAACACTAAATCACATCATCAACCATTGATTTCTTTCTGCATCACAAACATGGATGGCATCTAGAGCACACTGATGAGCTGTCCGAAAACACTGTTATGGATTGCGTTGACCAAGCTGTGGGTGCTCAGTTTCATGTGCTAAAAGAGGCATGCTGAAAGCAGTGGTGTTAATATGTAAATATGTATTGTGTATCACTTGCTTTGGATGTTTTGTCCTCTGAACTTAAACTGTGCATGATTGTTGTTGTTTTTTCATAAAGCATTCATAATGATTTATTGTGTGCATTCATGGATTTCTATTATTACTATCATTATTAATAATTTTGCTCCAGAATTCTGTAAGTGGCCTCTTTTTGAATACTACACACAGCCCTGTGGCGGTCCAATAAAGACAACACTACCACCTAGTCCTCGGCATCTGCACCTGCACACTTCTGATTGTTCAGCTTCTGATCAGTGCATGATTCTCAGTTTCTAAATTAAAAGATACTGCAATTTGGACCTTGATTTATCTTACATTGTTTCATGTAGGCTAATGGTAACAGAATCCATGGCCATTTTTCCATGTCTTTGCATACCATCAAGGTCCAATTTGTAAGATTCTTCCACAACAATAACAACACAAAGCCACAAAATTTTGTTACAACTGCTGCTCAAAGATAGTTTAAAATTTCATCAGACTGCATCCATCTTTAAGTCAGCGTGCCAGACCATAGAGATAAACACTGTGTAACACTGTTTATCTATGGGATATAGATGGTATAGAGATAAGCACTGTGCCTATCTCTATGGGATTTAGATTGCATAGAGATGAACGGATGGTTATGATGTAACCCAGGTTTCCTGAGGGAGACTTCTCCCCCTCATGGATTCCATTCATGATGAGATTACCTGATCCAGTGCAGCTGTCATGGATTACCACTTTAAGACACTTAATTAGCACCACCTGGGTGTGATTGTGAGCGCCTGCTGCTGATTGGCCAGCCTCGGCCATATATACCTACTCTCAGCCACGGCGCCCTTGCTTTTTCTGATTCCAGCTACAAGCAGACAGTCAAGCTACAAGCATACAGTGTGTGGAGTGGAAGCAAACAAGACAAACAAAGCGAATAGCATTAGTGTTCAGTGAGTCCACTTGATAAGAAGAGAGTTAGTCACTGTGTTTATCTAGTAGAAAGTTTAACAAGCTTTAATGATACAACAAATTAATTTTGGCATATGACTCCATGATATGATGACGCTCTCCTGAGATGATGAGAGGGCGTCTGAAGAATAGATAAGAAATCTATTTCCTATCTATATAGATAGGAAATCCCCCATAGGGAATTATTCAGGATGGTGGTGGTCAGGGGAGGAGGTGGGGCGAGAATAACTGCTTCAGCGATGATGATCAGCAACTGAGAATGGCACATACACAGCACATAGCAAACAGAGTAAAACATGGACCCTGATATACTATGCTGATTAGGTGATTGGGATCAGCTGGAAAGGAATAGCTTGGGCTGATTGGTTATTGCCACATGCCTGGTAAACTGTGAATGGATGAGGAGACAGCATCAGTGAAAGGGGGCGAGCCTAACAATGAATGGGTTATACAACCTCAAAGAAAGGGGGCGTGCACTGTGATAATGACCTGAACTGGGCTAGCTGCTAAGTAGTCTTCATTATTGAAAATAGTCCAAGACATTATTTGTTGCATGTTCTCTCTCTCCCACAGCTCTGTGCCTTTCTCTCACTATACATCTGTCAATAAAGCATGAAATGCCAGAAAAAAGTCTAAAATAAAAAAAGCATAAAGGAAAATCACTTATCTGCATGTTAAGAAAAACTGGGGTCTGTTAAGAAAAACTTCAACAATCGATCAATATCATCAGCTATAGTCTATTTCACCTGTATCTTCTGATTGATATTAAATGGATTAAAATGGCACTATACTATGATCGATATATCTGTCCATGCGTAGAGCCGCCGCACATCTCACTAAATCATAATTGTAACAGGAACCAAATCAATATCTATATCAACAAATTACATGAAACGTTGCTGCCCCTTGCTGCTGCGCATACAGGAAAACAATTTCAATCGGCTCTCAATATCTGACCAGATATGACGGTTGGGTGATAAAAAGTTAATATTGCTGTTTTGTGTCAAACAAACTAAGTTGTGTATACCAGTGGTTCCACCGGGCCGTGGACCGGTACCGGGCGCAATACTTTTTTTCCCATGATGGCGAAGGCTAGGCGAAGGCATGACCCGCCCCTCTCTGCCTCTGATTGGCTGACTATACTCGGCTGCTCCCACCTTCTTTCCAGGCGAGCCAGAGGTATCTCAAACGTGAGCAGCAGGTGCAAAACAATCATTACATCAACAAGCATGAGATACTTCATTATATGGAACGTTACAATTGCAGACCCTATATCTGAGTTATTTAGGCCTACTTAGCCTATTGCACAGACGTGTAATTTTTTCTTGTCATTCCAAATTTTATCACATTGTTGCTCTGATTAAGTAGAAGTAGGCTACAGTTATTTGTGTAAAGAAAAGACTGGTAAAGCAGAAGTACTGATTCAACTTAATTAGCCCACAAATAAAAGGAAAAAAAGTACAGGCTCTGAAATGTACTCAAGTATAAAAGTAAAAGGTTTTCTGTGCAAGGCAAATAGAAACTCACGTCATATTAATATTATTCAACTTAAAAGGTCCCTTCAAAACATATTTTAAAATGCATAAAGACTTTACTTTAATCTTATAGTCTTAATCACTATGACCCACTAGCTCAGACAGTTGGATTGCTGTCCAGCACTTTGAAGCTTGTGGGTTTGAACCTCAGTGACTTTTGAGGTTGTGGGTTCGATCCTCAGTCAGTTTTGAATGTCGACAGCCAGAGGAAAGAGTCATTTAAAGCCCTGAGAAAACCTCATTCAATCAGTCTGACTGGGTGGCACAGAGAGTAGGCTTGCTGCCTGGCGACGTTGAGACGTTAGCCGTTTTTGCGGTCGTGGGTTCGAGCCTCAGTCAGTTTTGAATGGTGACAGGCAGAGGGAAGAGACAAGAGCAGAAGAGCTGTGAGTGTGAAGGGCAGCTGGTGGTGTGAAGGAATAATACACACAGAGACACCGGGGACAGAGGTTGTGGGTTCGATTCCTGCTCCGCTGCCACTACCTGGAGCTAAGGGGGGGGCTGTACTCCCCCCCTGACGTCTGCAGAGACATGAGCTGAGGGTTATGAGACAGAAAACCACAGAGAGCTGGAATTTTACTGACATCGGAAGTACAGTTTGTGGGTTACACCTGCTGCCGCTAGGCGTAAAAATAACGTTTTGAAAAACTGCTCTAGACTCAGTATATGACATGTCTGGATCTCTTTGCAGTCTGTCCACAGTGTCCATTCCTGTGGATCTGTAGGAGGCGCTGTGTCGCTCTGTGTATCTGCCTGTAGGACGCGCTACGCTGGTGATGTTAAAGACAGGGCAGTGCTGTATGTCTCCTCCATCGGGAATCAAACCAACAGTCTGCCTGTCAGACAAAGATAGTGACGCAGCGGCTCAGCCGAGTGAGCTATGAGCTGTTGGGGGTTAAGCTTCTGATTTCTACACACTGTATTCACACTGACAATAACACAGAGCATAAAGAGTGAGACAGGTGAGATTTGTACCAGTGAGTTTAGCTAGAGTCAAGGACTGACTAGTCTCCTTCATCAGCTTATTTCTATCAGTGTTCAAACTACTGGTGATGATAAAGAAGGATCACTGCTGCAGCTTATAATGCGAGTACTTTTTAAGAAACTGCCTGAGGCTGGGATTGAACCAACAACCTTTGCATATTACACAACATTGACATGTTTATCTGAGTGAGCTATAATCCACTTTCTCTTAAGCTCTTATCATATTTAGTCAACCTCATCGTGATTTTATTTAGTCAAGTTTTCATCAACTAAGTGTTTAAGTATTTTCATCTCATCTTAGTCAAAGAAAACCGTAACTATTCAGTAGAATTTCCAAACTTATTGTAAAGATATATTAATCTGTTATTCTGGAATTGTTTTAAGGTTTGAATGTGCAATAGACACAGATGTTTAACTTCTTCTCTTGTGATTGGATCTCTTCCCAATTCGTCCCTCCCTAACACTAGTTTTCACCAGTGAAAATAGGTAGTCACTAACATTTTTCCTCATAGTTTTTGTCTACGAAATCAACACTGCTATGGATGCATGTCTCCACCTAGTGGTGCACTCCTCTTCCAAACTCACACACACTTTTCCACAACTACACCATGTATCTGAAACAATGTTTACTTACTGTCAATCTCATCAAAGTTTCTGAAGACCATCTCTCCACGTGATCCCACTCCATAAAGCTGCATTTCCCAATGAAGGGCTGGGAAAAACACCACATACATGATACGTATTTCAATTCAAATACATGTCACTCTTGTGTTAGAATGAGTAAATGGGCATTGACACTGTTTTTATATAACCCTTGATCAATTCTCATTAATCTTTTATCTTTTCTTTTTTATTTGTCTGTAGGCTACATAGGCTACGTGCACTGCCAAGAGTAGCGGCAGCATTAATAACCAGAGACCAGACTATATCAAAAACATAAACACACAGTGGCGTCTTTCATGCATGCTAGCAAGCGAAACTGCTGTCTGTCTGACCACAGACTGTAGAAAGAGACGCAGGATAGCCAAGCAAATGTGATTGGATTTCGCCATCATCTGAAAAAAAAATTGCGTATTGGGCCGCAACGCATTTGGTACCAGGCCGCTACCTGGTCCCAATTTTTTTCTTTCCCCCCCCTTTTTTTTACAATTTTCTTTTTTTACAAACTACAAACATAAATAAACATCAACTTGAAACTATGTTTCAACTACCACACAGCCTATAATATTATAGCCTATGTTTATTTATTTATTTTTAATTAAAATTGACAACCGGTCCGTGACTTTTTTGGGGCCGGTGAGGGCCCCCTATACTCGACCCAGTCGCCAGCACAGCATGCACGACTCCACACACGGTTGTTGCTACCAGTGTTGCCAGATGGGCTGGTTTTCCGGCCAATTGGCCTCGATTGGATTGAGTAAAAATATTGATTGTTTAAAAATATAAAATTTTTGTTTACTGTGTACTGTATGTAGCCTATGTAGCATAATTGATAGGCTACTGTGGAGGGGAGGATTCGCTTGTTTTGGCCAGGTTTCCTCCTCAAATATTTTGGGCTAGTTTTTGAACAGCTTTTGACCTGGAAACCATCAGCTGTATCTGGCAACAAGGACAAGGACATGCTCCAGCTGGCTAATGCTGTGGCTAGCTCATTACAAGGAGGACGCTGCAGCTTATTTGTGCACTTTTACAAGATCGCTGTGAAACTATCATAAAACCATGGTCCGTATTCTCTAAGTGGACGGGGGGAGCGGGGTGCGCTGGTGTGGGAGGATGTATCGATAAAAATAAATGTGATATGGAAACAGCTTTAGCGAATCTGTAACCAAACTCGATTAAAAAACATGCAGTTTTAACAGGATGCATTCCAACGGAATCTGTAACCAAACTCGATTAAAAAACATGCAGTTTTAACAGGATGCATTCCAACGCATTCAGGTGATAACGTGGGGTGGCATTGTGCCAAAAAAGTGAGTGCTTGCCTTTGCCCTTTGCTACATTGCCCAAAAGCCGCCAGTCAAAATAGTGGTCGCACCGTCGCATTAACATTACACTGTGGATGATTTTACAAGTGGAATTCAAGTCATATCTGACTAGTTTTCAATGTATTTCTCCCCACAAAAGTTAGGCTATAGCCCTGCAGTATGTCTCGATATAGGCTGATGCAACTCTTAATGTTAATATTCCTCTAATCTGGTGACAAAGTGGATTTTTTTTTTTTTGGCGGCGACCGTATGGTACAATTTCAAATCGGCCAGCCTCTTTGGCTGGCGGACGCAAAAGTTAATTTCCAACACGGACAGGAATGCCCCACCACAGCTAAAGCTAGGGATTGGCAAGGACCTCATGGGTATACATGGGTGACGATACCATGCACAGGCCCTATGCCAGGTTTCGACTTGGCCTTGTTTTCCATCTCGACGGTCGGTCCGCGGCACAAAAAAGGTTGGGAACCTGGATGAACTGGGTGGGGTAGGGCAGATAGTTTTTTTTGTTTTTCTTTACATGTGCAGAGGGCAGAGAGAAAAGGGCAGTTTATTTAAAAAATATATATATCATAATAAGAGCATGCGGCTCAATTTGAAACTAACCGCCCCATGCCCATGTAAGGGCGTGCGGCTCAATTTGAGAGAGAGAGAGGTACAGGAGATTATAAAACAGGTGGTTGTGTGTGTGTGTGTGTGTGTGTGTGTGTGTGTGTGTGTGTGTGTGTGTGTGTGTGTGTGTGTGTGTGTGTGTGTGTGTGTGTGTGTGTGTGTGTGTGAGAGAGAGAGAGAGCATCTGAGACACAAAAATGTGAGAAAATAATTTCCTAGCTAAACAAAATAATAGCCTATAGCCTAATGAAAGTTTGTTTGTAAATCCATCTGATACCACATGGTGAATGTTATGTTCTGAACATGGGGCATATCATAATGGTATGTCATTTTGTAGCTGAAAAATATCTGGTTCTGCAGTTGCGAAGATCAGCTCCCATATGGACCTGACCCTCCCCCCGGATCATAACACCACCATACAGATTAGCCCAATCTGACCTGGGGAGGTGGTTTCCAGGACTTTCCAGGCAGTAAACCACCTGGACATTCCTGATAACCACCTGGACCTTCCATGACCTTCCATGACCTTCCCCAGATCATAACACACCGCCATACAAATTTTCAGCCCATTCAGACCTGGGGGAGGTGGTTTCAAATACTTTCAAGGTGGGGCAATTATTGATAAATGATGATAAATTCTGCCTAGTGTTCATTATAGGATCCATAGTGAGCGCTTTACTGCCCCCTAGCGAGTGTTTTGATGAAGAGTTAGAGCAGGGGGGTCAAACTCAATTTCACCCTGGGCCACATCAGCATTATGGTTGCCCTCAAAGGGCCAGTTGTAAATATAACAAAATATAAATGTATCTAGCCTACGTGTTAGAAGATTTCATAATTGCCTCTGATTCGGTTATTATAATTTTTTAGTCATAACTTAATACTTAATAACTAGCTCTGAAAGCAGAATTATAGGGAAAACAATGGCAAACAGGCAACTAGTAGCTTACAACTACTGTATTATTCCATTTAACAATAGCTATTTTAAGCCTATTGCAAATAATTGTATTGCGCAAATTGTATTCTTTGCTAGCTCTCGCGGGCCAGATAAAATGAGGTGCCGGGCCGGATCTGGACCCGGGCCTTGAGTTTGACACATGTGAGTTAGAGGATGGGTAGGCTACACTTTGACTTGTGTGTCTTTCGGATCTGCTCACAGCAGGGGCGTAGCGTAGCAAGGAATTATGAGTAATTTTCCTTTCGTCACCGGAGTACCATTATTACATCTATAAACAAAGATCTATATGTAGGGGGCATGGTGGCGCAGTGGTAGTGCTCTTGCTTCGCACACTCAAAGTCACTGCACAGCAAGAAAGTCCTGGGTTCGATTCCTGCCTGGGACGCTGTTGACACTGCCTGGTGCCCAGGTGGGTGAGAAAGGGCCTTTCTGTGTGGAGTTTGCATGTTCTCCACATGCTCCCCTGGGTTTTCCTCCACATATAACCCCCCAATTAAAAACATGCAGAAGATTATCGTCTGACCAGTGGCGGTTGGAAGAAGTTGGTCCCCGCTTCACCTCCAGCTGCCCACTGCTCCTGGCCTGACCATGGAGGAGTACGAACCAGGATGGGTCAAATGTGGAAGACTAATTTCACGGCACCAGTCACACTAATAAAGATGGGATTTGTCCGTTTGTATTGTATCTACGTACTCAAACACACCTCCACATTCATTTGTTGATCAAATAGCCTATCGGATAAAAAATTATTGATTTGGGGCGCTAATCAGCTGCCAAATTACCACAGTATCACCCAGAGTTCAAACGCCATCTCGAGAGGACAGGTTTGTTTTTGTCTGCACAGGACAAACCGAGGATAGATTCATATTTATTTTGTGACATGACATGAACTGGACAAAGGGGGCGGGGCATCCTCAATCACTGTTGACCAGCTTTATGCAAGTAATCGTGGGCCAAATGTGAACCTGAAGCTCACATCACATTTCAACGAAGTCCCATTCATGTCTTGGTATTAATGTACTACCAGATAACAAGATTGATGAGAAGACAGATTGTGTGTGTGTGTGTGTGTGTGTGTGTGTGTGTGTGTGTGTGTGTGTGTGTGTGTGTGTGTGTGTGAGGGCACACACATGACACCACTGGGGAAGACTGTGAAAGACAGACATGACAGTAAGGCCACTAATTTGTGTTTGTCATTTTATCTTATGTATTATCACTCACAGTCATCCTAATCCTAAATGCCTCCTCCTCACACAGCCCCTTTTTGTGTTTATAAGTATTGTTTTTAACAGTGACAATATTGATATAGCTCTGTGGCATCTGTTCAGAATGATCCAAACCAACAAAAAAACGGTACTGTAGGTGCTCATATGTTGATTCTTAGTTAAATTAACACTAATGACTGCTGTGACAAAGCAATAATCACTGCTGCACGTGTCTTTCATTTGAAGCAAACATGGCACTGTATCTGGGTAAGAATGTTTCAACACTGACAAGTGATACGAATTATGAATCTGTAGACAGCAGATAAGTGGAAATTATGTTTAAACATTTTTATGCCAAAATGGTTTCGATGATATCCTCCACACTGCTTCACAGCAAAAATTATCATTTTCAATTGAACCCGGAGATTGTAAAAACAAACACCATGTGTTTGGTGTTTCAAATCCACACCATCAGAGTTAATTTAGCACTTTTGGATAATTTGATACAGTCATATCAGCTGTGTGAGTGGACACACAACTCTCCAATCAGCACTTGTCAGATAAAAATAGGCCTAAGTGTCACAGAAAAATCATTAATTCTGGTAGTTAAGTGAACAATGTTGGAGTGGTCGATTAGTAACTCCGCTTATACCAGCCAACTGATGCTGAATGCCAAGTGGAGTCTGCAGGCTACAGTGAAGTGCATCTGGAGTGGATCACTAATAGAATCTATGCACAGACTCAAACTGGATATCAGATGTGGGAACCCACAGCAAATCATTACTTTTCAATTTCCATGTCTCAAGAACAGCCACCTCAACTGCTGCTGCCTCTTCCCATAGAGACATCGATTTGCAATCATCTGCCACTGCAACAACAAACATTAAATAAACTCTCTTCGTGCTCTATGTGTTATTCTTTTTTTTTTTTTTTACAAACTAAGCCGCTGTGTTTATGTGACCCAGCCAGGTCATCTGTGAGTGACCAACTTATTGCATCTGGATGAGTCTGCCTGCTATACTTGCACTTTGAACCTACTGTGCTCAATTAAATTGGCTGTGAGGAAAAAAATCTATTCTCTTGATGCCAAAGTATTCACATGAGTCAAAAGAAATTATGCTGTTCTCAGATGTGAGTACTGATGTACTTCTGCTAATTTGTCTTTTTCTTTAATTATTACATGAAGTCCATTTCAAACTAATTATGGCTGCATTGATATTGATCCATACATAAACATAATACTTATTTTTGCTATATAGTATCCCTGGAAAGTAGAAGGATATGTTCCTGTCATACACTACCAGTAAAAAAAGGTTTGGACACATGTATTTTTCTTAATTTTTTTTTACTATTCTCCATCTCCACATTTAAGAATAATAGTAAAGACATCAAAACTATGAAATAACACAAATGTAATTAAGCAGCGAACAAAAAAGTGTTAAACAAATCAATGTCACTATTTATATTTGTCTAAGAAACAAATATCAAGTATTTAAGCATAAGCCTTTCGATCAAAATGGATTTAAGAAAATGATACCCATAGTGCATTCAATCAGGTGTCTAATGTTTTTGAATGGTAGTGTATGACATAAAATTCCTCATTTAAGCACATTCTTTCTGTTGTATGTAATTTCCATCTAACATTTTTGAGAATCAGTGTTGGGGAAAAATACCTTAAAACTGTAGTTTACCAAACTACTAGCTACATCACAACGAAAGGTAGTTAAACTACATCTTGATTACTCTCAAAAAAATGTAGCTTCTCAAACTAAAACGACTTCCAAAAAGTAGTGCCACTACATCCAAACTACATTATGGGAAATTATCACGATCGGAGTCTGGAATCTCATATTCTTACATGGAGGTCCAACTGGGCTGACACTGAGCAAAGTGTAGGTGTGTTTGATTTAGGGAATAGGGCAGGCCAATCCTTAAGCAGCACGAGTATGTCTTTTAAGGAGAGGATAGGGAGCAATTGTTGAGGTGGAATCAGGGAAATGTACATTTATCTGGAAATTCATATTATTCCATCACAAAGCACAGGTGATTTTAATCAAATAGCAGGAGATGGTCATTAAATAACAACCGTGGCCAATGAGCTGTGCCATATTGTATGGCAAAAAACATGAGAATACTATAATTACTTTGTACGGTAATTTACCTAGCTAAAGTACATGACCTAAAGTAGTTAACTACTGAAAAAGCTTTTGAGATTTGAATGTATACTACTCCCCAACACTGTTGAGAATCTTTTTATTAGTCTTTCATATTGTGCTGTGTCCAAGCAAATACACTGCTGTTGTGACGGTGTCCTAATGCTAAAACATTGATTGCTATTGATCTGGATATAGACTTTGAATCGTTCATTTCTGTCAAGATGCAAGAATTCACTTCAAAAGCAATAAGCGGAGAATTTAATTTCTCTGTAGTCATCTGAGGACTTAGCGCTCATTACAACTCATTAGATTAGAAGACACTTTCTTGGCTCAGAGCTTCTCTCTCCCCTCAGGCAGCGTTCTGCTCCGTCTCACTCCGCTGCCTTACAACAGCAGACACATTTCATCCCTAGTGGAGCTTACGCACACTTACAGTAGGCTATGACATGAAGAAATATATGAATGTTGTACATTTTCCACTCTCCTAGTAAAATGAAATACATAACCTCTCCTCAGTGGTTAAGCTCTCTGCATATCTCTCACTTTTGACCCTGGTTCGCTCTCACAAACACAATCCCGTCAATCTCTTCTGTTATCTCTCCTCCAACCTGTGCCTCTCCAAATCATCAGTCAATCAGACAAATGTCATGCAATGTGTCTTTATTACGAATGTGCATCAGAAGCATATAATATTCCTAGTGCCAGGTTATCCTTGTGATTTCGATTTGAGGTCTATCATCATACATGAATAAAAATCCACAACATGCCAATAACCACAAAGATTATAATAGTCCATTGGTAATACAATGGCTGTCAGGAGGCTAACAGTTTATCTGCCTACATTAGAATAACTACTTAATGCTATTTTCAACTAGAGAATCCACAATATTTAGGTTTATATCTGCAGAATACACCAACTGTTGAGTACAATGAAATTTAAATGTCTAAATACTGACAGGGGGAAATATCCTATTAATTAATATTGCAAAAATGAGACATTGAAGTCATGGCATACCTAAACAAGTTTCAAAAATCAGCACAAAGGAGTAGTTAGATTTAGATTTTTCATTCTTGACTAAACCCCCATTGTTTCATATCACAGTGAGAATTAGATTAAAATCAGAAATCAGGTTAGACAGGGGAAATAAGATACCAGATTACAAAATCAGTCAGCTAGCCACAGTACTGCCATCACTAACTATTCACACCTTTGAAATCTCACTCCCACAAACCATTTCTGAGCCCAGTGGTTTGCAAATAAATTGTCAATAAACATCATCCCACTTCATAACATGGGTATTGTCAGATTTGGACAAGAGCCAGATGCAGTTGGATCTCTTTATATGGTGTCATTTTTGTTTCACTAATAACTTTTTAAAGTTGTAATTAATTAATTGGGACGACAAAATAGCCCTTCATCTGTCTGGTTTGAAACACAAGCTACCCGGTAATGCACGTCCTTGTGCCTGTGTGCCAACCTGAGCGACAGCCTGGCAATAAATTTGTTTGCAACCACAGTGCAGAGACTATTTCATTTGTTAATCAAATAGTGATGCCCATATAGGCATACAACAATGCCACCACCTGTCATTAGTACTTCAAGAGCATCACATTATGAAATTACTGGTTCAAAATGATTTTCCCAAAATAATCTCTTACAAACATTATTATAAAAAGGTAGCTTATAGAAGTAGTTTTTTTCCGCCATGAATAGCAACATAGCTTTACTGAAAATGCAGTCTGAATGTTTTAAATATCTAGCTATTGTGGTTTTTGTGCACGTTTACCCCTCTTCCCGGCTCACAGTATCTCAATAACAGTGGTCAGTGGTGTAGAGGAGAGGTCAAGTCGCAGGAGAGGATGCACACTTGGATGTTCCTTTCCACAAACGGTTTTGTGACTTTGTTGCAAGCAAAGCACATGACATTACAAGTAAGAAACGTTCCCTGTTTTCTTTTGGCACATATTTCCCCTTTGCTGTGATGGCCTTTCATAATCCCTCATTTTCACACCCATAGCCAGTCCTTGGTGAGCCTTTTTGCCACCCCTGCACTCAATCTGAAACACTAAATGTATGGCAGGAGTCATGACAGTCACAGGCAGGAGGCAGTCTAAAACAGGAACATGTTGTGAAAGGCATTTCTTCTCTGTGAAGGAGACGGAAGGAATTCTCCTCTGCGATTCCAATGCAACACAAATCCCCGAGCCGAGATTTCCGATGCGTCCCGCCGTCGCTGCGGTGAAGGACAGACCTGGCAGACATTTTGTTTGGGGCTTGCGCGTGACACTGAAGCTGTGAGGCAATCCTTCACGTTTCTACCACAAGGATCTCGCACGTTCTGTAACAATCTCCCATTTGATCTCCTCCAGATTTTCTAGTCCACCTCGTCCGAGTCGGCACTGCTGTCATGACGGTGTTCTTGAAGAGTCTGCGTCTTTCTCACGGATTGTTCAGAGTGTGTTGACCAGAATACGAAAAGACCAATTAGTTTGACTGTCGGACGGACAAAAGCCCTTGCTCAGAGCAGCAGCATCTTGCATATTTTATTTTCTTCCATTAGGATTGATATAGATTACAGAAAGATAAGTAAGCACTGTATATCGGGTGTATATTTGTCACACATCCAGGTAATAACTAGGTGGTAAAGAGACGTTGGTGCAGGTGCAGGTGCGGGCCGGGCAGTCGGTCGCCTTATCCGGTTTCATCTGGGATGAAACTCAGGTTTTCACATTGACTAAAAAAAGAAGAAAGAGGAAGCATATTAGTTCATCAGCGTTATATCCTGCAACTTAATATGGACGTATACATTTACACAGACCACAGAGGACAGTTATGTAAGGAGAGAGAGAGTTGTCGAGCCCCAGAGCCCTGTAGTTCTGTGTACAATTTCTCTTCCCGTTTGAGTACCGGTAAGTTCATTAGGACATGTCTTTGCTTAATAAGACCAGCAGACTGCAACTTTGTCCATCCAAAAATAGGCAAAGTACAGTAAAATATCTGCTTGATCTGCGGTGAAAAAAGAGAGGGGAAAGGGGAGGGCATTTAAATGACTGATCCTGTCATGCACGTTTGGAAGAGACAAAAAACTAGTTCCTTTGCTTACACAAGTCACTGAAATAATCACTGATCTGTATCAGAATCCCTTTATTCGCCAAGTACAATAAATGTACATATATTTGCCTTGGTGACATTAGTGTAGGAACATAAGTCACAGACTGACATGTATACAAATACATACTGACATTATGGTACAGGGACAACACGACCTCACATGTAGTGCAAGCGGACAGTGAAGGAATAAAATAGAGCTTAGAGCAGGGCTGTCAAACTCACTTTATTCCACGGGCCACATGCGACCCAATTTGGTCTCAAGTGGGCCAGTCAAAGAAAATCAATACTAACCTATAAATGACAACACCTCCAAATGTACTGGTTTCCTTTAGTATAAAGAATTACATGTACATTTTAAGAACACATTTTCACATAGGGTTATCTCAGCTACCATCAAACAAATCATCCAATCTACTTAGTCTGTAACTGTGCATTACAACTGCCGGCAACTGTGGTCAAGGGTACTGAAAATAGTTTACCATTTAGTGATGAATACAGGAAACACGAATAGGATACTTACTATTTAACTTGCTCCTGAAACCTGGTACCTTGTTGTGAGGGCTAAGGCCTTCACAAGTGCATCAAATTGGATTGAAGGACTTCTCAGTGCAATTTTCGCACTTTGCAAAGTCATCCTGTGGGCCGGATTGGACCCTTCGGCAGGCCGGTTCTGGCCCCCGGGCCGTATGTTTGACACCCCTGCCGTAGACTATACATATCACTCTCCATATAATACACACACAAAGTGCTTAGTTACTGCATCCAGGCAGCAGGGCATGCAGTTGGTTACAGCTGTAGCTTAAGAGTCCAGTAGTGGTGCGTGAAATTATTATTTTGAGTTAGATGGAAATGCGTTCAATCTTTATGGATAATCAATAAGAGTTTCTGAGGCTAAAGTGCTGTAGTGTGCAGCAGTATGTGTGTAGTGTGCAGGCATTAGAACTAGGTGCTAGACTGTGAAAATAAATCAGCACAAAATAAATTGGACGACTAGACAGTGACAGTATGATTACAGTCTACAGGAGATTGTGTAAACGGTGCTAGCGGTGGAGTAACCAATAACAATAATGTGGTTGCGGTCAGTTCCCATTGTGGGGTTTGGGGGAATACCACAAATTGTCGGGGGGCAAGTCCCAGGAGGAGACTGGATCAGTAATAGCAGGCGGGTGTTTGCTACAAATCCAGTCAACTTGATATTCACAAGCAAAAAGAGGAGTTCAAGGAAACCGAACAACTAAGCATGTGGGGTAAAGATGTACGGTAAGGGTTAAAGTTCAGAGGTGGGACACTCACTGGCCAGGTTAACAATGCAGGCGATGATAATGACCGTCCCTCCTACTAGTGACACCACTGAGAGCAGCTTGGCCACACGACCCAGACGCACGGCGCCGTCCAGGTTCCCCTGCTCCAGGCTGTTCTTGGACTAGAACATCAAACCATGTGTTAGCTTGTGTTTGACGCACATCTATACAGGGTAACTCTGAACAAACTCAGCACAAGTACAACACATGGCAACATCATCATTGGACAAATGAAAAAATGAAGGAGAAAAAACAAAAACAAAAAAACAAACAGTTTAACCTTCTGCTCCAAATCAAGGTTAAGAAATGACAATCTGAAGGAACATTCTTGTGCCTACCATGATGGAGTAGACGAATCCCACAATGTTTATTGGCCAGACTGGGCAGAAGCAGGCCAGCACAGCCAGGAAGAGGTAGTCTTTAGCCTTGGTCCGGTCCAAGGGTGGATTGGTGGCGATGCTGGAATGGCGAGAGAGCGAGGGCCTGGGGGAGAAGGCGGTGTAGCCGATGGAACTCGCCCTGCTCCCCTTGCGGGTCTTGCTGTGATGCGGGTGATGGGAGTAGGAGATTGAGTGTTGTCTTCTGGGAGGAGAGGAGATGACGGAAGAGTCGCTCTCTGCAGATGTTTGGTGAATCCCATTACCTATGCATGAGGAAGGGAGGGGAATGGAAAGGATGAGTAAATGTTTGAAATACTGCAAGACAAATTAGATGTGTGTGGCGTCTCCAGAGCTCATGGTGGGCACACTGCACTGGCATTGAAAGTTAAAAAGAAATTAAATAAGTTAAATAAGAGCTTGACTTGCCCTGAGTGAGCCCGCCTGCCCCCCAACCCATTGATGCAAATGAGGTAAGACCCGGTCTCTTACTGTTTTCCAGTTTCTCATTGATCACAATGACTAGCTCCCCTTTGGATTTGCTGTGGGGGAGTCTTGAACCGGCCTGGGTGGTGCTGTGGATGAGCTGGTCTGATGAGACAGGGGCTTGCTCCGACAGAGAGGCTTCCTGGTCCAGCAGCGACGGTTGTCCCTCCCCAGGCCAGATGACGGGTGCTGGCATGGTGCTCAGAGCCATCCCCACGGCAAAATGAGTTCTCCGCCTGAGGTCTGGTGCCGCTTGCTCACCTGGGGGCCGGACAATGGTTTAACCAGCATGCAACGTAAACAAAGCCTGCTCCTATTATTTACACTCTGCTTCAAGCAGTTTGGAGTTTGATTCAGCTGAGTCGATCCTCCTTGGAATCATAAACCTCTAGGCTATAATCCGAATTCAACCTTGATTTTTTTACCCACTTCTCATGCCATGTAGAACAGTAAATAGGCTGGAGTTAAATGGATTTAATAGGCTACACCCTACACTAACATCCCATTGCAATTCAGGCCTTTAAGATGTGCTAAGAGCAAAGAATGGGCTGTTTCAAATAACAAAAAGGCAGGCCACAGAGTACAAAGGCATGGCAGGTGGAGGCAGGTTGCTTTGAAACGATGCTTACACTGGCCAGTCTCTCTGTACAGGTGTGTACATATGCTATTATTTCATCGTGTGTACACAACACGGTACACAACTGCCAAGCCTGCACAGCGCTCATAGGGTGCATATGGTTCTTCAGAACAAAACAATATGAATGGACAAACGCGCATTATAAGGTCCGGGACAGGACAAAGCAAGGGCAATGGAGGGGGGTAAAACATGGATCGGAAGAATGAGAGTGAAGGAGTGATGCTCATGAATCAGCCAACTGGTGATGTGAATTCAATACATGTCGGTTGCTAAATTGCAACGATAAGCAGAAAAAACGTGCAGCGAGCAGCGGATTCTTGCATAGAAAGGTAAACACGAAGAGAGGAGAGGAAATACAATGCAAACCATTTGAAACCAATAATAATGACCAATTTGCCATACATCATTGCTCACGCAGAAAACATACATTTACCAATAAAAAAAAGTGATAATAAAACAAATTCGTTATGGGGAAGGGGGGGATCCGACCTTTTTAATCCTGCGTCTGTCTCAATCCACACGGAACGTCCCGGGCTTCGGCCTCATCATGGGCTTTTCTGAAAAAATCTGACTCGACCGCCACCAAACATCTCCTGTACCGCCGGGGATCAAACGGGAACCATCTGTCCCAATTCCGGGCGATTTCTTTTGTTGTGTGACCGCTGTAGCGTGCAGGATTGGCTGGTGTAGCGCCCTGTCAAAGCGCTGCGCTGGGGATGGAGGGATGACTTGGATGGGGAGTCTCCAAATAGGGAGGATCAAACGCTGGAGGGGGAGGGGCGGGAAGCGTGAAATGACTAAAGTGAAATAAAGCTGTGTGGGATGGGAGAAGAGAGAGATATGGGGGGTAGTCGGGAAGAGCGTTGTATTACAGCATCATCATACTCTTCCAAAAAGCAGGTGCTGACGGCCTTGGAAAAACATCACGTCAAAGTCAATGTCGTTTGTCGAAGGTGTCCCGTCTCCACCTTGAGCTCACAGGGTTTTATAATTAGCCCTGTTAGATCATGCCTGCAATATGCAACGATCATCCCCAATGATGGAGTTATTTATTTATGTACAAAGGACATGTCTAAGTAGTTATTTGGCCCATATTGACAATTGACCGTGACCATCACATGTACTGCTTATTATGAAATAGAAATAAAACCACAAAACAATGACTGGGGCAAGACCATTGACACGTTTATTTAAAAAAAAACAATACTGCGCCCTCAGTGGAATAAAGAAGCAACTACAAAAACACAGCCAAAACAAAAAAGCAATGATAATTCATTAAAAAAAGATAATGAAAGCTTTAAGACAATATAAAACGTCATATCAAACAGTATCATTGGAAACGTGCACACAATTCAGATGAATTATGTAAAAACAAAAAGTGTGGAAAACGGAAAGAAGTGAAAGATCACTTCCCCACGGCACTCAGAATGTTTGTCTGAAAAGAAAGGAAACAAATTAATCAACATTAGCTTTCAATAACAGCAAGAGCATCAATGGAACACAAAACATGGCGGCTCACTGAAACTACTGTCCCCACTACAACTTATAAGCATCTTGTAATGGCACTCTTCCTTTATAAACTTTTTACACAAAGTGTAGAACATTTGTTGATAACGATTTCAATTGAGTCACACTAGCTTACCTTCAAAAAGGTAGAAAACCTTTTCTCTGTCATGCCCTCAACTCTAATCAGATCCTCCACCTGGAAAACAGAAAATCATCACATTTGAGTGAGTGAGTTCGACCAAATTAAGGGAAATGAAACCGAGAGAAAATAAATCCAGCAGACATATTGGGAGGGCGAGTTGCATGAGAAACAAGGGCTGGAGAGTAGAAAGTAAACCCTAAAGGAGAAGTCCAGCAAGCCTCATGTTTCCTCCACCAACCTTTGTGAAATGACCATGGATCTCCCTCCAGCCCAGGATGAGTTTAGCCTTCTTGTCGCCGATCTGCTGGAGGCCTTTGAGCTCCTTGAGGGAGCCTGTGTTGAGAACCTGAAGGATCTTCTGCCTTTTCTGCTCCAGCACCGAGCTGTCCAGCTGGCACTCCCAGTCCTTCACCGGTAGGTTCTCTTTGCCGTCTAGCTCCTGGAAGATAAACAAAACATGCATTATGAGCCTCTTGAGAGAGAAAATATATAGAATAAACTACACTCCCTGCCAAAAGTAGTTCGGTTGAGCTGAATAAAGTGGTATTTGAATAATACTTGGTTTAGCTAAAGGTAACATTTTGACCAGATTTAGACCCAAATAGGACATTCTACACAGATCTAGAAGATCAAAATGAAAATCACTGTTTCTGAAGCATTCACTCGATTTCTTGCCACACTGATCTTAAAAGGAGGAAACTTTGGCCTTATTAATTTGAATCTTGTAGTGAGTGTTGAGTCTAAAAACAAAACAAGACAAAAAATGATACTCCACTATATCAGCTCTCATCTGATGATCACACTTCTGCAAGGTGTCATGGTAAGCACACATAGCTTGGCTGCTGACCTGAACCTTGTCTGCAAGCTTCTTCTCTTTCTTCATGATGCAGACGGATTGTTTTTGAACTGCAAGTGGCTGAACTTGAGGCTGGAGCTGGGACACTGATGGGAGGGGTGAAAAGGGATAAGGCATAAGATTAAAAACACACTTAATTTCAAATCCATGTAATGCTACAGAGAACAATATGCAGGTGAAATAAATGTGTTGACCGTGCAAGAAAACCCCCCCCCCAAAAAAAAATATATATATAATATCTATATCTATATATATATTTTTTTAAATAAATAAATAAAATAATTATATATATATATATATATACGGTACTGTATATATATATTTTTCCATTTGGGGTTTTCTTATATATTTTATATATATATATTTATTAGGGTTTTTATTACATAAAAGTATATATTATATATATATATATATATATAGCTACGAATTATACACACATTTTTGCTGGGTGGAAAAACAAAACAGCATAATTTCAAAGCCAAATGCATGACAACACAAGTACCAAAAATAGTTCTCCAGCCCATTGGGAAAGCTGCTGAGGTATGCAAAAATAATTCCTCCTCATCGTCATTTGATACATTTTCTGTCTCCTGTATTGTAGGCTGAGCTCTTGTATCAGATCGCAGCCCATCAATAGTGCCAGTGATTCAACATGATGGAATCGGTGACCATCAGTCTTATAGGGGAATGTGGACAGTAGAGAAATAAACCTTTCCTGCCAGGATCGTTTCTTTACATAGCACTTCTATTCTTGGACAATGACATTTAAGGACACAACAATTTATTACACCTACTGTCTGGGTATTCTGCCTCCCACCTTTTACCATCATTCTAATTTCGTCTCGAGTTTTCAGTTGAATTCCTAAAGTTAAAAATGTCAAAATGTAATTTCATGGATGGGAACAGGATAACTGGGAATAAAAGCAAGAAACAATTTTAAATCTTTTGAAAAGCAAAGATGTGAGTTTTTGCTCATAAAAAAGGGTTAAGAAGGGTTTTGAAATTACCAAAAGAAAAAAGTTAAAATTACCAAAAGAAAAAAGTAAAAAAAAAACACCCAAAGTAAAGCGAGAAACATGCTTCAACGTCGCTTGACAAGAGGGTCATGGGGAGTTCCCAGCAAAATGAGTAAATTATGTGATTTCACTATGATTTCAATGACTAGAAGTTAGCCCAAGGAGAGAATGTAGTGCATATACTTGGCCATAGCTTTCACGTCAGCTGCATTGAGTCACATTTTAGGGGAGCTGCACGACGCCTACGCCGGCAGGCTCGCCAGCTGCGGCGTAGCCCTCGGCGTGTACTGCGAGGGCTTTGATGCCCGACCATGAATTTTGCTTAAGCGGTGGTAAGGAGGGGCAGTGTCTTCACATCACCGTATGGTACCGGGTCCACAGCCCTGGAACCTCGACAGAGGAGGTACTAGAAAAAGTAAGACTCAACCCGGGTTGTCCCCGGTTTTTGACCGGTGGAAAGCTACAATAAGTGAGTCGAGCCGGGTGGAGCTGCGCCAATACCAGCGGTGGAAATGGGCCATATATTAAGCACCTAATTCTGTGTGGCAATTCGGTACCGGTAGTAAAGGTACGTTTCAGTACCAAACCCTACTCTCCATATCATCGCTGTCTGGCGGAAACCTTGCATCTTCAAATTTGGTAATTTTTGTTTTATTTCATGAATGGATTTAGTGCATACTGCATACCCAAAAGTAACCTGTGAAAGTTTCGGGTACTTTGGACCAGCAAAATGTTTTATATTACTAGCTATTACTGTTGTTGTTACTATTAAACTATGTTAAAATGTGAATGTTTTTTCTTCCTTGTGAAAAATAGCTTTTTTGGATATACTGTACATGCTTTCAGCCTGACAGCATAGTCTACTCCTGATTGGTCCATGCTCTCATGCTACAAACGGACACGTCATGTATAGATGCAGCTGCATCAATGTAATTTCTAACTGACCCTGTAGGGGTTGGACCACAGCCTGCTGCTTTTTGGGTTTCATGGCAGTGGACTGCTTCCTTTGCAGAGGAGCCAGGTTACTGTTGAAGAGGGACTCTGGGCTGGAACTGGATGTCTCTCCCCTCAAATCATCACCTGACAGCCGATTCATCAGCATGGCCTTGCTCTCAAACTCCCTCTGCTTCTGTTTGAGCTCCTGCAAAGAAAGTTTGGCGAGAGTTGGCTCTCAAACATTCATGGAGAAGAGTTGAACATGTTGTGAACGATCAGAGAGACTAGCTGTAGTGCTGTACATTTCAACATGCCATCATAAATATGTTGAAATATTCCCTCTCCCCAGAGAGTAGCAAACACCATCCATGAGCTATACAGGCCGAGGGTTCATAGATCTTTTTAACAGTAACATTCAAGCACTTTGAGAGCACTAGTGTTGGGAGTACTTGAGAGAGACCGGTCTTGAGACCACATTTTGATGGTCTCGTCTCGGACTGGTCCTGCCTTGGTCTTGACTCAGTGCTCCACTGTGTTGAGCCTTTCTGAAGCTCAGTGATATGGAATTGCAGTGTTTCAGATCAAAGGATTGCCTTCTGTCAATGAGTATATACTGTACAGCCATTTGTATTTTACTAAAAATTCCTAAATTATTGTTTTTGTTTGTTAACAGTGCAATGGTGCAAAGGTTAAGCCATTTAGAGTCATGGGGCCCTATCTTCGCAAAAGCGGTAATTTAGCGTTTGCCCTCGTTTAACGCCGGCGCAATGCTAATTGGGGGCAGGCACGAGCGCATGCCTGTTATAATTTTTATGGGTCATAGGCGTGCCACATGCCAAAGCAGGCGTTTCAGCGCTAAAATGTGGGGATGGATGGCATTATCCTATCGTCAGCAGCGCACAATTACTTTGCACTAAGAGCTTTGAAAAGCACCTCTTAGCTGCGCTCTAGGCGCTAAAAGACTCGCTGCGCTTGATCGCACAATAATCTCCATGCTGCGCAGCTCAAAACGTCCTTGGCATGAGTCGTTACGAGACTGTTTTAATTGAGTCCACTGTAAATCCTCCAATCTTTTCTTTTGTCTCCCCCGTTACCCGCTGCAAACACGTTTGTATTGTCCCACCCGAGTCAACAAAATAACCTGAATTGCATCAAAACACAGATGTTTTTAACCGGTATATATGATGTGATGGTGTCGTTATGAGATAGGGATAATATATACAGTCAATAGGCCCACACACACACACATATATATATATATATATATATATATATATATATATATTCAAATTCAAGCATGTTCCTAGCCTTGAAACCCTAATGGTTAAAATCTAGCATTTTCATACAGACCCTGGATACACCTTATTTTTGAATGCCCCGCTGTACAAATAATTGTGGGTACAAGTTCCGGTTTATTGTTGCAGCTTATCATTTCCTAAAACGGTATTCTACTTGATTTGAAAAGATGGCCGCCTACACTCCCTTGTACCCTGGCTGAATTGAACATAACTTGGCCAATAAGTATGTAACATACCAAATAAAACAAACAGTAATGTCTTTATTTGATGTAGAATGCAGAGGACATGTAACTGTTTCGTTAAAACTCGCATTCCAGGAATACTGTATTTACTGCGCTGCTCTAAAATAACGTTAGTGGCGTGCGGCTCAGAGAGCCTGTTCATCCTAGAAGCCACTCGCTTTGCGCCACAACACAAGCGATTTGGGGGTGCAACACACCAGGATTGGCCAATGCCAACGCCCAGAACTGTCGAATCAAATCATCGACAGAGACGCTATGGCCCGCCTCCCAGTAGAGAGATAGAACGTTAGAAATATAGCCAGCCACGTTATAAACAACTAACCAACGCTGACGGGTCCGTATGGAAACGGTTTTGCCCGAAATGGTTAAAAGTTATATCAATTTGGTCATTCAGTGTTTTACTGCCATGTAACATAACTAACTAGCGGCTAATATTAGCCACAGTAGGCAATTACCCATGAATGCACTGCGCTCATAAAGGGATATTCATTGACGAGATTTTTGCCCAGCTGGGCCCGATTAGTGATTTGCTCCGTTCGCCCAGACGGGTGTCAAGCTGTCCGCAACAAGGCTGGGAGGATCACACCGGAAGAAAAACCCAGAGGCATCATGGCCACTAGAAATAAGGTGGATAGTATCCACACCATAACTGATTAAAAGGAGAGAGAAATATATAATATAATTTGTATTCCCAACTTTTAATAGTGCAGCCTCACTCAAATCTCCACAACTGTTATATTTGCACTCAAATCACACCGAGCTAATGTCAGTTTGTCATCCACTACTTTCAAACAATCACGTTCAGGTGTACCAGTCTCTTCACCTGAATCTCCTTGCGAGACTGAGCCAACTCTTTCAGCATATCGAGTCTATCTTTGTCAGTCCCCTGGCAGTCCACCATCATCAGCTTCTCCAGAGCCATTAGCCTGTCCATCAGCGACGGGTCTGATGGACTGAGACACACACGCACACACACACACACACACAGAAGAGAAAATTGGGTTAACTACAGAGACGGAAGTGGGAAGACAGCACGGTCAGTGGGGCGGGGCTTGGAAATTAATTTTGGGGCAAAGTCAGATCAACCACTCTGAAAAAATACATAGTAGAATTATCAGACTAGCAGATAGCCAAAGCACCTGACAACAGACAGCTAGAAAAAGCACTGCTCATCTCTATCCCAACGAGATACCAGTAGGCACCACAGCTTTAGCTAATGGCACTGTTGCAGGGAGACACTTGCTTTAAGCACCAGCCACCAAATCCTGGCCTACCGCTCTGAGGCCATGACCTGTTGTTTTATGGGTGGGGCAAAGAAAAAGGAATTTGCATGCAAAGAAAAGACATTTCTATCTCTGCCTAAAGCAGGGTTGGGCAACTGGCCGCCCCAGACCTCACTCCGTGTGGAAATTAAAAGGCGGACGTTTTTGGTTAGGTTAGACCACCCAAATCTGTGTTTTTATTTTACTGTACATCCCAGAACATGGCGCTAATGGCGTTAGCATTGTGCATCCACATACTGATTAACGTTAGTATTTGAGCCAACGCTAATGTATCAAACTATATCCAGGATGCACATTGCACATGCAACATTACTAATCTGATTAATATGACATATTTGGGTGATGTACCCCATCAAATTGCTGTAGCGGGCTGTTTTAAAGCTAGAGCAAAGTTTCTGGTGTCATCTGAATGGAAGAATTAGTCAATTTGAATATGAAAAATATAAATGTTGGTATAATAAACTGTGATTACGAGTCCTTTTCATGTAATTAGTAGCTATAATTGGGAGCGATGGTGTTACAGTAGGCTACAGGTGAAAGGCCCCCAATCTGGCCCTCTGGTAGCGAGGACATTTTTTTATGGCCCTCTCTATCATCAAAGTTGCCCATCCCTGGCCTAAAGCTCCCACATAATGTCACAGTTATTACTCTGATTAACCACACGGCTGAGAAACGAGTCACGCAGTCCGTGTGCGATCTCCAACCTGGTTGGGAGTGCTGGGGGCAAGACGCTCTCCCGCTCAGTTTTCTTCTCGTCTTTCTGCCTCTTTTTCTGTGGCTCGGCGCCGGCAGCAGAGCCCCCTGCCTTGTGGTCCTCTCTGGTCCGCTTCACTGGAGAAAGGCGGCAGTGGGGAAATGAACAGTTTAGTATTCAGTGCAGCAGCAGGACTTGAGAGGTTCTCTCTAGAGCGTAAAGCTATTCAGATGAAAATGACATAGCATCAGTCAAGGTTGCATTGCAGTGCTTGAATAAAAGCCAAAGGCAGAACAGTAAAAATCTTAACCCATCACAGACGCAATCAAGACGATAACAAAACAAAATTAATAGAAGTCTTCATTAGATAGTTCATTAGAAGGAGTGTCTAAAAAAAACTGGGAAAAAAACACCCCATTGGCCTTTAGTCAAATCCTGCCAGTTTCCTCTTATGTCTCACCACCTATGTTTCCCTCTCTACTTTCCAGCTCTTTGTAAAAAACTTGTTTAAACATTCAATGAATAAAACATCAAACTTGGTTGAGGGATGATGTGGTTCTTCACCCTGAATCCCAACACAAACACCTCTTTAGCTCACCTTGCAGCACCGACACAGTTTCGCGGACAAAGGGCTTGTTCACGATCAGCTTGGACTTGGCGGCAAAGTTGAGCGCAGTGAAGGTGTCAAAGTAGTACTTGTACTCGGGCGCGATGTTGGTGATCATGACAGAGTGCGCTGAGCCGCCCAAAGAGTCCTGCAGCAGCCGCGTCAGCTTACTGTCTCTGTACGGCACGCGGCCGCCAGTGCCGCTGTTGAGCGAGTCAACCACTTTGCTGAGGGTGAAGAGGGACAGGTTGATGGCACCGCTTTCCTTCAGTCGGATGCCCTGGTTGCCTGTGCGGCGGTTGTCCTCGGACCCGGCCAGATCCACCAGGTACAGCTTGCCAGTCTGCTGGCGATGCGGCAGGGAGCGCTGGGTCCGCACCACCTGGGCAGAGGTGGTCAGTGTGTTTGAGTGTGGAGGTGGTCAGGCAGGGAGAGTCGAAGGTGATGGGAGGTTAGATGAGCTTTCCTGACCTGATCCATTTCATGATACTTGAATGTTTGATGTGTTTAACAGAACATAACCGTAAATTTGCTTTATATCATGAGAAAATGATGAGTCATAACCCAACTTTGATCTTCTGACTGCACCCCCCCCCCCCCCCCCCAAAAAAGTTATTTAATCTATACAAAGCAGGAAAACATCTTTAAATTGTGATACATGCATGCATTAGGTTTACGATAAACTGACCCATATTCAGTCTTTAGAGACAGACTAGGAATGAGAACAGTGTAGGAAAGTAAGAACAAAAGTAGACAGTTTGTATCTCTCCAAGTTATCCCAAAAGCCCAGCAGCAGCCAGCAGGAAGAGTTGCAGAGAGCCGTGTTGTTTTTAGCACCAGCTACCAAATCCTGGCCTACTGCACCAAGGCCACAACCTGTTTAAGATGCTGTCTGCCTACCATAACAAGTCAAACATGGTACATACAGCAATTAATGTACCGGTAATCAAAATATAAATGCCCAAAACGGGCCAGTTCAAGCTTTAGTTAATGACAGATAAAAGTACATCTTAAAGAGTATTTAAGAGATTTAAGAGTAACGAAACACACAAATTCCCCATTCACAGAGCTAAATCGGACAACGCATCAAACCTTGATGAGGAGGATGGCGTGGCTACGACTGGAGCGCTGGTTCAACTTGGTGGAGGCAGTGGTGCGGTTGAGGCTGGCAGGGACAAAGTGTCTGTCGAATTCGGAGAAGGAGGAGAGCGGTGTGTGCGTGAGGCCCGGGATAAGAATGTTCTTGTCCTTGTCTTCTCGGATGGGCAGGTCCTGGGAGCCGGGCGACAGGAGATCTAGCACCTGGAAGTGGGAAAGAGGGAGAGAATGACTGACAGCACATCATCTGCCAAGGATGCAGACATCTTTTGTGTTGTAGATTTAATTCTATTTAGCACAGTGCCGTGAAATGGAAGTTAGTTGCAGACACTACTAGCCAAAAGCTGCTTCCTTTTGTCTGTGTGGTAACATGTTTGTGATTTGGAAATTGCAGTGACAAATACTGCCATTTCCATTCAATTAAAGGGGGACTAACCCCCTAGATATGTATTAGAACAGTGATTTGAAAATACCTATGGAAAAAACCAAGAAATGACATATGCTCTTGTCTATACTGGACTCTTTGGCTGTGTTGAAGTCCAGATTTTTTTTCGGAAATCGACGCCATTACAGTTTGCCTATTGCCTCAAAAATAATTTATTTGAGAGGGGCCATATCTGTATAATTATCAACAACTAGCCAACGCTGGTGGCCTGTTTGGAAAGAGCTTTGCTCAAAATGGTTGAAAGTTATATCAATTTGGTAATTCAGTGGCGAACTAGAAATTTAATTATTTTTCTGCATGTAACTCTGGCAGTGTGTTCAACTACGTTACGAGAGCAAAGTGGCATGGGCTCGTTACAGCAGCACACCGCACAATACGACAAACCCCCCGTTCTGGGGTAACACAATGCGAGATTTCTCTACGTCATTCCCTCGTCCAAGTTGCCATATAGTCCCTTTTTC
This sequence comes from Poromitra crassiceps, assembly GCF_964638095.1. NCBI lineage: Eukaryota > Metazoa > Chordata > Actinopteri > Beryciformes > Melamphaidae > Poromitra > Poromitra crassiceps. The sequence goes on along the minus strand of NC_139626.1, from coordinate 24,857,766 downwards.
ATTTTAGTTTGGGGGCTTTTCGTGATTCTTGTTAAAAGTTGTGCAAAAGTTTTTTCCTCTCAGCGCAGTGCAGGCTGCCTGCGCCTCCTCCCTCCTGCCAGACCCCGGCTGGGGAAACAGCCTGCTGCATGCATGGGGCGCTTGTAACCTCACGGAGCAACAAACAAACAGACAGAAATAGCTGGTGTGCGATTTAGAGAATACAGTCTGAGATTGGGTACAGGATTGAGGGAATCCCGCATCTGTTTGCGAAGGTGCGACTGGACAGGACGCTTTTCACAGACAGGCACAGTAGTCGGAGCGAGGCGAGTGTCTCTCAGGGCACAGCTGCAGATCTTTCCTCCTCCCGTTCCGCGCATTCAGTCTGTCCAAAATCATTACCGATATAATCTCAGTAGGAGGGATGCAGGGAAATGATAGTAGCCGATGTGTTTAGAGAAGCTTTGTCACGTTGTCACGTCGTAGTATAGCGTTATATTTTACATGTGCGCTAAACTGCGACCATATTTGTTTGCGGAAATATCAGACTGCTCTCTCTACTCTCAGAGCACAGAGAGCTCTGCTCTGCTGCGCGCGCCCGCGGAGCTTGGAGCTAGTGCATGAGGTTTACAGTACGACTCTCTCCCGCATGCCTGGGCTGGAGACAGGCCAGCTGCTTCCAACTCGGACTGATAATATATACATCATCATTCGAGCTTATTCGGGTAAGATATTAATAAAGTAGTGACACATTCAGCGGGAAACTAACTATAATTAAGACATGTGCCAACTTTGACAACGTTTGGTTCAGTATTTTAAGAGCAAACTTCAATAAGAATAGGCTTGGAGTTCTGAGGAGCCAAAATGGTACAGAGGGGGTAGGGGAGTAATTATCTTGAAATCCCATCGTCTTTGGGGGCACTGTGACGTCAGTGTGCCCCTAATCTCCCATTCATTTGAGAAAAAAAAAAAAAGCAGTGTTCGACCCGTAGAGGGCGCTTATGCCAGTTATGCTGCTGAAAAATGATACAAATGGTAAAATGGCAACAGTTTGGTGTCAAATGTGGAAATTCTGACCAGAATTCTTCACACATCACCCCCAAAGTCATATATATTGGTTAAAAGCTGAAAAAAAGTGTTTTGGAGGTTAGTTCTCCTTTAACTGTTTGGGCCTAGTTGTTTAGTAAAGTCATACAATATGGAAGTCCGCGTGGCAGCTCCAAGGTAAAAATGCTCTACCGAAGTGACATCTTGGTTAAAGCAGGCGATTAACCATAGCTAGACGCAGGGTTCCCACACCTTCCTCAACATCAAATTCAAGGACCCAACAGGGCACATAGTTTGAGACACTGATCAAGGTTAACTCATTGAGTGCCAGCCACTTTTGGAGAACGGACGCTCCCAGTGCCAGAGTTTTCAGAGCGTTTTCAGTGATTTCTCGAGGCCCACAGAATATTGTGTGATATTACTATGTAAACACCGAACACGCAAAAAGAACAAGGAGACTCTATTGTATCATCAGCAAAAAAAAGTTTATTGATACCATTTTCCGTTCTTTAGTTATGAGCCGGAGAAGATAGGTCAAAAACAGCAAAAATATGCTTTTCTATCAGGAAGCTGAGATATTCAGCCTTTTGTGAAATGCATTATTTCAAGCACATTCACTGACTCTAGCTAATATTTTTTTGATGATGTGACCTGGTTTAGTTCTGTGGTGCATGCGTGCCCCACCCCCCTGTCCCCCCCTCTCCCCGCCTCTCCCCGAGTCAGCTGTAAACTCCTCCCCACACGCACAAAGTCTATTCGGAGCCTCTGTTTTTGTGCCGCGCGGCTCCTGGCAGCTCACAGCAGCAATGAGGAAATGCCCAATGCGACTGCAGGTAAGGGTTGGCCCTTCGGCGTTGGGTGCTGCGTTTCTGGTGTGTTGAGAAACTATCTATGCAGACAGACAGACAGGCAGAGGAGCTGCAGTTGTGTGCGCGGATTGATTGCTGTTGGCAAGCAGCCCAGAGCCATCATGTAGATGGCTCTGGGCTGCTTGCCAACAGCAATCAATCTGCGCAGCATGAGCGCGGTTTGTCTTTTGATCACGGCTTTGTCAGGCTGTATTTCTGTAATCTGGAGAGCACTGTCGCCACCTAAGGGTTCTGTAAAATAGGTTATAGACCTCCAATAGCTACTATAGTTGTACAGGAGCTGCGGAAGGCTTTGATCGACGTCCCACCGTCAAAAAACGCATTGGACGTCAAAGGACGTCCGTGGCACTCTACGTCACTATTTAATTGGACGTCGAAGGACGTCCATGGCACTCAATGAGTTAATTACTGTCACAACAACAATATTTTTTTATGATGAGAACTAGCAGAAGCTCACAGACAAATAAAAATAGAGAAGTTGAATGCGTGCTGAACTGAACTGTGCTGTGTTAGTGACGGTAGACTATGTGGTCTCTTAACTGTGCTGTGTTAGTGATGGTAGACTATGTGGTCTCTGAACTGTGCTGTGTTAGTGACGGTAGACTATGTGCTCTCTTAACTGTGCTGTGTTAGTGACGGTAGACTATGTGCTCTCTTAACTGTGCTGTGTTAGTGATGGTAGACTATGTGCTCTCTTAACTGTGCTGTGTTAGTGACGGTAGACTATGTGCTCTCTTAACTGTGCTGTGTTAGTGACGGTAGACTATGTGCTCTCTTAACTGTGCTGTGTTAGTGATGGTAGACTATGTGCTCTCTTAACTGTGCTGTGTTAGTGACGGTAGACTATGTGCTCTCTTAACTGTGCTGTGTTAGTGACGGTAGACTATGTGCTCTCTTAACTGTGCTGTGTTAGTGACAGTAGACTATGTGGTCTCTTACCTGTGCTGTGTTAGTGATGGTAGACTATGTGGTCTCTTAACTGTGCTGTGTTAGTGACGGTAGACTATGTGCTCTCTTAACTGTGCTGTGTTAGTGACGGTAGACTATGTGCTCTCTTAACTGTGCTGTGTTAGTGACGGTAGACTATGTGGTCTCTTGCCTTCTCAGCACAGCAACAAAATATACTGTGGAGACGTGTTACCCTAAATTCAAGCGCTTTCAAGGACCCATGTCTATTTTGTTTTTAGTGTGGATGTCACTTGACTACTAGTTTTTAGTTCTTTTTACCATCATGCTCAGGGACTACAGAATTAAATTTTGCTCTCTCACTAACTCTGGTGCATTTACATGGATGTGGAAACTGACATGTTGATTAATGTACACTGTCCAGTCCAGTGTCCCTGGGGACAACTATTGCCAAGAAACTCATTCTGAAGGAATGGAAATCCCCCTCTTCACCTTCTTTTCAATTGTGGTTGACGGACATGACCTCTGTGATATGGATGGAGAGACTTAGGTTCCTGAGGACCAACTCACTTAAAAAATTCTCGGGCATCTGGGACCCGTTCCTGGCCTGCCTTGATGAGGTTAGGGGCGACGGGTGATTCGCCTGGTTGGTTTCTCATGGACCCCTTGCGTGGGATCCCTTGCACAATATCTCTTATAAGTACATAAGCACCTTAAGCGGCTTGTAGCACCACATTGTAATATTGAATGTTGATGTTTTTTGTGTGTGTGTGCGTGTGTGTCTCCAAGCCAGTTCATGTGTTTTGTTCATGTACTGTTCAGAAAAAAATAAAAATATATTGGGGAGGGGGGGGGGGGGGGGGGGGTACACTGCCCCTGGTAAATTAATTAATTAATGTTCACAAACTTTTTAGGCCTTGATTTGTTTTTATTCACGAACTTTCAAGGATTTTAAGGACCCGTGGGAACGCTGTAGAAAAGGAAAGCACAAGCCCAAATAAAATGTGAATACGAGGTTCACTAGACCGACCAAGTTCATATCTTGGCTCATACTACACTGGCTATGGCCAACCTTCTCATTGTAGATCTCCAGGTAAGACATGGCAGTACTGTAGTCCCATTCATCCTCCTTAGCTTCGACCAGGTTGAAGACCTCACGAACGGCCAATGGGATCATGCCTGGCTGCTCTGGAGTGCCCAACATGGTGTGGGTCTTACCTATGGAGGAGGAGAGGAAAAGACAGGAAAAAGAATGTGACTTAGGACATGGGCCACTGGTGTAGAAAGTGCCCAACATTAAGTGCCCCCACATTTGCGAAATCAGTAGAAAATAATCGCAGGCCACAAGTAGTAGAGAGAAGAAGAAAAAAACATACTTATTTAAAATAGCTTTAAAAGTGATAATCCACAACATGTTGATATAAACAAATGGTGGGCACTACATCGGTGGATGAGTTGTATCTCTCAAAGTTATCCCAAAAGCCCAGCAGCAGCCAGTAGAAAGAATTGCAGAGAGCCGTATTTTTAGCACCAGCTACCAAATCCTGGACTACTGCACGAAGGCCACGACACATTTAAGATGCTGTCAGCCTACCATAACAAGTCTAACATAGTTTAAATTGGAACTTAGTTAATCCAAATATCCATGTTCAAGCATTAGTTACATCATGATAGATAAAAGTACAACTTAAGCGTACTTTGACAACAACACACAAAGAAATGTTGCTTTAACATACCATGTTGGAAATAAGTGTTTACACTTTCACATGTTTCATCCCTTGGATTGTGTTGTGTTTTATAATCCACAATAAATCAAAATCAATTCAAAAATCATACCAGCTCCTGTGGGCCCATAGGCAAAGACACTGGAATTCTGTCCACTCAGTATGTGGGGTAGAATGGGCTTCACTGATGAGAGGAAAACCTCTTGCTGTGTCGTTTGCTCACCGTGGAAAACATCAAAACTGAAACAACATGCATAGCATTTTAGGATTAACTGGTAGACAATAAAGGAAGCATGAAACAAATTCAAGCATGTCATAAAATAAATAAATAAAAGATGAGAAGATGTAGTTAAGCTGAAGACACTGACTGGTATTTGACCGTTTCTGTGGCATTCCTATGGTTGATTATCTCCAGGTTCTGGGAGTCCAGACCTCTGACACAGGGTCCCTGAGTTTCGCCCTTCTCGTCCATGTAGGGTCTCAGACGAACAGTTACCTGAACCCTGGACGTCTTCTTACTGCCTCCCTCTGGTGCAGTCGCACGCTGAGCCATGTCTGAATTCAGGTAAAGGGGTGTCCCTGGATGGTAGACAAAAGAGAGAGATAAATGAAAATCCCTTATTAGAGCCTTTATTGAAATTTTAACAGTTCTTTACAAACATATTATGGCATGGTACAATATTAAACACTTATCTTCCGGACAACAGACAAGCTTCATGTAACGTTAAGTTAGGCCTACACTGTAACGTTACCCAATAAAGTGTCAATTTTACAGTGTGTAACGTACATCTCACACAATTTAAATATCCATAACCGGCGCGCAGGTCGCCCCAAAACAAATATCGCTAAGTTAGCGCTAGTTATCCTAACTGTTACTCAGAGATGCAAACTCATTGAGAGTGAAAAACGTGACAGATGTACCAGGGCAGACACTACAAACCACTACAAATTATCCTATTTTGGGGTGAAAAAGGTGACTGTCACCGAAAGGTGACTAGTTTGCCTCCCTACTAACGCTACTAGTAAGCCATCACTAAGGTTATATTAACGCTAGATAGCTATTGTTTGCTAATAGAAAGCTAACGTTAGCGTTGACACTCACTTCCGAATGTAGCAGTATGTGTCGCTATTACGTTGGCGAGAAATGGATTAGAAAATGTTTCCTTTGAACTCACCGGTATTAGCGGGCTCTTAGCGTTAATGCAAACAATTTAGTCGGCTGCCATTCATAGATTGTTCTCCAAATTTGGTCGTATCTAGCTAAGCTACACCACGAACGCTATCCTTCCCCCTTTTAACAATGGCGGTGGAGATGCTTCTTCTCAAACAACAACCGTGAAAACTTTTCAAATCATGAGCGCTGAAACGGAAACGAGAATTACCCAATCAGGACTCGCTCAAACGCTGGCGCCTATATGACGTCCAATGTTTATTTTCTTCTCTTTAAGAAAACGACCAAACTGTACTCAAACGTTAAAAAATACACCTTAATACTCTATAAACCAATATTATACATTTTAACAATCTAAAATAAGCAATTCATGAGGATCCCCGCCCAACACCCGATTTACGTCCGCTTGAGTGCTGCACAGGAAGTCATGCCAAACACAGATCTCTAGACGCAAGTTGACTACTGCAGCTTGCCAGCTCATCTGTCGTGCCGTCGTTTGACTATCCACATGATGGATAATCGATGGATAATCGGTGGAAGCATACATTCAGCGATCCGCGCAGATCGCCACACAATTCTCCTCCAGTCCAAAATGGCGCTATGTTTACGTCTGTGTTCTTGGATTATTCCTAGCAAGTCGCATGGAGAGTTTTGCTGATTTTATTCGGTGGGGAAGATAATCTGACATTACATTTACAACAACACTGATCTACGATACACTGGACAATCGGTAAATATAACTTGGACAGTGTTACTACGTATTTGCTGTTTAGAAATAGAGCTAGGCCTAACGTTACTTTAGCTAACGCTAGTTAAGTTAAATAACCACATTTCATGTGATACGTGGCTAACGATTACTCAACTAGCTAATGATAGGCTTTTCTGTCACACTGAGATAAAGCTAACGTTAGTAGCTCACGAATTGCAACATTCACAAAAATAAAGACTTCTATACATACAATCAGTGTTGTTGTAACTACTAAGATGCATTTCTTCTATTCAGCAGACTGGCTATAAAGCCAACAGCAAGAGGAAGGATGCAGGATGAGGCCGCAGACTCTATGCTGAGGGAGGGGATAGAGGCACTGGGTGTGAGGGACACAGAGAAAACTGTCGCAGTGAAAGAGGAAGATGGCAATAAACAGCAACAGACAGCTGCAACTGAAGATGACACATCCAAGGATGCAAAAGGTAGTAGCAACAGAATTCAGTCCACTAATGCTGTGTTCCCATTATTCATATTCCTGGCTGTCAGTCAAAAGCTTTAATTAAACTGACTTTTTGCCACTTTCTCAGATGAGGACAGAGGTGCAATGGAAGGACAGGAGCACAAGGAGGACACTCGAGCAGACACAGTCATGGATGGTGGAGAAGGAAAGCAGGCGATGGAAGAGGACGGGGAATGGGAGCTTGCGTACAGCGACGAGGAAATTGATGACGCAAAAATGTGGATGCCGCCACCTGCTGAGATAAAAAGACTCTATGAGCTCCTTGCTAAAGGAGAGATGCTGGAACTGAACTTTGTGCCCCTTCCCCGGAGGCCCCCCACGCCCGAGCGGACCCCCTCACCAGAAAGAGACGATGAGGAAGAGGCGGCAAAAGAAAGGGAGAGGGAGGAGAGAGAGCGCAAGTGAGTGTTATTGACGCTTTATTGCAGAAGGCCTTTTTTTTTCAATCATTTCAGTAACGTGGATCTGGCTTGGTTCTTGAAATAGATTATTTATTTTATTTTTTTCCCCAGGCCTCCGACTCCAACAGAGTTTGACTTTGATGAGGAGCAAATGCAAGCCACTCCGAAAAATGCCTTCATCAACAGGCGCAGAACACCAGGTATGACAGACAGAAAGCCCTGGGATTTGACAGTTTTCAGATATGATGATGACTTATACTTGCAACCCATTAGCTAAATAACTTCCGTGCATGTTCACTTTACTTCAGCGTTGGTTTTCATGATCATATCAAGTAGTAGTCACTAGTAAAAGTGATGGGTGGGTAGGTAGTAGGGTTGCACAATTAATCGTAGAAATCAAATAAAATGTGAAAATCACAACATGAATTACTTCAATTTCCAGGCTGCAATAATTTTTTATCAGAGTGATGGCTGCTCAAAATGGATTCCTAAACATCCTTTATATAATAAAAATGAGCAAGTGGGCAATATCTGTCTGTCTGCTGTCTGTCTGTTTCAATTTTTCAAAAATCTAAAATATAGAAAAGTCTGTTCACTGTGTATATTTAGAAACATAATTACAATATGATTATTTGTCAATTGTTGGCTATTGTGAAGTCAAGTTGACGTATTTCTTCCTTCTGTTCTAGGATCTTCAGCCCGGTCCTCTGTGAAAAGAGAAGCCCGGCTGGACAAGGTGCTGTCTGACATGAAGCGCCACCGGAAGATGGAGGAGCAAATCCGGCGTACGGGGCGAGATCTCTTCAAGAGTGAGAAGAAGCTGGAGGAGGCACTGTCTCCCAACAGCCAGAAAGAACGGGAGAAGGAGAGGGAGCGGGACAGCAACCCCAATACCATCTTCTCCCCGAGGCAAAGGAGATACTGAAGTAGAAAAGAGAAATGAGGACTTTACTTTACCCAGAGGGAACTAAGGCCAAGAGCGTTCAGAGGCTTTCTAAAAACTTGAATTTTATATGTAAATTGACTTTTGTATGTTTTCTATGTGTTTTGTATTATCGTAATAAACATTTTAACTCTGGTGAATGTGGTTAATTGATTTGATGTATTCATATAATGCCTTGGGTGGTGTGGATGAAAACTGCACATGTCACTGCAGGGTGCCAAATTAACTTTTTTGCTCACAGGCCAAATAGCTAGTAAATGTTCACATTTTACCAGCCACTTAGATTACCATGTTTTTTGCTGGTGAGTGAAGCAAATCTACCAGCCACTTGCATATTTTACCAGCATTTGGCTTGGTGCAAATTCCGTGCCCTGCATCCTTGCTGGTCCAGTGTCTCTTGGTTCTTTCATATTTACAAAATTAAGAGTGTAACTCACTTTCTAAAACTGTTGAATTAAAATTCTTTATTTAATCTGAAAGCCACTTCATAATATTTAAATACGAAATAATCACTTGGGGTTTAGATCACATGGGTGGGAGAGCTCAGCCTACAGACTGATTTAAGTTAGTTTTCATGCTTACTATAACTGATGCAACTGTGCTTTACTTCAATTGCCATTTCCTTTAGATTTATGGGGAAAGTAGCAGAGCACTTTGAAATTTATGCATTAAAAAAAGCACAAATGTGTGCATAGAAATTCACCAGAATGCAGTAAATAGTGCCTGACACCCAAGATCTAATGGGGGAGGACCCCCAGAAACCCCCTCCCGCACTTGATTTGTGTCCAGTGGTGGCAAGATGTCCCTTATTTTTCCACATTGAATGTGGCAACCCTACTCAGTAACCAATTGTGATCTCAGAAATATTACTTATTTTAAAGATTTGTTTCCAGTGAGATATTGAGTTTATATAGTGACTTTACTGTTGTAACATTACTGTTGCTGCTCTAGAAACATTTAGTTATATTTAAAATATAAATACATTCTAATCATGTTGAGTTTATTCTTTTTTTTCCATTACATTTTCAAATATTTTTTTAAATAATTTAGTCATGAAAAAGAAGCAATAAGATTATTGATAAAGAACTGAACCAAGGAGGAGTATCAATAAGTGAGGGATGTAAAGACAAGCTTCGCCACACAACCTGGACACCAGTGTAAAAAAAACACACCAGCAGCCCAGCACCCATGAGATCAGTTCACTTATCATTCAGGAAGCACATCTTCCAAATGATGTTGCATGATTTAAAATTGTTGTGTAGAGTCATGGTTCTTACTCCCTCTAGTGGTTCAGTTCTCCCTTTGGAGGACTGGCAAGCAAGAATACTGATGCACACACCAGAAACTGCTATTGTATGCTTTCAAATGTAGAAAAATCAATTTGTAACTAAATCACATTGGGCAGACAATTGCAGCTGCTGCACTCGTCTGGGTTTAAACGTTATTAAAACACCTGCTTTGACATTGCTTCTTAAGGGGGGAGCCAAATGTGCAACATGCTTGAAAGTTTCAACCCATAAACAATGCAGTAGCAGTTGTGCAATGTGATTTCGTCTATGGATTTAGTGTTGATTTACTTTTTAATTAAAACCAGTTTGTAATATATATTAGAACAACCGCACCGCAGATTTATGCCTCCGCCATTAGTTAATTCTTAATTCCAAATCGCCATTTGAAGCAAATTGGAAGAAATTCCATCAAGGCGCTCCTGAGATGATGTTGCGTTAAAGAGCTTGGAAATTGGGTGTGTGAGGTCAGTGACCTTGAACTTTGACCTTTAACCATCAAAATCGAATCAGTTCATCCTTGAGTCCAAGTTAATGTTTGAGGCAAATTTGATGAAACTCCATCAAGGCATTCCTGAGATATCGCGTTAACAAGCTTGAAAATGGCGTTCGAAAGGTCACAGTGACCTTGACCTTTGACCACCAAAATCTAATTAGTTCATGCTAGAGTCCAAGTCGATGTTTGCAGCAAATTTGATGAAATTCCGTCAAGGCATTCCTGAGATATTACATTAACAAGGTTGAAAATGGTGTTCGAGAGGTCACAGTGACCTTGGCCTTTGACCACCAAAATCGAATCAGTGCATCCTTGAGTCCAAGTCGATGTTTGATGCAAATTTGATGAAATTCCATCAAGGCATCCTGAGATATCGCGTTAAGCTTGAAAATGGCATTCGAGAGGTCACAGTGACCTTGACCTTTGACCACCAAAATCTAATCAGATCATCCTTGAGTCTAGGTCGATGTTCGAGGCAAATTTGATGAAATTCCCCCTTCTGGTACGACCTCTACACCCACGACTGCGTGGCGACTCAAACCTCTAACACCATCGTGAAGTTCGCAGACGACACAGCAGTCGTGGGGCTGATCTCGGGGAGCGACGAGACGGCCTACAGAGAGGAGGTGGGGGCCCTGGAACAATGGTGCTAGGACAACCACCTCTCTCTGAACGTCTCCAAGACCAAGGAGATCATTGTAGACTACAGGAGGGGGGGGGGGCGCACCCCCCCCAATCACCATCAACGGCATAGTGGTGGAAAGGGTGGACAGCTTCAAGTACCTGGGAGTCAATATCCACCAGGACCTGACTTGGGCCAGCCACACCGCCACTGTCGTCAAAAAGGCCCAACAGCGAATACACGGACTCAAGCGCCTGAAGAAATTTGGGCTAAGGAAAGAAATCCTCAGGGACTTCTACAGAGGCACCATTGAAAGCCTGCTGACTGGCGGCTTCACCACCTGGTACGGGAACTGTACCACCATGGACCGCAGGGCGCTACGGAGAGTGAGACGCGCGGCCCAGCACGTAACAGAATGTGAGTTGCCAGATCTGCATGAACTGTATAAACAGCGGTGCCTCAGGAGGGCCCTGAAGATCATCAAAGACACAAACCATCCCCACAACAGCCTGTTCTCCCTGCTACCCTCAGGGAGAAGATACAGGGTTCCGAAAGCATGCACAAATCGCTTGAGTAACAGTTTCTTCCCGCAGGCCACGAGACTCCTTAACATACACAAATAGTGTAGTAGCCGCACTGTACCTGCTACCATTACGTATGTCTAACGTTTAATTGTATGTTTAATAAGGAATATGCTATTTGCACCTGTATGTCAAATACGCCGAATTTAAAATGCCGAGTTTAATTGTATGTTTAATAAGGAATATGTTATTTGCACCTGTATGTCAAATACGCAGAATTTAAAATGTTTAAGCACGTCTAAAGTATGCACACGACATGTGCACCTATGTGCAGTGAATATGCCACTGTCTCTGACTTGTCTTATCACTATACTGCCCTATTGCTTGTTGTGTCTCTTGTTTTTGCACTCATATGCCCTGTTATATTTGTACTATGTTGTAAACGGAGTCCACAGCACAAGAATTTCACACGTGATACTTGTACCATGGAGTGACAATAAAAATCTTGAATCTTGAATTCCGTCAAGGCGTTCCTCAGATATTGCGCTACCGAACATCGGACGGACGGACAACCTGGATCCAATGCCTCCGGCCTGGCTATCGCCAGCAGAGGCATAAAAACACACAAATTCAAGACTCGAGGCAGGTTCAGGACAGGAGTATATTTTAGCTAAGAGTTTGAGTAACAATACAGCCTTCACATAAGGCTCAGAAGCATAGAGTATAATATGTATGCAAAAATATGCATTCAAAACCACAAATAAACCAAATAAATAAACAATAAATAAATACGTACAAATAAATAACGAGCATTTTGTGGAATATACAGTACATCGGTTGAAATGCTTTAGCATTGGCAAGAAGCAGTACCTATGAATTCATGGAACAGAGAGGAATGGATGTTCTGTGTTCACCAACATGCCCACAATTGTCCAGTCCTTTTGGCACACACTGCCCTGTGTTGATGTGTGCCGAGCATTGTTGCGAGTTCTATTTACTTACTGGTAACCCATTTCCAAGAAAGTGTAGCTGCTTTAAGAAAATAATTTAAAAAAGCCTGTTTGTAACTAGGTAAAGGTTCATAGAACCAGTGTGTCAAATAAACGGCTCAATCATTGGAACAATTTATACAATGTAAAAGGCTCATACAATTCATAGACTCAATGATATAAAAGACAAACATTTTAAAGAAATGATAAACATCAGAATAAGTTGCCTTGGACAAATACACTGCAAGTCAACCTGAAGTGAATGCTTCCCTACAAGAGTATTGTTCCAATTGTTTCCTTTTGTATTGCAAGTCCCTTAGTGTTGATTAAAATACTAAAATCTCCTGGACCCTTGCTGAACTATTTCAGCCAATCATATGGATATTTTGAGAATAAATTATGTCAGCACGGAACTTACAATACATGGAAATACATTAAAGTGACTGCAATTTCCCATCTACTCCTTTTAAGCCAAATGCAAAAACGCTTTTCATTGCAAGTCAACTTTGTGACAGCAGTAAATGGAATAAAGTCATAGCTACACTGAATTAATAAACACTGCCATAAAGGTCGGGGGTACTGTGTATACATTAAGCAGACTTGTCTGTAAAACAGTGAAATGTTTGACATAAACTTATATTTCTTGTATTACTGCTGAAAAATGTCTGTAGAAACACTGAATGCAGAAATGAGAGACGTAACCTAAAAACCAACATTAACCTAATACTGACATATAAATTAGGACAATTTTACATCGGCTATGTACACCAGTCACATTGTCTGTCCGAGGGAAGCCCCTCCCTTCTCCTCCGGGAATAAAAATAAAAAATGTAAATAAAAATAAAAGGAATTAGCAAAGAAACAGGAAAAGGGATAAGGCAGCAGAATACAGTCTTATGAGATTATCTCCCTTCTAAAGATGAGTCAGTCTGCGGATTGGTTACATTTTGTTAGAGTGACAGTGACTACATAGAGGATACAGATAATAAACACTAACAAGTCAAAATACTGCTTAGCCGGGATGTTTTTTTTTAAAGTCTTCTTTGTTACTAAGCTGAATTAGGCCTTCTATCTACAGCAAATGTACTAACATACAATATAATACATTCCTATTTCCTGTGCTGCCCTACCCTTGAGGCAGACAGGATTGAATTTGATCTACATGAGGGAAATCACTGCCTTTACTCACTATACTTGCAGGCAAATTGCTCTCTCAATTCAGTGCATGTTTCTCTCTCTCTGTCACAGTGCTGCTGACATCTTTACGGATCAAGTGTGCTAACACTCCATTTGATTCCAAGACACTGAAGCTGAATTACTTTGTGGCCAGAATATGCCATTCCTCAAATCCTTTCGTTTTTAGGGCTGGAGTTCTGGCCACGACTTCAAACACCAGTTGAGGCTGTTCTCTGTAGCTTTATTTATATTGCTACTTGTTTCAAGTCTCGCCTCCCCTCGTACCTCTCTTTCCTTTACATACTCATTGGTGCATTCTCCCTCCTTCCCTCCCCACCCTCCCTACCACTCGTCTCAGTGAGTGGCTGACTCTGGCTGTGTGGAACGCGCGCTGTAGCCGTTGGTGGGCTGGGGCAGTGCATGGCCATCCGTCTGGGCCTCTTTGGCAGCGGCCGCGGTGGCGGGCGGTCTCCGGGAGCGAGGGGAGCGGCCCGTGAAGAGCCGCAGGGCACCCCTGCAGATGAGGGAGAACCAATAGACCTGGGGGGCCATGAGCAGGGCAGCGCCGAGGTTAGTGTGCCAGGGCACCGACAGGGGGACCATGTGGAATGGAATTGACGCGTACCTGGAGCCAAGCAGAGGGAGACATGAGAAAACAGACTGGGAGGCTAAAGATGGCTGCTTCACATAGAGCAGAGACTTTCTGAAGCCCATTTCAATAATCCAAGAGAGACACCATGTGGCTGTGCACGTTAGGTTACTGACCCCGAGCTCAGCAAGACCGCAGAGCGTGAAAGAAAGATGGAAAGAAAGACATACCTGCCATAGGCGTAGTAGAGGTAAGGGAAGAGGAGGACTCGACAGATGAAAAAAGTGATCAGCATAAGAGCCCCATTCACTTTGTGCAGGAGAGTATGTTGCTGTTTGTACTGAGAGGGGGGGGAAACAGAAGGAGAGGTCGAGATAGAGGGAGAAGAAAAAAAGCAAGCAGTATAGATTGGTGAAAGCTGAAAAGAGTTAATCCAGCACATTTGCATGAACAGGAACAAGTGGAGATGGAGGGCAATGTATGTCATGCTGCTGGATGGACACTGGAGGGCGATGTATGTCATGCTGCTGGATGGGCACTTCTACCAATGAATTCTACCAGAGGCTGCAGGACAGTGTGTCAATGGAGCAGTCCCTTCTTACATTCTCATTTGTTTACACCAGCTGACTAGGCTTTATCTGGGACAGCCAGCCTGCTTTAGTGAGATAACACTGAGGACATGCTTACAGAGGTTTACTTACAAAGGTTTTCCTCTCCATCCCTCCCTCATTCATTCACTCACTCATTTCATATCATATCACAGAATTGCACGGCAACACATGCCACCAATGAGAAATCTATTGTTTGTGTGTGTGTGTTTAAGTCTATGGGATGAGAGAACAGCTCTGTGAGGCCACAAATATTAGCCCAGTGTTGTTTATCATGGCCACATGCATGGTTGTCAAGGAGGGCAGGGGAGGGGTGCTGAGTGATAGAGGGTAAGGAGGAGAGACTGATGAGATCTGCTAAATATCCCATCTAAATACTATGGGCTATATTCAGATGCTAACAGATGGGGCTATATTCTGGGGGCTATATTCAGATGCTAACAGCTGGGGGCTATATTCAGATGCTAACAGCTGGAGGCTATATTCAGATGCTAACAGCTGGGGCTATATTCAGATGCTAACAGCTGGGGCTATATTCAGATGCTAACAGCTGGATGCTATATTCAGATGCTAACAGCTGGGGCTATATTCAGATGCTAACAGCTGGGGGCTATATTCAGATGCTAACAGCTGGGGCTATATTCAGATGCTAACAGCTGGAAGGTATATTCAGATGCTAACAGCTGGGGCTATATTCAGATGCTAACAGCTGGGGGCTATATTCAGATGCTAACAGCTGGGGCTGTATTCAGATGCTAACAGCTGGAGGCTATATTCAGATGCTAACAGCTGGGGCTATATTCAGATGCTAACAGCTGGGGGCTATATTCAGATGCTAACAGCTGGGGGCTATATTCAGATGCTAACAGCTGGGGCTATATTCAGATGCTAACAGCTTGGGGACTCGGGGGAGCCTCAGATGGGGGAAGAGCAGAAAGCAGGGGCAACCTTCACCCAGCATCCAGACAATGATGGAGTCTACACACATACACACCTCAAACACACACAGAGGCTACGCAGCTCCTAAGTGTATTCAAGCAAATTGTGTTAGCAATGAACCCGAGATGTTTCAGACAATGGTGATCATAAGGCATCACAAGACACAGCCAAGGCGAGCCGATGCACATGAACAAGCTGCATGCTGGGAATGACCAGAAATGTCTTCTCTGTCCATACAATAAAACAAAAAACAAGGGGTGGAGAGGGCAGAGGAACTTGAATGTGACACAAGCACATGCACTCATACTCAAATCTGCTTGGCGGCTGAACAGAGACAGTTACCTGAATGAGGATCTTCCCCAGGCAGACAGACGGAGTGCTGAGCTCAGCCATGAACATCACACCCTGGAAGTAATCGCCCTTTCCTTTCCGTAAAAACTAAGCGAAAAAGACGGAGACAAATTGTCATTGTGTGTGTGTGGGGGGCCTGTACCCAGATACAGGCTATCTGGGGGTTTCAGAAAGCCACATTTTCAAAATACTTTTTAAGCCCCCTTTAATGCTACCTGGGATTGATCTGAAGAGCAATTTGAAAATCTAAATAAAGAAATGAATCTGTCAAAACCAGCCAATTTCTGATTGAACTTATGTTATGGGACATAACTGCATTTAGTAAAGCATGTGTATTATACTACGTACTAACCTTTTTCAGGATTAATCTAAGAAACCTATCATTATATAGTGAAAAAATAAGACCTCTTATAACTTTTATTTTTAATAAATAATGATAGACAAATAATATTTTATATAGAAAATAATAATTTTATATACTGATTTTAAGGCCTTAAATTTAGATAATTTAAGATTTCCAGTTTTTTAAGGCCCCACAGATAACCTGGGTCAATAAGTACATAAGGATTATGAGACTAAACTCTCAAAAAAGAAGTCACTATAGAGAGCCAAAGTGAATGTCACTTCCTGCCTTTCTCCCTGTACCAGCATCTGAAAAAATATGAATGGTGGTGAACGGAGACGTTACTTTTTTTATCCCCTTTGAATTGTGCCACAGGGTGCAAAGGTACATTTTGTCAATTTAAACGATAACTATGCATGTCAAGAAAGTCACAGTTTGTGGTAAAACTGTGGCACTTATAAATCAGAAAGACTAAGCACAACCAGTCACATAAGTGACATCTCTCCCACCAGTCCATGTTGTTGATGGTGACGTTACATATATTGTGCGACACGAGGATGTAGTCGATTGACAAAACTAAACCTTACATTTCAGTTTCAGGACAAACTGAGAATTTCTTGACATACATAGTTATCTTTTAAATTGACCTAATTTTACCTTTGCACCCTGTGGCACAATTCAAACGGGATCAAAAAAGTAACGTATCTCTCCGTTCACCACCATCCATATTTTTTCAGACACTGGTACAGGGAGAAAAGCAGGAAATGACGTTCACTTTGGCTCTCTATAGAGCCTGCAATACATTCAAAGTTGCAATTCTGAAAGAATATACATTTAAGCATGCATATACATTTATGCAGTACTATACTCCCACCCATCTTGAAAATCTCAACTCACTAGCATGAGCACAGTTATATGAGCACAGTAGCATGAGTGACAGTTACCACAGAGACAGGGAAGCAGACGGTGACCATGACAACATGGTGTAGCACCATGAGGAACTCGCGACGCAAGTAGCTGATCAGTGCTGAGCCCACGTGCTGGGGTGCTGCCGCGGCCTCCTCGTGACCTTTGACCCGTAGCTTGTACCAGTAGCACATGAACATTGCGTAGATATCGTATACAAAGTAGGGGACGGCAAACAGGATGTAAGCGCTAGTCAGCCAATGCCTGGGTAGAGAGAAGAGTAGAAGGCTGCTTTCAGAAGAGAAAGGGAAAAACATATTCCATCCCAAACATGCTTAGCTATGAATTCACTCAAACAGTGCTCTATATAAACAGTCATGCACAAACAAAAGCTCTCATAGGATAATAGGATATATCCAATATCGTATTTAAAACAATTTCATATCTGTGAAAAGCAGTACAGTACTAAAATACATTATATATATATACTATATATATATATATATATATAGAGTCAACTTTCCCACTTTGCAATCCATAAAAGAAAAGGAAACTTTAATCTCAAATGTATTTACAACCAGCACTTTTGAGAAAGAAAAACTATACACTGACAGCTGAAATAACTGCTCATATACAGTCGCATGGCATTTTGGGCTAAGCCTTGAGGCGTTAAAATGTAAGTTTATTATTATTTATTTTTTGCTTTTTAATTTCAATAATTTATGAAAAAGATGTCCTCCTTAAAAAGTGAGTCTTTGTTTAGTCCATCTTAAAAACTTGAAAAGGACAGATGCCTGGCTGCTGATTTTGTCAGATGCATTAACAGACAGTAGTGTACAGTCAGGTAGAGATGGGATGAAATATGATGCAATATGCATTTCTGGACTTACTGGTCCTCGATGATGTCATCACAGGAAGAAGCGATGATGTAGCCAGCTGAAGACGCCATGATTGCCTGAACTGAGGACACCAACCTGGGAAAAGAGAATGGCAATGGATGATGATTTTCTCAGTCTACAGCAGTGGTCCCCAAACAGGGGTACGCGTACACGTGGAGGTACTAGAGGGGGTCCGAAAGTGGAAAATGTAAGAATAATTCATGAAATTGTTTAAATAAATCTGCTCAGGAGGCACTAATTGTAAACACTCAATTTCTTATTTTGTACTGTTATATTATTCAAAAGGTGGGTTATCATTCATTATTGCAAAAATGTTCATTCTAAGCAAAATGTTGTAGTTAGGTAAAGGGGGTACTTTGATTGAGAAATCATGGAAAGGGGGTACTGAAGGCAAAAAAAAAGTTTGAGAACCACTGGTCTACAGCATCATGATGGGACAGTATCAGGTAAGAGCTCATTTATGCTCCATTTTCGTCAGAAAATAAATGCGATCATTTGAAATGATGTAACTGTCACTGCCCACATAGTGTACTTCCATGAGTCTTTCACGTTGGTATCATATTAAGGAATACATCCACTATTAGGCAGTTGAGAGTCAAATGTGTGAGTGTGCGTGTGGTACTGCTCCATTTGATATCCGTAAGCTTTCAGAAAACGTGCAGAATTACGCACAAAATGAACGCAGAGTATAGACAGAAAGCTCCATCTGGGCGTATGCATATCCATATTAAACCTTTAGCATAATTGGGCCTTTAGAAGACGTCGTAAAAAAGTCGCATGTAACTGGCTGCATTTGAAACAACACAGACAGCAACGCAGTTATTTAGATCCATCAAGGATTTGGTTTAAAAAGAAACCGGTGCCACTTGCCGATTACAGCATATTTTTTCCCTTCTGGTGGTGGTGGGTGGACAGCTGATATTTCCTATAGCATCAGTGGTCCGGAGTTTCCAGGCACACAGCTGTCATGAAAGCTCGAGGGTACAGGGACAACATGCTTATATCCATGCAGAGCTCACATGTGCCAAGCCACTCAGAAAACATGAACATGCATTAGACAAGAGTGTCTCACCTTGCAGATACAATGACTGCATCTCCTTCGCCCCACCTCAGTGCTGG
Organism: Poromitra crassiceps; assembly: GCF_964638095.1. Classification (NCBI taxonomy): domain Eukaryota; kingdom Metazoa; phylum Chordata; class Actinopteri; order Beryciformes; family Melamphaidae; genus Poromitra; species Poromitra crassiceps. Next base: position 24,838,653 of record NC_139626.1, on the reverse strand, counting down.
GATGTACTTCAGGCATTGTTTAGACAAAATGAAAAGGCCTGGAAAGAACACAGACCCAGCAGCTAGGATGGTCAGCATGGTCCCTGGTGATCTGTCTGAGAGGCAAGAAGTTCTGCAGGCAATCTGGTCCTTGAGATCTGTTGCTTATTCCCCTCTGTGGAAAAATATAAAGCATCAAACAGTTCAAATAGCTTGCTGGTGGTGAATCAAATCTGTATTCATGATGATGCACTTACTAAGATAATACACTGAAACACTTGACATCCTTTTATAACATCTTAGTCCAACATATGTGAGACTGTATTCCTGCATTCCTTATTGAAAGGCTAGCCACAGGCACAATGAAGATGAAGTGGGAAAGAGGGATGGGAGTGTACAAAAATAGCTCTGGCACAGCGTGCAGGAGGGTATTTGTTGAATTAAGATGGAAGAGGACTAAGCATGTGAATGGTAGTTATGAGGCTAAGTGCATAGTACAGTGGCTGAGACTAGATATCAGATAAGGAGGCCGTTTGTGCAACATGCTGCTCTCGCCATCTAAGGTCATTGTAAGCCTTATTCACTATCGCGTTTACGCCTAAGGCAAGGCAAGCATGTGATGGTTTCAAATGGTTTTGCAGCTTGCTTACAGTATACTAAACTAGCTGACTCATTAAAAAGTTGTGGTCCATTAGCAAAATACGCATTGCGCTATCTTCAAATCCTGAACGTCGTAGATATCGATACAGGCATGGGCTACTGGGTAACGTTATACCGTTGATAACTATTGGCAACAATGCTGTATGAAGCTAATATAGCTAGTCTACTTATCTGGCAAACGAGTTATTGGCAAAGAGGTGCCTAGTGTTACTGCCTAGTTAGCTAAAAAAATCCAAGTTGGAGATGACTGGAAGTTAACGTTAATTGAGACTACCCTAATGTTAACATATCAGATTAGCTCGCTACTAGCAAAGATGATGCTGGCTGGGTCGCTATGAATTGTGGCCATACTGTAGTTACAACACACATGTCAGACTACTGTATCAACAACGTTATCCACTAAGCACACTAACATTAGCTAATTATGCTAACAATAACGTAAATTAGCTTAGCTAGCGCACAGGTAACTCAGCTAACGTAAACCAAACCAGCTGTTAACTTGGTTGCCAACTTGTTAGCACGTTAAAGTGGGTCAACTTGTAATATGTCAAACAGCATATGTATGGAGTGAGAGGGGATACAGTGTAGCTAGTGTTAAACTCTCAAACGAAGTGTAACGTTACCCTCTCCTCGGGCACGCCAGTTTGCGTTGTAGCCGCGCCTGCTAAAAAACGCGGACGACCTTATCTGACGGGAGCTAACATGCTATTAGCTATCTAACATGTCCAGTCAGCGTTAACCAAGTGAGTCCCAGCAGTACCATAGCAAAAATACTGTCAGGCATGAATCAACAGTTATCGATTTAATGTGGCATTGGTTACATTTGGTCACCCGTATTGGCAACGCCACGTTAACGTTGATTGATTTTTGTTAGCTTGCTATTCGTTTGTGTATGTTAGCAACAATAGCAGTAACGTTCGCGTTAGCCCACGAAGGCTTGCTAGCTGGCTAGGGAGTTTAGCTACGTCAATCAAATGAATGAAAAGTCTCAAGCAACATTTACATAGAGATTCTGCAGAGTCCAGTCAACGGCAAGTGGAAACTCGTGTCCTGCAGTAAGCGTTTAAAGATGTCCCAGGGGTCTCCGCCTCGATGATCCGCATGTTTATGTGGCCACAATGTCCGAATTGTAGCAGCAGCGAGGGCAGCTTGGTGTCGGCGACTGGGCTATCTGCACTAGCTTGCTATCTAGACAACTTAAGCTAACAACTAAAATAATTAAGTCGTGGGCCTGGACACTGACTCAAAATACATGGACATAAATTCCATCGAGGCATCAAGGTACTAGCACTCCTCCTCAGCCTGTCTCACACAACACCGGCAAGATGCTGCTAGCAGACAGTCAGGAGGATGCAACGTCGACTCAACAACACTGTGTAGGCTGCTAGGCAGGCTACTGCTGCTGCGCAAGCTGCTTCCCATCCTACAGGTCCAGGCAGCAGCTCATGAAGGGGGACATTTGCACCAGCCGCTGTACTACAGTTGTTTGAATAAAGGCCACATAGTATAACCTAGTTTACTGCACATGTTGTCCACTCTGAAATAATGTAGGTACTATAATATGGCCCTGCCTGCATTTATGTATTTGATTCAGAAATTATTTGTAAATCTGAGTTTAAATATGATATTCAGAGTTATAGTTGCCTATATTCTTATTTTTGTGCTTATCTTTGAGATAGATTGGAATTGGACCTTTATTATTATAATTATTATTAAACATTTATTTAACCAGGTGAGTCCCATTGAGATGACAAGATCTCTTGTTCAAGGGAGCCCTGGCCAAGATAGCAGAAATACAGTTTCAACCAGACACACAATCAAATATTAAAAGCACATATCCTCTATGGAACAGATGTTTGTAAACAAACTGATAAATTATCCATCCGTATCAGATCCTGGGTATGTTTGTGGGCTCATCATGGTGCTGATATTTATTGGCCTCTGGCATGTTCTCAAACAGTTCTGTTTACAGTCTTGGCTCCTGGCATTGTCTTTAGGCCATGTTAAACCTAGCCTGCACAGACTCTGGGACAGGGGCCAAAATCTGTAAAAGATACAAGGGGAAAAATATTTAAAAAATAATAATAATTCACTTTTGGTGAGGTTTGCACAGTGTGGGACGAATCCACCCACTCTGTTGGCTGTGTCTAACCAACTATGTGTCTGCAGGTATTCATAGTAGGCCTACTAGCGGGAATACCCATGCAATGTATCTGATTCTGATACCTGTTGGAGCACACAATCACTGGCCATTTCAGGCCTCGATCATCTGATTGGCCTTTCTCAATATAGGCTACTCAAGAATGCAAAGTACGGACTTGTGTTCTTGGAAGAATGAACTTGCTAGATCACAAGCACACATAACGCAATCTGGGAACCCATCAGTTTAAAAAAAAGTCTGTCTTGAGCAGTGTTGGGCAAGTTACTTTCAAAATGTAATATACTACATATTACTAGTTACTTTCATTTGAAAGTAATAAGTTACTTTACAATATTAGGCTACTTTCTGTGTAGAGTAACTCGTTACTTATTACACTACTTTTGCATTATTTTTACCAAAACAACAGCAGCAGCAGAATGACATCGCCGCCCCGTAACCATCCTGAAAAATAATTTCAACCGCCTTGAAGTCAGTGTAAACAATCCAAAATTCGAAATGTTATTATTTTCCTTTGTTATCGTCATCTATAGTGGTTATTTGCATAAAAACAACACAGTTTGATTAGGAAATGATTGTATCTTTTTTAAATATGTGCTTTGATTGAATAAAATGTAACTCAATTTGTAACTTGACTTACTTGACAAAGTAACTGGTATAATATTACTGAAATCCTATAAGTAATACGTTATATTACTGAGTTACTGCTAAAAGTAATATATTACATGTTACTTTTGTAATGAGTTACCCCCAACACTGGTCTTGAGAGATTACTTGGGCTGCAACTGATGACACTTCACAGGGACATGAGAGATACAAGAAGCAGGATAAAGCTAGCAACAACTTTAGCCAGCAACAAGTTTTGGGTTAGGTTGTTTCAGGGTTAGGGTTAGGTTTAAGGTCAGGGTTAGGTTAATAGGGTTAAAATCGCTAAACCGGAAGTCAAATTGTGGGAGATTGTTGCTCACTTCACAGAGATGACACAAGAACAGACAATAACCCATATCGAGAAGTATTGTGCAGCCTCTCCTCTCTCATCAGAGCTCTCCATGGTGCTGAAGCTGTGTTCACTCATTTTGGCCACTAATTAGACATTTTTGCCTATGTAGTCAGCCTTTTAATTAATTCAAAAAATCCGGGTGTGTTAGGTCACCCAGAGGGGTGCTCTTTAAACTTCCTGAAAAATTCAGCGCAATGGCATGTAAAATGGCATAGCTAGCTCATTTCACAGCAACCTTTTGACATGGTAAAGCAGGAAGTAACACAGGTGTAATCATTAGCATTAATGAGGGCACCTGGCACTGGAACACCTAAACCGAATGGAAGCATAATTAATGGTATTAGTTACAGCTGATTTCTCCCTGTATGATTGTTGAAGCAAAGAAAAATGGTGAATCTCAACAAAAGATCCTACGAAATATCGCCACATAAGTCTTAAGTTTGTCCAGTTATCCACAGGCATAAGGAAAAACACACTAAACAAAATGGACACAGAAATGCATTGTAAAGTGCAAACAGCTGTTTGCAAACAGTGATTTTTATGGTGGCTTTTTCCTTTAATCTGTCCATTCTAGAAGGGTCGACTGCCTATGAATTGGTTTGTGCACCAAACAGCCTGTACTGGAATGAATGATAAAGGAACACACAACACCCTGTTTACTCATTTTACTTTAAATTTTCCAAATTACAAAATAATAACATGATCTCTACTTCATCTACAAAATAACATTTATGAATGTAGTAAGCATCATTGATTTTTTTGCTCTAACAACTTTTTATTTATAGACATGCATACTGTTGAGAAATATAAAAATATAAATATAAATACATCCCATTAATATTCTTAATGAATCCATGACTAAGATTTAAAATATTTCATAATAAAAGAATTAAAATGCAGTTGAGTACAATAAGGCATTAAGATGTATCGCAAGAGCTGTACAGGATCCTAGAGTAGAGGTATTATTTTTTTTCTTAGTGTAATGGAAAAACCCTAAAATTAACTCTTAATAAATCACTACTTTTCTCAACAGGAAGAACAAATCTACAAAAAAAAGAAGAAACAACTACAAATTTCAAGATAACATAACACAAAACTGAAAAACGAAGCACTCCAGTACAAAACCAGGATTTGTTTACAGCATACCAAGTGGTGTTGTTGAACTTGGAACCCCCTAAACTGATCTACCTGACCCGACTTTACAAGCCCTTTCCTGACACCACACATCGATCACAATATAACTGAAAGTAACCAAAGATACCCAAGGGACAAGTGACCATTCTTCACATGACTCATGGAGAGCGATAATGACTTGCGTTCAAAACGCTATGTGCTATACATAGTGTTAAATAACTAAACCTAATGCATAATTTTCATACAATGAACTGGTACATAGAAGAAAACAAGGACTATGGCAATGACAGTTACAATCAAATAAATGGCCAACAATGTTAAAGTTCTTTGAATAAAATCAACACTTTACTTTCATAAATATTGTTTACAGCCAACTAACTTAATGGAACTGCTAAAACTTTCTTTTTTCATGACAGCTCCCTAATTATAAGCATGACTTAGCTAGCTTGCTTTCATGCAAAAGGTAGTTTTCCGGCACAAGAATTGCCTTGTCAGAAGCTTAAGTGTTGATTAGCAGTATAATGAGTTTTTTCTGTTTCAGTTTGTTAAAAATGGCCAGACCCAGAGGAAGACTCAGCAAGAAAATCCAAGAAATCTCAAATCCATTTTGATTTCCAAACCCATTTAGACCCTCACTGAATCAAACGATAAACAATTTAAGGTGCTCGACACTTGTGAACATATATATTTTTTTAAATCTCTGTACCTTTAAGAACCAAATGCAGAAGTACATCCCACGACTCCATAATGACCACAACATGTATGGTCTTCTGTCGCGGTCTACAAACCGCCCTCTTGAGACTTAATAAACTAACATTACAGCCTGGCAAAATCAAATGTAGTTTTTGTCAACAAACAAGCTAGCAGGCTAACATGCTGGAGCAGCCCCGACTTGCACACTCCCATCCGCACTCTCTCTTCCCCTAGTGTGTGTTATTTTTTTAACACGCTTAGCCTTAATAATTATATCTTCCGAGAGCAATTCTCACCTCTACTACTTTTTAACACAAGCCATTTGGATTCTCAGAAAGTGAGCTGCAAAATGGAGGTAAGATCAGAGCTGGTGTGACATATACAGTACTTGGTGCACTTGCAGAGAGTAGCCAATGCCAGGGTTGAATAGAAGAGGGAGGGAGAGAGGGAGAGAGAGAGAGAGAGAACCAGTAGATGCTCACAACACTACAATTTCATTGGAGTTGTGAGAGCAAAATTATTGATTGATTGCTTATTAATTGGTTGTTGATCATTATCGACTCTGTTCCATAATGATCTATGGCTCTCTTATAAGACGTGTCTTTTGTGGACTCTGCTCTCCATCTGCAGAGCATTCCTAAAGATAGATAACATGTATTTTGTCTTGTGACCAGACCAAGGTTGTATTGTCTCTTATGAAAGATCAAGGTTGAGCTTGTGTGGCGTGATGGAAACTTACTGGGCTAGATAATAAGCAATCAATCAATAATTTTGCTCTCACAGAGTCTTAAAAGCACAAACGTATTCAGGAAGATTTGGACGAAACATCCATATTTCTCTCCGTTAGCGTCAATGAACCTGCTGTAGCGGTAAAAGTCCCTCTTTGCCTGACTTGAATGTCACCGAGCACCGTGTCTCTTCAGTGCTCTGGTAATGTAGAGCTCTTCCTGTGCACCATGCGTCTTCAGTGCTCTGGTAATTTAGCTCTTCCTGTTTCTTATTATTCTTCCTGACACCCCAGCCGTTGCAGCTCTGAGGTGATGTTGCCCTTGAGCACTGACTGGCGATTATCTCCTCCCACCTTTAATCCTAACCCTGCCTAGTAGTGGGCATATTACAAAACTGAAACCGGATCAGCATCTACGAGTAACCTCACCCACCTCTAACCTTGCCCTCTGTTAAGGGACTGAGCTGAGGTGATTATTGCTGAGCTCTCTACCGCTAACTGTGGGGCTGCGGCGCCGCAATGCTAGAGCAGTCTGTGACTAGCAGGTCAACCACTGCGTTACCAGTGACATAGACAGTGGATGCTGTCACCATGTTGCTAAGGGAGACGGAGCTGCCGGCCCCCCCGCTGGAGGTGACGGGGCTCGGGGCACCGTGGCTGTTGCTGTGGGTGCCCATGTGGCCCTGGAGCTGGGTAGGCGTCTTGCAGTGGATGCCGCACAAGTGGCACACGAGGATGCCGCCAGAGGCTGTGGCGCCAAAACCCCCTGCGCTGTCCTTCCACTCCTGGCCGTGGTGCTTCTGGGCATGGACGCGAAGGTACGTCAGTGTGGTGAAGCCTGAGGAGACAGGAGAGGAGGGGGTGTGTGCGACAGGCATGAGTTTTATAACCCAGCAAGCATTTTTCTGTTGAAAAGACGCCTAAAAAACAGTTAGGTTTCACAGTTGAAAAAACATTCAAAGGCGTTTTTTCACCCACTATTTGTAGACGATTGAACGTCAGACCCTATATCACCCAGTTTTCAACTAGAAATCAACTTCAAATCCCAGTTTGTGCTCACTGGGAAGCTCCAAGCTAAAATTGTGCCAAATATTTACTGCCAAAGCAACAAGTGACAAATAAAGACTATTAGCAAACAGTCCTCTGCTTTCACTCAATGTCACAGCTTCCAAATGTATTAGCTATTTTCCATTTGTTACGGTGAGAAGACTGGCATGAGTGAAGGACACCCACGTGTAACTCAGGTGAAGTCAAGTGTAAGAAATTTAAATATTTTATTTATAAATTTAAAGTCAAACAAAGGGAAACAAATATTTTATTTATCAATTTAAAGTCAAACAAAGGAAAAAAACAAGCAACTGTGTGCCTGCATTACTTTTCAAACATACCCTTTTGCACATACCGTAAATTCCGCACTATAAGCCGCACCGGAGTATAAGCCGCAGCAGCAAAATTGCCTGTTTGTTACATATATAAGCCGCACCGGACTATAAGCCGCGGGTGTTTTAATGTTTTTTTTTTGTTTTTTTTAAATTGTGTTTTAATGTTTAATTACCATATGTAAGGGTTCATGCACAGAGGGGATTGTCGGGAAAGAGATGGCTGTTTGAGGAAGCTCCCATTTATTAACATTTCAACAAAACAACATAACACAACACCACCTGTGTTGTGTTATGTTATGTTATGTTGTTAAAAGAGGGCAAGAGAGGAAATTAAAACAGAAGTGGATTTATACGTTAGAAAGAGTGCTAAAAAAGAGATTTTTTTTTTTTTTTTTTTGAAAAAATCCATAGATAAGCCGCACCGTTATATAAGCCGCAGGGCCAAAAAACGAGGAAAAAGCCGCGGCTTATAGTCCGAAATTTACGGTACTTTAAACTAACAACCCAAGGCATGGGCACTCACTTCGGTTACAGAGATGGCAGGCATGGTGCTGCGACTGGTTGTGCACCCTCATGTGATCTGTGATGTAAGCAGCAGACAGGAGCTTGCCGCAGATGTGGCAGGGGACCTTCTCCTCATGACGAATCATATGCGCGCGTAAGCGGTCCTTTGTAGCGAAGCTGGACTCACAGGTCTGAAGGAACAGAGAATAATAAATTATTTTTATATTATTTATATTAGTATAGCGGCTAAGCCTAGAACTTTAAGCCACTGAGGTGGCTGCATAGACGGTGATGTAGTTGACGCGCCGGCCAACAGCAGTGTCTGTGACATAAATAAGATTCCAACTCCACTTTGTCATTTTGATGAATATGCCCACCATTTAATGGTCTTCAACAATCAAATTGGCAAGAATCCATACCGATGCAGTGCAAATTGTCATATAAAACAAACAATTATTCCACAACACACCAACCATGGCGAACGGTGGCAGTCAAAAACTGTATTGTTCCACGTCTAGCAACACACCTGCAGAATGACTTCAACCCACTTTCCTAACCTGTGCCTCAAAGCAACCATTGACCCAAGGGTGCCACCTAGTGACCAACTTCGAACATGCATAGAAAAACCATAAAATGGCTCCTACATTGAAATTAAGAAATGCATCAAGGAAAGACATTGATAAGCGTTAGAATATGAACATGACAGGAAGGATAATGTCACCACAGAGTAAAGTAGAACACCAACTTATCCAAACCCCTAATATTTAGAATTCCACCAATATTCAGCAGATCAGATTGTATGCAAACTATGGCACACATTATGTGCACTCACTACTGTAATTCAGTTTGAAATGGTTGAAAATGCATTTATGAATGCATTTACCAATCCCAACAAATGCACACAAGTAATGTAATGCAGTGAAACCTATAGAGGGAAAAGTATGACTTGAGTGTATATAGCGTTAATGTATTGTGTGTGATGGCAGGTGTTAACATTCTCCAGGCACTCTTGAGGAACCTGATGTATAAATGTATAGGCATTTTCAGATGACTCGGGATTATCTCAGGGTAGCTCAGGAAAATCATTCCCTGGGCATTACCTGGAGTGTACCCTTTCAGACAAGAGGCATTGTTGCTTTCGCACATGAGGAACAGCTCCGGTGTAGAGTAGAGAATGTGTGTGTGTGTGTGTGTGTGTGGGGGGGGGGGGGGGGGGGGGGGGGGGTGGAGACGTTGTAGCCTGGTAAACCAGCCGGTCAGGTGAACTCACATTTCATTTCATTCTGAACAAAATAAAATGTGAGTTCACATGACCGGCTGGTTTATCCGGCTAGAGTGGTTGTAGTGTGCTGCAGGAACCGCAGTGTTTATGCAGTCTCTTTTATGAAGGTTGTTGCCCGTGTGTGTGTGTGTGTGTGTGTGTGTGTGTGTGTGTGTGTGTGTGTGTGTGTGTGTGTGTGTGTGTGTGTGTGTGTGTGTGTGTGTGTGTGTGTGTGGGCGCGCTTTTCATTGATTGTATGTGCGTGTTTGTCAAGCAGGTTTCATTTACTGAGGTTATGTTCTTCATCCTATTCAGTTTCCATGGTCATATTCTGAATGATTGTTCATTCATGTAAGCAGGGACACTTGTGTGAGAATATGATACAGACAAATATGCTACACCAAGTAAGACCTGAACCGGAAGTGACCTGGATTACTGTGTGCATGGAAACAGCAATCTCATCGTTAACATGAACATGACACATGAGGATGCAAAGTGAGGATGTTACATAGTAGAAAAAGTTAGTATGCAGACTAGATACAGCTCAAGCCTGAAAGGTTACATGTGGTGGTATAGGCTACCCAATAAACATTCATGTGAGCTATATCTAGTGTGCAGACTCTATTTTTATACTTTTGACTTGTACCTCTGTCCAGCACCTAGTATTCACCATTTTTGCATGCGTGTGCTTTTTTTCTTTTTTCTAGGATATTACACATAGTATAAACATATAAATTACCGGGCATTTGAAGGGTCGCTCTGAGGAGTGCACCTGTCTGACGTGGCTGTTGAGATGGTCGGGCCTGAGGAGAGGAAAGGATGCAGCATATTAGAACTGGTCCATATTTAAAATGTCAAAATATGTTCAAGGAAAAATCCATCCTTACACTGTTAGATACAGCACTATCAATGTATAGTGTTTAGTGCATTCAAGGTGTTATTTTGTAATGAAGTGTTGTAATTTACTTCTTTGTTGTACCCACTTCCTCTCAACCTAGGCCCTAGGTTAGTGACTAACTCAATCCTTGCAGCAATGTTATAGAGAGCCAAAGTCAACGTCACTTACATTACGTCATTTGGCAGACGCTTTTATCCAAAGCGACTTACAATAACACATTTTTGTCAGCAATAGAGCAATCAACTATGCAACACAGTCTATGACAACTACAACTTCTGAAGGAATAGTGGTAAAGTCACTTCCTGCTTCAGCATGTGTACCACATAAAATGCATATAAAATAGGGCTGCACGATTAATCGTATTTTCATCGTCATCGCGATATGAAAATGCGCGATGAACACATGTGTGGCGTGACGTCAACTTTGGCTATCTATTTGACTTCAACTTTCCCGGAGTGCTCCACAGTATCACCTGGAGAAAGCTTTGCCACAGTGGGGACAGACGTAGGGTTTTTCCACCCCGCCCTGGTGGGAGCGGACATGGTGGCTCATGCGGTCCTTCCTCTTGAAGCGCTGCTGGCAGATGGGACAGGAGAAGGGCTTCTCGTCAGAGTGGGACAGCCGGTGGCGGTTGAGGTGGTAAACGTCACGGAAGGCCTTCCCGCACGTCTCACAGGCATGGTTCTTCCTCACCGGGTTGGGGTTGGGATTCGCTGGCCGCTGAGGCAGACAGAGAGGCACATAGAGACTTACTGTACACCACAGAGTTTAGGTGGCAAATACTGTATATATTGAATTAGAATCGTTTAGAATTACATTCAGCGTCTAATATTCCAGCATTTCTCCATCTCTTGTTAAAACCATGCAAATACTCGCAGACATTTCTCCCCCGATTAAATAAATACAATTTGTGCCGAAAAGTTGTGCATCATCATCATCCCTTGCGCAAGACATTCCCGACAAGTTTTTGTTCCACATGTGTGTTGTATGGATCGCCTCCCACTGGACGCAAGTCTGCTTCTACCTTCCAACTGCTTGTGTTAACAGAGAACATGCGTGGGGGAGGCTTCTAGCACACTGTTTCTCAAACTAAAGTCTGGTGACTAGTGTAGTGTCGGACACTGGGATGGAATTAAGTGGTCCCTGTACAGGTTACTTTACACGGACATTTCCTAATGTTTGTTTCAATGTGTATGAGTGTTTTAATGCAAACAGGCTTCCTACACATTCTCAATAAAAAATTTACATACTTTTTCCAGACTTGGATTTGTTTTGAATATCTTGTCCGGTGTTCAATATGATTTACACAGATAGACATCTTGCCCTTGCTAACTAGGTCATCACTGTATAGATGAAGATTGTTCTTCATAGTGTCAAATATCATAATGTGAGATGATTGGCAGGCTTCCTACACGGTTTCCATTTTAAATGTACATACTTTCCCCAGATCTTATGTTCTTGAATACTGACAGTGGTTGGGTAATAAGAGCATCCCTCTATGCGAACATTATTTTTCACATAAACAAAAACTGTGGACTCAAAGTGGGTCTACTACAACATACAAGCTATAATTATGTGTGTTATCAGATCTGAACCACATTTTCCATACATTTTTTCAAATTCCCAAACTATTTAAGACCTGAAAAATTCAAATTCATTTTTAATATTTTTCCAAGCCTGCATAGGTCTGGAAACTGGCGAAAAAAATGCTTTCAGGTTCCACAGAAGACAAAGCAAACGGTTCAGCCATCCCCCGAGACCAGACAGTTTAAGGAACAACGCGCTAGAGCTTTCTCCAATGTTCGGGGGTGGACAACGACGCCATCTCCACAAGGCCCTGACCCACCTGTACTGTCGCCCCAGTGGCCATGACGACAGCAGCAGGAGGCGGAGCGTGGGGGTTAACACTAGCCACTATGTTGGGCATGGCAACCCCTTCGCCATCCTGACTACCCAGGGGAGGCTGCACGCAGGGAGGGGGGGAGATGTGGAGCAGCGAGAGGGGAACCGTGTGCCTCTCCACCCTCCCTCCCCCGGCCCCCACCGCCATCGCCGCCGGGGCCGCCGCTGCCCCCGCCATCGCCGCCTGGCCGGCCGCTCCCTCCTTTGCCCCCTGCTCCGCCTGCTCTCTGGCCCTGTCCTTCATGCGTACCCCAGTGTGGACCGACTGGTGTCGCCGCAGGTTGTAGTTGTTCTTGAACTGCTTGTTGCAGATGGCACAGATGTGGGGCACACGGACTGGCCGAGACACTGGCTTCACTGAAGAAATAGAGAGAGAGACAGAGAGAGAGAGAGAGAGACAGAATTATTGACCAAGCAAGGAGAGATAATGTGACAAAAATCATTCCAATAAACAAGGCATAACATAGGGCTCGCTGCAACTAACTATTATTATCATTATCGATTAATTAATTATATTAATAATAATTAATAAATTATTATAATAATTGAAGATAATTTCCTTGACTAACAGATGAGTCATTTGGTCTATAAGATGTCAGAAAATGGTGGAAAATGTTGATCACTTTTTCCCCAAAGCCCAAGATGACATCCTAAATTGTCTAATTTTTTGTTCTGACCAAACTAAAGATAATTACTTTACTGTCATAGAAGACTAAAGAAAGTAGAAAATATTCACATTTAAGAAGGTGGAACGATAGAATTTGTCTTCTTCTTCTTAAAAATGAGCTTAAACGATTACTTGATTATGTAAAAAATAGTTGTCAGTTAATGTTCTACCGATCGATTAGAGATCGTTGCAGTGCTAGAGGTTTAAGCAGGCAAATACATGTTTTCAGATAAATGATTTGTATAAACTGTTTTTACCCCCCCTGGGGTCTAGTCCAGGTTCCCTCACCAGGCATGGGTTCCTCACTGAGAGCAGCCGTGTCCACAGTGGAGGGAGGCTGTGCTATGTGCTCTGTGGGCGGGGTCTGAGGAGAACTCGTATGCACTGGCATGAGCTCTGATTGGAGGCTCCCCTCCACTTGGTTTTGGGTGGGAGCATTCTGGGGAAGCAAGCAAGCAAGGCCATCACCAAATGTAAATACAAGTCACAGCATTATCTTGTAACACAAGAAGAGCGTTAGGGGTAGATAGGGATACTGGACACAGATGAGTGAACTGCTTCAGAAAAGCGCACAGTACAATACGACCACAAAGAGGCCATTTATGACTGCTAAAGGCCTACCTGGAAGAGGAAATTGCTCCAAGCAGCATCCATTTTGCACCAAAGCGATGGAGATTATAAAGTCAGTTAAGTAGCGTTATTCTTGATTGAGATAGAGGAGAACAGCCTTTGCATGGTTATCGCCCCGCCGACGACGGAGGTGCAAACTGTGGCCTTTTCTGCAGCAGAGGCGACGGGCTTCTGGATTTCCTTGAAAAATAACTTGAAGAAATTCGCTTGCAAAAATGTTTTTTCTCTCTCATTGAGGTAGCCTAGCTGGTAGCTGTCAATTAAAATGCACGCAGCTGTTGACTAGGCTGCGGTAGACCGGGCAGTAACGTTATGTGGAGCAGGCCAGTTCTAATAATGGCCTATTTCTCTCTCTGACTTTGGTTTCCAAGTTTGATTGATCAACCAGGAATAATACAAAAAACATGCAATATCTCACAACAAAAATGCTTTTCCAAAACAAAAATCGCTTATTGTAATATATTTTTTTAGCAGTAAACATAAGACATACTACGGGAAATAAATGCATTTTTACGCATAAGACGTATGGGTTATAACACGCGTCTGATTAGAATAGCAGTTCATGCTCTTTTTAATGTATGAAGCTATTTTTGCGATAGATTTCCCCCAATAGGCCAATAACAGGCCACTCGGCTGTTTGTCGAAGCCTCGCTGTTGGATTGAAGCCGTGACCCCGGCGCGCGGCGCTCTTGCCGGGCCGCAGCAACGCGCTCCACCTCGGCCGTTCAGCCGCGGCGCGAGGAGGATGTCATCTTTCTTTTTTTATCGCCCTCCCGCGCGCTTCGCTCTCCCTCCTCCCTCCCTGTCTCTTTCTTCCTTTTCTTTTTTAATTCCTCTTTCTTCTCCCCCTCCTCTCCTTTTCTCGCACCGCTATGTCCCACTTGCTCTTAAAGGGATGGGGTTTCCTCTCTCTGGACACCCCCTCTCATTTCCGCCAGGACCCACCCCCCCCTTCCTTCGTCGTTTCGGCCGACATAAATGTGCTACCGCGTTTTCGCCTTCTTCCAGTCAAAGAGTGTTGATGCCAAGATATAAGATACCCTGCTTCACTCTTTTTTAACAACAGCGCTGCTGCCATTTTGGCCTTTTGCACCAATGGGACAATAGCACAAAACAATTCCAACCAATTAGAGGTCGTCTCATTCAGGCCAAAATGGTGGATTTGTTGTTTCAACGTAAGTTCTTTGTCCCAGTGGTGTCAGATCTCGCGAGAGAAACAAGCAAACCAGGTTGCTTGATTCTCTCGCGAGATCTGGCGACACTGCCTCCTTTCTGCCGCTTTCGGCGCTGTTTGCAGAAAAGGCCCGAGTGACTTTCCATTCACGGCGAATGACAAGCGCATCTTAAAGGGCGGTGTGCACAGAGCCTGTAATTATGATGTCAGAGTCAATAGTACACACATGATGAATAGCAGCACAGGATACAGACAATAGATCAGAAAATAGTCTGCACCTCATATGAACGATTGTAACCATTTAGAGTAGGATCTGCCTATGACCAGGGATGTAAACCCATATAAATCCAGTTTAGCCACCTTTTTGTAGAGTGGAATTAAATAAGTTTACTCACCTCTTTAAAGGAACAGTTCACCCAAAAATGAAAACCAGTGAAAACCATTATTTACTTATATAGGTCAGGAGTGTAGTGGTAAATACAGAGGTGGGTAAACTATCCAAGGTGAGTAGTTTACCCACCTTGTTTCCGTGAACCGTTCCTGTAAGAGCTGATATAAACCTTTACCAGGTATACATCAGTTATGTAGGCCTAGCATCAAATTGCAGTTATCACAGGGGTCTTTCACAGGGTATATATATATATATATATATATATATATACACACACATATGTGTTGTTTTCCTTATGATGATCACCAACTGGAGGTCATGTATATTTACAACTACCGTGTCCCTAACTTTAACCTATTCAACATGGTAACATGGTATATTAGTATTATTAATTCATAGATCATTAAAATGCATGTACATGAACATTACAATAAAATGCATGAAATGAAGACAAGTTAATGTGTTAATATCAATTTATTATCATTTTTTAAATTACTTTAAAGTACCCCTTTCCTTTTCCAATACATCTGTTCAGACCCTTCTTTCCACTCCTCCTCAAGCTTGGAATTGCTTGATTTGAATATTTAATAAGGATTTCACTCCCCCCCCCCCAAATAAATAAAATAAATAAATAAATCCCTGTGCCGCTGCATCTTTATCCTGTATCAGAGGAGAACTGATCTTCCCCTTGCCCTCACAAACCTCACAAACCTTTCAAACTGAGGACACACATTGCTGTCCCTTGCTGCCCCCCCCCCCCAAAAAAAAACAACAACAAACAAACACAAATGAGTGAAGTGAGGCCTCACCAACCCACCAGTCTTAGTTTTATATAAGGAGTTTCTGCATGCACTGAGATTCCAACCGAGCATAAAGTAGTAGGTTATACAGGGAATTGTCTTGAGCTGGTGTTTCTGAGTTCAGGGTGATTTTTCTTTCTTTTTCAATTAAAAACAAAGCAAAACAAAGTACAGTATATCTAAAACTCCTTCAAGTAAACGGACAAGAGGGAGCGAGGGAGAAAGAAATGTTTGAAAGTGGTCACTGCTGCTGTCCCGGTACAAGAGGGTGCACATCCACAGCAGCTCCGTCGAGGCCTGTCCCGTTCTAGTCTCGCAGTGCCAGCCATAGATGATATCCACCTCCGTCGCTGGAAGCTTGATGACGTCGACGGTGGGTCTGACTACGTGAGACTAGTCCCGTTCCAACAGACTCCCAGCTTGTTCCACTGTTTGTGTCCTCCTCATGCTGCCCCCAACTTTTCCCCTTTAACAATAAGATTATCAGCTAGGATTGTGCACATTTTCTCATTTTCTCCTCATCTCGTTTATGCTCTTCATGCTTTTTTGAAAGGTTCTGTGGGGCTCAGTGGAAATACTAACTTATCTCTAAACTGAAAAAAAAGAGAGGAAAACCTGGCATTTGCATTCTAGTATCCAATAGTGAAATAAATCCCCCCTGTTTTTTGTATGATGAATGTCCAGAGGAGGAGGTCAAAGTTCATGTGAATCAGTGTTGCTTGTTTTTGGATCTTTCCCGTTTCTTTTTCAATGGGGGTGTCTTACCACTGCAGGAGGGTCACAAGTGTCTTTAAAATTCAATTATGTTTGTTTTGTTGTCTAAGAAAAGTGGCAATATAACTAGACTTTTACCGCTCGACACACATACATAAATCATTAACAATTATTAATAATCCCTTATTAATAATCATTAATACCTGGAACACACCATACCTGACAATGCAACAGTTTTTATCATCTATTTTTTTTTCTTTCTTTTTTTTCTTACAGCTTTCCAACCCCATGGTCAAAACTGGGCCCTTTTCTTCTTGCAAGAGTTTGAAAATGTGTACATGATTACAACAATTACATCAGGATTAGTCATGGTAATATGGACACCTATAGAAAATGCAGTTGGAGTTGTTGCTCTAAATCTTCAATTCAATACTCATTTGAATATATCAAAATTACTATCATCATCTTTGTTACTCTATAAAACAAATGATTTGTTTTTGTTTTTAATATTCCCATAAATATTTACAATAAAGATCAAAAATGTGGGACAGGTGATCTTAAATGCCAGTGAAACTTGGACAGGTACGGTACATTTCAAATGTGTTTGGCCATGTTTACAAATGTTTTGTACATCTACCTCATGCATTGGAGTGACTCCCGTAGACACATATGTATGTTGTTTAGATACTCAATATGTCATGGGTGCCAGAAAGCATTTTTTCTCTTATTATTGTATTTGTACACGTCCACACAAATGTTTCTCTTCATTTCAGCTGCTCAAATAAAATCTTCATGGCACGACATCCCTTTAAGAACCCCTTAAAGGCATTGGTGACGTTCCGAGCAACTTGTTTTTTTACAGTTAATACAAAAAAATCAACAAATAACAGTTGTAAATTGTAAATCAGTTTAAATCAATCAATTTAAAAAAGTGTTTTCCAATCCCCATCAGGCTTAAGTAACTGATCTTTTTTTGTGATTCTTCCCTTTTCCTTCCTGAAACCCAAGTTTATGAGTGCTTGCTAGATATATCTGGACACTACAGACTACATACATGTACATACACAATGCAAAAAAAAAAGTCAGGACCGATTTTTCATTCCTCCTGTCCTCTCTCTTTCTCCATTCTAGCATAGAACATCATAGAAGAAGACATGGCTACCATCGCCTCTCTCTCTGCAGCTCTAGGAGGGGAAAAAGGGAAAATGGCCCTCCTCTTACGCTTCCCATCTCACTTTTTATACAAGCTGTAGCAGAGATTAAAAAAACATCAAACACAAACCTCCTCACCGTCTCCCCCGGTGGCAGGACAGGTGGTTACATTCCTTCCTACCTCTTTTTCTACCTGTGAGAATGGGAGAAAGCCGCTCTACCCACCCTGAGTCTAGAGAACAAGGGTGCAACTCAATAGTCTGTGGCAGTTTGTCCTCTCCTTGCCTCTGATGTCCTTGACATCGTACGCATTCATGTGTTAGGGCTGGAAAAAAAGAGTAAAACTCCCTACATCTCTCTGCATGATTTCATCTAGCCTGCAGTTTGAGATCCGTATCGATGCAAGAAAGGACACAAGGCAAGGTGGCAAGCTGAGAGTATTGAGATGCAACCTGTGACTGCTACCTTTCTAAATCCTTCTCTCTAAAATCTAAAGAGTGAGTTCCCTTAACACCCCCCACCCCCGTCCGCTCTCCTCGCCCTGCCCTCTATGAGTAGGAGAGGTGGGAGCCGTTGGAGATGTGCGACGTGACTGAGGTACTGCGGCTCAGGACTCCGTCGCTCCCGCCCGCCCCCCCGGGCCCCCCACCAGACGCCGTCCTGCGCAGGGGCTGGGGGCTGTTCCTCAGGGCCATGAGGCCGGGGGCTCCGCGCACCTCCAGCCTCCCGCCCCCTCCGTATATCCCCCCCTGCGAGGAGGAGGAGGAGGAGGAGGAGGAGGAGGGAGGGGCTGGCGGCGGGGGAGGGAGCATGGCCAGGGACTGCGAGGAGGAGCGCGAGGGTAAGTGATGGGAGAAGGGGTGCGGGTGCGGGTGAGCCAGGTCCCCACCGGAGGAGCCTCGCACCCCGGCCCACTCCCGCTCCCGCTCGCGCTCCTTCTCCCGCTCCCGGTCCCTTTCCCGCTCGCGGTACAGCTGTGGCGTGCTCTGGTGGTGGTAGTGCTGCGGCAGGTGGTGGCGCTGGTGGTGCGAGGAAGACGAGGAGGAGGAGGAAGAGGAGGAGGCGGAGGAGCGGGATGAGGAGTGGTGCGCCTCCCTGGCATCCCGCCCGAGCCCCAGGGCGACTCCCAGAGCGTGGGAGGAGGACGAGGAGTGGTGCGCCTCTCTGCTGTCCCGCCCGAGCCCCAGGACCATTCCCAGAGCGTGGGAGGAGGAGGAGGGCTCGCCCCTGCTCGCACCCCCAGAACGCCCTCCCTGCGGGGTGGCGTTCTGGGGGTGCAGGCCGTGGCTCCAGTGGCCGGCGGAGCGTGAGCCGGGCGGCGGGGCGTTGGAGTAGCCCTGCTTGGGGTAGGCCTCGCTCGGGATGCCCGTCAGAGCCATGTTGCTGAAGCCCAGCCGCAGGCTCTCCGAGTCGAAGCTCTCGATCTCACTGGCCTGCCGCTCCAGCAGCGTGCGGATGCGTTCCGAGCGCTCGTTCTGTAGGGACAGCATCTCCTCCTCAATCTGCGACAACAGGGCCACACAGGGAAACACTCAGTGTACCGGTTTTTTCAATGATTGATGTGCGCTGCCCTATTTTTTTGTTTTCAATAAGATCATTATATTTTGGTATTATTAAAACATTCTGATTAATGATCAGTATCACAGTGGTCACTATCAGTTGGTCCTTCCATCCAAATCCACCAAATTTTAGCATTTGCAAATCTAAAACGTCTTGGAAAATCACAATATAATGTTTTTAACTGCTGTAAATTGCATGGCATGAAAGGCTTTTTTTGCTGTACTGTCAATCAATCAATCACTCTATCAATCAATCAATTTTATATGTATACTAGTTCTGATACCCGTTAGAACATGCAATCACGGTGTGTGTGTGTGTGTGTGTGTGTGTATGTGTGAGACCGCTGGCTGCTGTGCATAGTGCTATTGCTGTGTGTGTGTGTGTGTGTGTGTGTTGGGGGGGGGGGGGGGGGGGGGGGTTGTCACCTGCTGGCTGTTTTTTGGCCATGGCCAATTTAATTGGCCTTAATGACTTAATTAAAAAATCTGGCCCTGTCACCGTCTGCTGGTACCCATGCCAAATATGAATGATGCCAGGACCCACAGTGTCCGAGGAAAATGAAATTGAGTTGAATGAAAATGAATTGAACTGCAATTGAATTGTCAATTGAAATGTCAAAACATACAATATATGAACTTTTGCAAAAGCTCCTTTTGCTTTGCAGAATTGACTAGCTAGCTTTCTAGGAAAATGAATAATATCCATGTAATATCCATGTAATATCCATTGCTGCCATCCTCTGTGCAAGTCTGAATGGATTTGTAAAGCTCACCAAAGGCTTTCCTACACACTAGGGAGCTTTGATTGAGCCAAAGCACTAACCCTCTGCTCCAGCAGGGCGCGGCGGATGGACACCCTGTGCTCCAGGTCCTTGGCCTCTCTCTCATGCTGGGTGTCCGTGTGGATCTTGATCTTGCTCTGGTAGGCGTTGAGCAACTCCAGTTCCTGCTGAAGCTGCATCCGCAGCACCTGGTACTCTGCTTCCTGCGTCTCATCCAATCGCAGCTGAACACAAGACAGATAAAGGAGGCGGTGTGATGAAAAATGGGTGAGCTGGTACAATTGTCTGAGGAACAATTTCTACCTCCCAGCTGACAAGGGTAGAAAAGGAGAGGTTTGGAAAGAGGTCGAGCTAATGGAAGCTCAAAGGTAGAGCGATGAGAAGCAGATCAAGGCTGTGGGCTACAGAGTGCTCAGGTGTTCACCGGGGTTCAGTGGTTTATCTGGATAACTCAGCGTGTCGGTTTATTAACATACAGTATATGCCATATTCAAACGATTGAGGTTAACTTTAATCGCTTGATTACATCTTTGATTAAATTTAATCACTCAACACAATTGTGTTACACATAAACTTCAATGTATATGTGAAAACAGAAATAGAGCAGGGTGCCACTTACAGGGATGCAAACTAGTCACCTTTAGGGGGCAGTCACCTTTTTCATCCTAAATTAGGGGGAGTTCTGTGTGGTTTTATGTTTCCCCTGGTATCTGTCACCTTTTTCACTACCCATGACTTTGCATCCCTGACTTAGCACAAAAGCCTGAATGAAATGTCTCTAATATAAAATTGCGGAATGATATTTAATATTCTGAAAAGTAGTTTATCAAAATTGGAGAGGTTAAACTACCTGGACAAATACTTTGTCAGACTAAAATGAAAGCCAGGTGGTATTAGTAAATCCAAGTTTCCTTGCATACATGTACACATAGGGCTGCAACTATCAATTACTTTCATTATTGATTAATCTATAGATTTTAAAAAGAATGACAAATGCCCATCACGTTACCAGAGTGCAAAATTATGTCTTAAAATCGCTTACTTAGTCTGACTAGCAGAAAAATAACCACAAAATTATTCATTTTATTATATAAAATGGAGAAAAGCAAGCAACAGTGTCTGAAGCTGCAGAGCAGCAAATGTTTACTTGATAAATGATTAAAACCACCATTTATCAAAATTATAATCAATTAATTTTCTGTTGATCAACTAATCGATTAATTGAGTAATCATTTCAGCACTACATAAACAACTGACAGACAGCTTATAGCATAAGGCTATAAGGCACAGCTGGGATTATGATCAGGACAGGCGAGAAAGGACCGAGGTGGCATCGAGAAGAAAAGTGGGAACCAGACATGGATGGATGGCTATTTCTCAAATTTGAATTTCTTGCTTCATTTTTGATTTAATAAAAATGGGTCAAAGTGGTGAACTATCTAAAGCTAACTGAATCATGACTATACTACAGAATGTTGTACAGCAGCTGAAGTGCTCCCCAGTGTGATGCCCATCTCAAAGCTTGTCTCCAGAAAACAGATTAAAGGAACACTCCGCCGATTTTCAATCAGCTTTGTATCTTTCCAAAATCAGTTGTATATTTGAAAACTGTAAACAGTGTTGCAGTCATTCATTTAGTTTGACAGTTATTATGAGTTGATTTGAGTTAAGTTGTGGACCAGTGATGTCATTTGTGCCTGAATGCCTGAATGTGTGGTTGAAAATCGGTCCCAGCATTTATCTTAATCACCATCTGGGAAACTGGTCCAAAGAGACTTTCATCACAGCACCAGTAGATGTGGTGACAAACAAGGACACCGGGGATTTGGCTTACTGGGTTTACGCGGCACACTGCCATGCTCGGGCATTAAACGACCACTGTGTCATTGAAGGGAGAGGGACGTTTGGCTGCGTCCCATCCTCTCATCGATTTGAACGCCTGGGATGAGGTGCGCTTCTCTGTCACAGCTGGGTGAAGGGCAGCAGCGCTATGTATTGTTGGTCACGTGAGAGGACATGAACGGATGCAAGGATAATCTGCCCGCTATTTAAGGATTAACATCAGATTGCCAGCAAGCATTGTCAGACAGTAGCCTCACTCCAAGGCTGAATTCCCATGTCATACTTTAACAAAGAGTCTGTGAAGGGCGGCTCAGCTAGCGGATCAAGACTGCAGAGTGCAGACACCCGAGGTTTAGGCTTAATCTCATAAATATACTTCCACCTTTATGGCTTTCTCACAGATGATCCACTGAAATAACGGGTTTCATCAAAGAAACTGCTTGATTCGATATGGGGTTATGAGGGATATGGGTTTCACGATTCGATGCCGACTGTGCAGAATTTGAGTTGAGTTTATTTCTGATGCAAAATCTCAGTTTTGTCTTGCCGGAATGCAAACAACAATTTAAAAATTATTCATTCCAACTAATACAATTTGGTTGGAGAGCTTGTGAAATTATGCCAGGCAAGCCATCTCATTTGTGATTACTGCCTCACTTCTTTCTATTGCGATGTAAATAATTTCGATATATTGTCCCACCCCTACTGCTTAGCTTTCTCCATTCAAGCCATGCCTGATTGATCATTTCTTCCAGAGATTTAGGGACCAAGGATGGTTCTGAAGAGGACAGGGCCAGTGATGTGTCATTTAGGGGAAACCGAACAGGGGTTGGGAAATGTGGGTTTAGATGGCGATCAGGACGGAGCAGTAGGCTGGTTGTCTGTGAGGCAGGCAGGCAGGTAGGTGGGACAGCCCCAGGCCAGGCACAGCAGCTGAGGTGTGATGCGAGTGTGAAGTAAGCGACGTCTCCTTGCCTTACTCACAGCCTGTGTGGACAGCATGTCATTGATGGAGTGGTCATACTGCTCGGCCAGGATGGCCAGCTTACGGGTCTGCTCATCCTTCAGCCGCTTCAGCACGGCCTTGTGGTCCGACTTGGGCGTGTTCTCCAACAGGTGGTTGCGCAGCGCCTTGTACTGCCGGGTCTGGATCTTACAGGTGTCCTGGAACTGACGCTTGATCTGCAGCTCTTTGGACTGGGGAGAGAATATGATGAGGCACATATGCCGAGGATATAAATCAGTCGAAAATGTGCAGTGTGACAAAATTGTTCTAAATCAGACGTTTGTTTGTGTGTGTGTGTGCGTGTGTGTGTGAGCACCATTGAGACGTTTTGTAAGGATCTGTGTCAGCTTTGTTGAAAATGTAAATCAATCACAACAAAGATAAGTGTAAGTAACATTGGATATGAAATGTTGCAATATTTGGCAGTATCATTTTAGGCCAAAATGAAACAAGAGTTTATATAATTTTGCCTGAAAATGTTTGGTTGATTTAATTTTTTTATTTGATAAAATAGTTTGAATTTGAAAACGTGAAAATTGGGTATTTTAATTGCTTTTTAGTATGACAGTGCTTAAAGTCAAAAGGTGCACAACATTTTGACCATCCTAGCTGTAAAGTTAGTATGGTCCAAATAAATAAATAATTAAATAAATAAATACGTACCTTGTCTACAATTTGGACTATTATGAATTCTGTAGGTGCAGTGATGTCCCAGCTCAATCTAAACAAGTAAATTGCATACCCAATTTCAACTCAAAGGGACTGAAGTAAAATTGATCAGAATGCACATTCTCTTCCAAATCTCCTTTACTAAGGTGAAGTATAATATCCAGAGTTATGATGCTTTCAATCTAATGTGCTGCATCTGGAGATGATAGGATAATACAGTAAGCTTGGAATACTTTTGTGAATTTCTGTTGCAATAACATTCACTTTTATTCACAATGTAAAAGTGAAGGGATCAAAATAGAAGGGACGATACATTGCAACGCTGCCCTAGAATGCAATTTCTAGATGTATAAACTAAAGTGTATATTGTATATGCAATTGTTACACATTAATTCAGCTGATCTGTACTGTTATTCTGCAAAATCATGTTCCTAAAATTTCACAGGGCCTATTTTGTTATGTACAAGGTACAAGTAAAATTATGATTACTGAACAGAGATGGTTAAAGGAGAGTTTCATCACTTCCCATATCTATATGCACCATGTAATGTAGTGTTTGATACAGTGGGTTTCAAAGTCTGAGACTGTGGGCCTCCCCCCAGACAAAGCTTGGAAAAAGGCGCCCCCCTCACTCAATTCCTGGATAGCCTGATATTGGTGTTTGACCTACCTGAAGACAATTATTTGTTTCCGACTCTGGGAAAGTGGGAAAAACAGTAAAATTCCACAAAATTACAGCATCTCTGAACTACCTCTTTAACCAAATCACACACATTTGACTATTCTATGTGATCTCCTTTTGATAACTAATGTATTGTTTTCACTTCCATTCACTGAGCCTCCCCAGAAACTGATTGGAGCTTCCCTAGGGAGCCCCGCCTTCCCCTTTGGAAAACCTCTGGTTTAATATAAAGATGTTAACATGACTGTCCACTGATATCTTCTTTCAATCTTTTCTGTTGATTCTTAGGACTGCATTTTGATTTGGACTGAAAGCTCATACTGTAGCTCAAAAGTCATCGAGCAACAAATTAACTGGCCACAATGAAAAACTAAAACACAACAGGAGATCATGGATTTAACAAACAGTCCTCTGCAGTATGTGTAAGACTAGAAATTATTTTTATAGCTTGCCCTTATCACTCAACACCCATTTCTGCACGCTAAAGTAGACTAAATAAACTATGTAAAGTACAACATCGGTGGACGTTAGTCAAGATGGAGCACAAAAGACGACAGAGGTATGTTATGAAACAGGACGACGAAATTATAAGTGACAAAATGCTAACAGAACTTTCGATAGAAATCAGAAAGGAAGAGGAAATGTGACCAATGGAAACAAGGTATAACTCTAAATGGAAACTGAAAATCATAGAAACAAGACAATGATTTCAACACAAAACAATTTATTTGTGTGTGTAAAGAAAAATCTCTAAGTATGACAAAATATCTTTCTATGCTCAGCCATACAGCATGCCAACACTCACGCACTCTCAAATGAGAATGTAATGCAAACAAAATGGCTGCCAAACAGAATGCAGTACTAATCTTAGAAATACTGCATAAATTATATATGAAAAAGGAAAATACAACTTGAGGTGATAGAACTCTGGGAAACTCAAACTCACACAGACAGTCTCACAAAACAGAATACAAACATGTAAACATACATACAGGAACAGGCAATAACTCATACTGGAACACAAGGGTAAAACAAATACAAAATTATAAGTTACATTCAAATAAAGCATAATGGGTGAAAACAATTTGTCATTTTGAAATAATATTGCATCTTGTTTAAAGCCAGAACAGGACAGAGTACAATGGTATCTCTCCTTTTAAAAAGTAACAACCTGTTCTCCAGTGCAGGTCACCCAGAAAGTGATGCCCTATTTTCTCCCCCTCTGACTCAAATACGGTCAAGATTGCGTTCCCTCCTACTGTCCCGCAGCCACTCCGTAATCCCCTTTCATCTCAATGGCTCAAAGTAGTCCTTCTGTTCTGTCACATGCAAGGCACGATTTTCTGGGTAATCACAGTTAATTTATCAGCACTGCTGCACTAAAAAAAAAAATCTTCATATTACATTTAACCAGACCTCACTGGCAGAAATGCAGATTTTAGCTCCCATTTTCTCTGCATTCTCATATGCAAATCAAAATTGTCAAGAAGCATCTTATTTTTGGCCATTATACTGATGTGCAATCTTTTAACATTTCACAATTAAAAGCACACATTGCATTTTTGGAGCATGTTTCAGTCATCAAGAAGACAACTAGATTTTATGCTCTAACCATAAAGTCAACAATTTATTTTGGTCCAACTCTTTGACGTAAGCTGATCTCTTATTGTTGATAAGGCTTTTTGAATAATCTGTTTAAGACAGTGCAAAGATAAGACACTGCTATTGCTATCATCTCTTCATACGACTGCTCACTCTTAACTTTCACATTCAGTAGTTTCATCAATCTTTGGACTTTTTACAATTGCATGTCTCAAACAATTGTCAATATGGCTTCATATAAATTAAACTATAATGAAATCTTCAATTAGATTAAATTCAATTAAATAGGTTTTATTATACTAGGTAATATAGATTAGAAACTATATCGAGTTTCCTTACTTTTCCACAATATAGAGATCAAGAGATTTCACTACAGAGTATTAAACAAACACTCATGCAAACAGTTCACTAAAGCTGCTGTAGATTTATATGGATCATTGGGGCAAAAAAAACAAAATGTTTACATGGTAAATCATTATGAGATTATTGCATAAAGTGCAATAAAAGTAGTATTTATCTAAGTAGAAGCTGAAAGATAATTTCACTGGCTGTAATTGTTTTCCAATGATGTCTTAACACCAAACAATGAATGAACCCAACAACATTTGAGGTTGGCGACCTTCAAGTAAAGGTGCCCCATTGGATAAGCTTTAGATTTCAACTAAATGGCTGCATACTTCATCATTTCAATCAATTGTGTACGTCTATAAAGTAAGACCTTTTGCCAAATATTTTCCAGTTGTCAGAGATCTAAACATGGAAACTCGACCAAGCTTCAAAGTGAAACACCACATTTAACATGATAAATGCCCTCCAATGGTCCCAAATAGTTCTGCACAGCTGTTTATTGCACTTTTATAATGACTGATAGCTAGTGTTCGGGGGATTTTAGTGAAATGATGTCTCTTATTTTCACAGTTTACATCTTTGTGGAGTGAGATTGGGGGCCCTTTACACGAGGACAGTTTCTGAAAGAAACGACACAATAGCGTTTCCTTCACACCTTTTCCTTCACACCTTCTCCCTGTTTACATGAGCGCTGTTGAATTTTTAAAACGCCGTAATGTACATGCCAGGTCGCTAGGTGGCAGTGTGATCACCTTATTCTTTGCCCATACAAGGACGCTTACTGCATGACGTAATTTCACTTTAAACGCGGAAGTAGAGTACACTTTCCGCAGTCATTTAGACTTGCCAAAAAGCTTTTTTCAAGCTAAAAAAACCCCCCAAACTGTTAAAGTTTTAATATTTGTCGGGTGAGAATGTAATATATACGTGACCAGTTTATCAGAATAACGCCTATTGGAAATCTTTAACGAGCAGCGAGGACCGGGAGGCTCCTCATTCAGCGCTGGCCAGCTGACTGTGATCTGTCACCCTACTGCTACTGGCAGTGAGAAAACACTGTCGACTGCTTTTGTAACTAACGTTAAATGCCGACCAGGTACAGCCATCGGCTCCTCGCAGCAGTAACGCTATGAACATGTAACTGAAGTTGGCCGCAGTGTAGCTTAATTCTGAGTGTTGCCAAACTTCATTCATACTGATGTTGTATTTGGTTGCCAACTCGCGCACGGCATCGCGTGTGTCGCCTGTGCAGGCACGTCAGAGTTTCTGAAATGTGCCGTTCCAAAGTGATTACATGGAGCGCTCAGCGGGGAGCGTCACCAACAATTCCACTCTGGAGGGTGGTTTTAAAATGTGTCGTTTCCTAAGCGCGAATTTGCCGTCGCCGTCTTAACGGGAGGCACTAACGATACAATAATTCCCCGTTTCCATAGGAAACCGTCCTCGTGTAAAGTGCCCCCAAAGCCATGAAGCTACGTGGTCTTTGTAAATAATATTTGTTCTCAGCACTGAGATAACAGTGCACAAACAAGACCCTCCCTTTCCAAAAACAACAAAAAAACACAAACGATTGCACAAACACGGTCTTCACAATAACCATAACAAAATATGTCTTACAAATTAAGACTAAAATAATCAAATAAAGAAAATAATACAGAAAAAAAAAAACTTTTACAAAAAGCACAATAGTGAAATGTACTAAAACATCACTGGCGTAACACAGTGACAGTGAGCTGCTGGTGCTTTGCAGAACCCACTGATGCAACAGTATGGCTTGTGTGCATGATATGATTGGAGCTTCAACAGCCAATCATTTTCAGCCAATGCACACATGTACATTCTTACATGTACAGGTCTGTGTGCATGTAAATAAGATGCCTCATCTTTAGGAACGGTGACAAAAAAAACCCATCTCAGGATTGTGTAACAAAAGACACACACACAGGTCCAAATTAAAAAGACAAACAATGGTGGAAACACTGGAAGATAGAGCACAATCACACTCACAAACGCACACACATCCATACTACCTGCACACTGTTCCTACTTCACACTACTTCCTCCCTGTTTAAAACCATCTCATTCGCTTGCTATCTCCATGGCCGAACCTTCCCCCTTACATACCTTCCAGACGATGTTTGCCTCAACCCGCACTCCCACTTCCCCTCGTCACAGAACATCCTCTCCCTCTCTTCCCTCCTCTGCCTCTCCCTCTCTCTCCTCATCCCCTCCTTCAGTCTGCGCTCCCTGACCTCCCTGGGCAGCAGGCGGGGCAGCCTGCTTGGCCTCTCCTCCTTCAAGAGGCCCAGCCTTCGGAGTCTGACCAGGCAGCTGGGGGGCAGCTCTTTTAGGATCTGGCCGGCGAGCTTCAGGACTACGGAGTTAGCCAGGTCTGCCAGGACCCCGATGGGGCGTCTAATGAAGCGTTTCACCCAGAGGAGGCCCTTGGCCAGTGGAGAGCTTTGGCTCTGGCGGGCCTGGTACTCTAAAGGCAAGCTCCGCAGAGGGACTGGGATTTTGGACTGGCGCACACCCCAATTGCGCCCGGCTTTGGGAAACATCTCATAGAGATTGCGCTCAGCGACACCCCCCAGGACTGACTGGCACATGGCAAAGAGTGGGCGGGGCAGGCGAAAGAGGAAGCGCATGCACAAGCGGTTGACTTTGCGGGGCGTGTGCTGGAGGAAGTTGCGTGCTGGTCGGACCACCAGCACCACCAGCAAGTAGAGGGAGAAGAAGATGGAAGGGGAGCTGAGAAAGGAGGCTGAGATCAGGATCATGGGGACATAATAAATCCCCAGGCTGAAGGAGAGGCCCAAACTGAAGAGGCTGCACGCCCACAGGCTGAGCGACAGGTAGGTGGACAGAGAGAGTGAGCAGCAGGAGCGAAGGACCAGGTAAGAGAAGAAGAGAGCCAGGAGGGCAAGCTCAGCGGAGAGAAGCAGAGAGGCCAGAGAGGGGAGAGGGGGCGAGCGACGCAGGGAGAGGAGGAATGTGGAGAGGAGCAGAAAAGTGAGGTTGGAGGGCTGCGCGGCAGCAGAGAGGGAGAGGAGGAGGCAGATGGCATGAGAGAAGAGTGAAGGGAGAGACGTCTGGGAGGGGGGAGGAGGAGTGGGCGGGATGGGCGTGGGCTCCAGTTCCTCGAGGGAGTCGGGGAAGTAGAACTCCGTAAGATTGTGCGTGTCTCGCTTGCGCCTTTCTGAGGAGAGGGAGGAGATGAGCTCTGACGGACAGCCATCGGCCACGCCCCTGCCCTCTTCTTCCTCCTCATCATCGGTGTCTATCTGTGAATTTCTACCATCATCATCCTCATCCTCCCACTGCACTCCTTCTACTTCCCTCACATCTGTCCCTTCTTCCCCCATCGTCCACTCCTCTCGCTCAGGTCCTTCCCCCACGTTCTCTACCTCATTATTTGGCTTTGGTTTACCATCATCTACCTCATCCTTCATTTCTACCTCGGGGGCGCTTGCAGCCCCTTCCTCTACTCTCGTAACCTCCTCGTCTCTGCATTCCACCACTGCACCTTCATCGAGTTCACCCTCAGCCTGGCGGTCACGTAGCTGCTTGGCTCCCGTTTCCCTCTCCTCTTTGGAATCTTCTACCTCTACCACCCCCTCCTCCCCGGCCTGGGGGCTGCTGTGCCCCTCTGTTGCCTGGCTCTCTCCCTCCTCGGAGGACCCCTGGCTCTCACTCACTTTGAGGCTCTTGGGCTGCTGGCGGACCTCCACAGCATGCTTCTGACGCAGCTCCTGCTCGCGCCGCTTGTTATATTCCATCTGGTTGGTGAGCTCCGTCTGGTGCTGCGTGCGGATCAGCTCGGCCCGCGTGTGCTGCACCAAACCCAACTGGCGGAACTCCAGCTCCTGGGTGGACTCATGGTGGCGCAGCAGCATGGCACACTCCAAGTCCTTCAGAGTCTGCTTCTTGTTCAAGTCCTGGTGCGGAGACAGAGTGATGAAGATGAAGTCAAATGGGAAGGATGTTAAATTGTGAGGAGAAACAGATCATATTGCTAGTTTTTCAGATTTAAGTAAAAAACAAAAACCCATTTCACCAATCTTTATTTCTAAACATTTCAAACTCTTATTTTAGCAGGCAAATGTCATAAAAACGTATTTATTTAACATAACATATGTTTGGCATAACAAGTTTATGCACATTTCCAGACACTACAGCAGGTAAGTAACCATTGCATGGAGGTTCCTTTATCTGGTCTTAGGTTCCTGAGACCAGCAAGCTAAAAAAAAGTCCTGTTTTGTTTTGGGGGATAGGTACCTCCCGGAGCAGATCCTGCTCCATGTTGTGGCGTGCCAGCAGCATCTTCCTCTTGTACTGGCGACACTGCAGCTCATAGTACTGCCTCTGCCTCCGCAGTAGCCCCGCTTCCTCCTCCGCCTGCAGCTGCTGCAGACACTCCTTCTGGTGCACCAGCCATTCCTGCTTCTCCCGCTTGGGTGTTGACTGGTTCTCATTCAGTTCCTTAGGTGGAAAACGTTAGAAGGAATGATTAGAGTGTAATATTAGCTGGCGGGGAATACTGTGGGAATAGCATTAGTATAACAATGTGCATTTTGGTGAGGGGAAGTGGAATGGATGTGGGGAGTTGCACCTCTTTGAGCTGCTCCTTGCGCTGGCGATACTGGCGTTTCTGGGACTCCAGAAGGCTGGTCAACTCCTTCTTCTGCTGGGCCAGGATGTGCTGCTGAAACTTCTTCTCCTCAGCCAGGGCAGCCTTTGTCTGGACAAACAGTGTCACAGTGACATCATTGGCATCAGGGATGTGAGCAGGATGGTAAAAAAAAAGTTTAAATCTTGACCATGAACATTCCTATATTACAGGGGTTGCCAAACGTTTTTTTAATTATTATTATTATTATTATTATTACAGTATTGGTAATGGTTTTGCCCTCACCAAAACTTAGCTCAACTTTGGAGTGTTATTTAGCCACCTTCCTGACAAGCTAGCATGGCATGGCTGGTAGCAATCGATGCCTTAGGGATAGTCAACTTGCTTTGCCCGGGGGCCACTTATAAGTGCCTGGGCAGCAAGCTGTCGGCGATATTTGACAATTTAGCTGGAGTTCAGTCAAACTTTATTTAACGTTAAGTTTTCATTGTGAATTAGATAATGGTCAGGGGGCCACTCTGCACCCTATCACAGGCTGCATCTGGCCCCCGGGCCGCAAGTTGAGTATCACTGCCTTAGGTCTCCTAGCTTCGTATGATACCACAAGCTTCACTATGGCTTTAAAAGCCCGCTACAGCCTATTAAAGAAAATGTTTGAATTTCCAGATATTCTGGAGTTATTGCGATATTCGGGAAATATCTCAAATCCGCCCAATCCTCAGGGTTGATGTGTACCGGTATATGTAAAAAATGTTGTCTGTACAACAACAATAATAATAATAATAATAAATAAATAAAAATACAATGCTCTCACGGACCACCTGGTGGAGCCCCGCGGACCACAGTTTGGGGATCACTGCTATAATACATCAACAGCAGCACTCGGATCCTTGCACTCCTGACTATTCCTATTTCCTCTCCGGTACGTGCCTGCGTCCCTTTACATCTATCTTCCCATCTCTCATACCTCCATTAAACCCCCCTCCATCACCTCACCTCCTTCTCCAGGATAGCCTGTTGCTTCTTAGATAGTTTGTCTCCCTCCCCAGAGAAGCTGTTCCTCTGATTCTCCAGCTCCTTGTCCAGTCTCAGTTGGTGCTCATCCATCTCTGACTTCAGCTTGTTCTCCAGGCCCATCAGCTGCTTCTGGTGCTGCCGCCGCATGCGCTTGTAACTGGGAGGAGATGCAGGGCAAGAGGTTCATCAGAGAAATGGAGTCATCGACAGACACCAAAACAAGTGTCACTCAGGTAATTGACTGCCTCAAGGCTCCTTTTGGCTCTACTTCAATGAGAGGGGTCAAGGTGCATGCTTCTGATGCAAAACAGTATATGAACCTGGCTAATTTAGTGTCAAATATGTAATTCTTTTGACATAAAATGTATGAGGTTGGGGCGTGTCGTGTGCATTTATTGTTTCATAATATGAGCACTGTGAAACCCGGAGACTGTAACTGTGACTAAGAGCTATACAAATTGACTTGACGAGTGCTTGATTTAGCTTCCCTGTAAAGCAAGATGTATTCCATTACTGATGCACCATAGTCTCCTCACCCAGACATCTGCTCTCTCAGGGCCGAACCCTGCTCATGCTCCTGGATTTGACGGGTGACGAGCGAGGCTGTCCTGATGGTGGCAAAGTGATCTCGTCCGCGTCGACGCCTGCCCCCTCCTCCCCCCCCTCCTCCCCCTCCTCCTCCCCCACCTCCTCCACCTCCCCCGCCAGCAGACGCGGCCTCCCGCTGCGAGTCGACCTCTGGCTGGTAGGGGTCGTCATAGATGTTGTCATGGCTCTGGACAACGGGAAGACAGAGAGGGAGAAATGGAAAGAGAAGAGGAGATTTGTGAGAAAATGGGTGTGACTAGTATGATTTGATTTCTTTGGGTGTCTTTGTGGAGCAGGGTCTAAGGTGCCATGTAACTGGTTGTGAGTTTAAGTCCAGCTCTTGACCCACATTATATGACATACCCACTATCTATGGTTTGTTCTGCCACTCTTTAGTATTCAAATAAAGGTAGAGATACTACAGCCATAAATAATAATCATTCTGGGTCATTGCAGTAGAAAATATTAACATGGTAATGCAAATAAAAATATATAAATAAGAACAGTGCAAATGAGGGGTATTAATTAGGGTATTATTGGGGCGGCTGTAGCTCAGGAGGTAGAGCGGGTCGTCCACTAATCGCTTTGGATAAAAGAGGTCAGTGGTTTGATTCCCGGCTCCTCCAGTCTGCATGTCGAAGTGTCCTTGGGCAAGACACTGAACCCCAAATTGCTCCCGTTGGTGTGCCAGCACCCTGCGTGGTAGCCTGCCGCCATCGGTGTGTGAATGTACCTACTGACTGTAAAGCGCTTTGGATAAAAGCGCTATATAAATGCAGGCCATTTACCATTTACCATTAAACTGGACAATTTAGGTGATTTTCACCATGCTTCTGTGAGTTGAAAGAAGTCCAGAGTATGAGGTGCTGCACCACAAGCTTCTCAACAGTCTTCATTATAACCAATGTCAATGCCACAGCATACTGTAAGTATGAAAACTGGAATATCCCTTCTTGGGTGCTGGGGTGATGTATGAGGCTTTCCATAGGGGAGGAAGCTCTTCAGACTCAATGGTAGGTTGATGAGATGGTGGAGAGCTTCTGTTAGCCGATTGGCAGATGCTTTGAGGACTCTGGGACTGATGCCATCAAGGACCGCTGTCTTGCCTGTGTATTTTGTGTATTACCCCGTAGTTGCGTCTAAGTGAAGCGTATTTGACTGGGTTCACCGTATTCCCATTAGGTCCTGACTGAGATGGACAGCTCATTTATCTTGTTTGCTAGCACCTTCATGTTCCTCAAGACGAAATATTTGGGTTTGAGTCTTCTTGCTCTCTCCCTCACCGCCAACTTGCCCACTGTGATGTGCCAGCAGCTCCGGAGGTAGACTCCCCCGCCCTCTGCCAGCCAGCTTCAAGGTGATCAACAACTACTCCCAAGTGTAAGACAACATACTGTCCGAGTCTGATTTATTAGCTGGTCCCGAGTGTTAAAGTCTGGCAGTATAGTAAGAAAAAGTGATAAAAGGTACTAAAAATAGAGAGAAATGAGAAGATTTTTTATATATCTAATTTAATCTCAGTTACATTGCTAACTCAATTAGAAAAGTAGTGCTTATCAGCCATTGGGGAAAAGGCCTGCTGATTCTGCCCTCTAAGATGCACATCAGGCTATGTGAAACTGAAGGGTGTGTAGTGCCAACTGTGTCCAAGAGGGGTTTGGGAAGGAATAAGCTAAATGGAGAGCACAGGACTACGGACTCTCACACTCAACAACATACCCATCCACTAGGGGTGTCACGGTACACAAAAGTCACGGTTCGGTACGTACCTCGGTTTTGGGGTCACGGTTCGGTACGAATACGGCACGGTACGAAAACGGGGAAAAAAAGCAACAAATCCCAAATTCTGTTTTTTTCCCTTTGAATATGTCTGAATTCTGCTTTTTACGCTATTTTTACCATCAGAAATAGTGTCTAATATGTGGGAATGAATAAATGTCCACTATTTAATAAGATCTAGGCAATCCACACAAAAAGGTTTTACTCTAGAGCAGTGATTTTCAAAGTGTGGGGTGCGCCTCCCTCTCAGATGTCTGTATTCCAGCTGTTTGACAGGGCAAAGGCATTTCCCCCCACTTTAAATCTTTATTGTACACAAGTTTGTAAACAGAGCGCATGTGTGGAGTAGCCTAATACTCCCACCAACCCCTCCCCCTGTTGTATTTGTTTTATGTAGCATTTGCGTTTGATGTAAGCACTAATTTGGAATCCTATCTAAAAGCGGCCACTAGGCGGCAGTGTTTCTTTAGTCAACGTCAAAATACCTACATGTTCAGAAGAAGAATAAAACGGCAGAAGAAGAAAAACTTCTAAACCCTGTTGAAAGATACCCCCACTTTCTGACAAGACAACGGGGTGGGTTTCACTTTCCCAGTAAGTACAGGAAAGAACCCTGTCAGCGCCTTAACGTTATTGGATGTGAGTTTTGTTTAGCATAATATGATTACGTTCGGTCATCTAATGGATTATTGGAACATGACAAGGAGTCATCGCCTTTTCCTCACCGCAGCTTGCCTGTCTGCATCCGCAGATGTCTGCTTGACCGCATCACTCATCCCACACGATGTATGTTGCTTGTTTACAAGTTAACAGCTTTGTCAGTGTTATGTAACGTTTAGCCGCAACGCGCAACTATAAAGGACTGTCGCGGCTACGTAACGTTACATTGGCAAGCTTACCTCGTTGGCTTGATGTTGACAGAATTTGCAAAACAGCTTATCGCCACAAAACGTCCCATTCTGTGAACGCGGATTTCTATGGCCCTTGTGTTGTTTTGGTGTGTCTTCTTCTGTGGCGTTTAATTCAATTCAATTCAATTCAATGCCGTTCAAACAGCGTTTAGGTGCTTCTGGATTTGACGTATTCGTCGTGTCGTTTCATGTACCGTGAAACGAGGTACCGTGAGGGTCGTACCGTAAACTCACGGGACGAATACATGTACCGTGACACCCCTACCATCCACCTACAGCAACAACATTCAGACTGACCAGGGGCTTGTGCAGGACGGAGGTGTTGGAGGTGACGGTGTGCTCTCCCTCCTGCATCATGGCCATCTCACCGCTGTCATCTGAGCCGTCGGCCAGGCTGTTGACCGAGCTGCTCTGGGAGCTGGCACTGATCGACATGGATGGCAAAGAATGGGAGCTTTCCATGCTGTTGACTGTGCCCGTGCGCAGCATATACTGCTCCACATCCTGGTCGAGAGGAGGGGAAGAGGAGGACGTTTAGTGAGATGGCGAAGAGGTATTGGGGAAAGCACTGTCAAGATTGTGTTTGTAGTCGGTGTCTGTCTTTGTACTGTACTTCATAGGATGGAAGAGTAGTACTGCAATTGTAGTTCACTGTAGATAACACTCATATGCTTTCCAATATGAAACACCTCACTAAGCAGACATGAATAGACCAAATCACAATGTTTGTTTACAATAACGTCCGGGGAGACAACGCCTGCGTCACATACAGTACCGGTACATACAATTCAATGGAGGGGAGCAGACGGGGGCGGGGAACAACTGAGATAAAAGACAAAATGGTTCTGTCTAAAATGCAGGTTTGATGCTTTCAGATCTCATTAATTAACAACACTTTCACTAACGTTAGTTTGGAGACCTAATTCACCTGTTTGGCCACAGAATAAAAAATTATAATTACAGCTTGAGTTGACCAAAAACTAATAGCTAGTCCGACCCGGCGGTGAGATGTCACTGTTGGGGAGATTTGGTTTGTCAACACAGAACATGAAATAAGCACAAGCAAACGTCAGATAGGTGTTTAACTAGCGTATATATCTTTAACGTTACAATTACGGCTGAAAATGACAACAGAAATAATCACTCAAGTTTGTGATATCGCCATAATTTAAATCAATTGGCAGGTTTTCTACCCGGACGTACCGGTTGTTGTTGACACAACGTCCCGGTAATTCGGTGTATAGGAATATACTAACATTTAGATATAAATACTCTCTACAGAAATGCATTCAAAGCCCAACATTCTTTGAATTCCTCCATTTCCTCTATGAGGAAACAGCTCTGTGAGGGAAGAGCCAACGACAATTGGATTTCAAGGGGAACAAAGCTCTTTATACAGAAAGGAAGGGGTCCAAACTTCCAAAGTTCACATGATGTACCGGTACTAAGAAACAGTTCCTGACCAGGGCCTAGGCTGACACAAGTAGATGCTTCTTCCTCTGATTAATATATATATATATATATATATATATATATATATATATATATATATATATATATATATATATATAATTTTTTTTGTGAGTGTTGTCTGACTCCACGCCTGCTAGCATTTCTTTATTTTGGTTTAGTAGAGTCTGACTATCTTTGGAGGCAGTGTGGGAACTAACTTCTGAAGTTCTGACAAACTTGTCTGCTTTGCAAAGGAGGACGCTGAGCATCTGAAGACAGACATTTATTATTTCAAATGGTGAAGTAGTGAACAAAAGAGGACTATTATACACCAGCTTTTATTTGATACAAAGTGAGTGAATAGATGAGATTCTGCAGCGATATATGGCAGTGGATTTCAAGTTTTCGGGTAACAGGAAAGCCGCCGCAAGTTACTTGTTGTTATTACTGCTATCAGGGTAGAGGTACATCTGTCAAAGCAAATCACTGTAATGTTTTGAGTGAATGTTTGCCAGTACTGGTCAGTAGTCTACCAGCTATCACTCTACAATCTTGTCCTTGCCACATCCCTCCTCTCATCCTCAACTCCTCTTCCAACCCCCCCCCCCCTCCCATCTCATGTAGTCCCTGCTCCCCTCACTTCTCCTTCACCTCGCTCCTCCCTAAAGCTCTCTTGGCCTCTTCCTCATCCTCCCTCCCTTCTCACCTCCTCCTCCTCGCCTCCTTCTGGTGCAGGCCCGTTGTGGGCCTCGTGGAAAAGGATCTTCTTCATCTTGCGGTACTGAAGGTTGTCCAGCTCCCGGACAGCATCCTTGGTGCGCGCGATCAGGTCCATCACAACCGTCATGGGACGCTCTCTGCATAGGAAATGGTGCTGGGATGGAGGAGGGGGTTAGGGGGAAGGGATGGAGAGATTGGGATTTTTTAATAACCAAAATATTTCCAAATGGCAGACAACTTTATCATTGGCTAGCAGCTCGTTATTCTGTTTACTTTTTGCATAACTATAAAGCCAATTTCTGCTGAAGTGATAATGGGGTGTGCCTTGACTGAGTACCGAACAGCATCAAACTATTCCCCCCCCCCAGTATTTTATTAAAAAAAATTCAGAACAATTAAAGGGCAAACAAACACGCTCAGACACAGGAAAAACAAAAAACAAAAACATACATAAGATCAAGATTCAATATTACATGATTACCAGCCGCAGAAGGTATTTATGTGCTTGTGAAAGATACAAGGGGACCATGAGAAACCAGCCAGGCGAGTCACACGTGTCTCCCCTAACCTCATCAAGGTAGGTTAGAAACGGGTCCAAAATGGTTGAAAACTTTGTGAGTGAATTGGTCCTCATTAACCTCAGTCTCTTCATCCGTATAACAGAGGTCATGTCAACCACAGTTGGAAAGAGGGTGAAGAGGATGACTTCCATTCCTTCAGAATTAGTTTTTTTGGCAACGGTTGTCCCCTGTGTCAGAGACTGTTGCACAGCTGTAGGGAAGTTCAAAAAGGACTCCGAGCAGACAAAGATGGCGAGTTCTGCTTCTGCTTCTGGTTGAAGGATTATCAAACTATTCTTTAACTCATTCCCTGCCAGGGTTTCTGAAAGTCTTCACTGATATTCCGGGACCCACTGAATATTTTCTTCTATGACTATGTAAACACCGAATATCTCAAAAGAAAGAAGAGAGCCTAGACTTTCATATAAAAATGTGTTTCTGCCTTCTTCTGTTCTTTAGTTATCGACACTTGAATGTAGGTCGTTTCCCCCGGAAACACCTGTCTGTCCAGAGAAAGCTGAGAAAAACTCCTTTTTGTGCAGCAGAGCGAGGGAGAGATTCACCCCAAACTCAGAGAGTGAATGTGCCGGGTCACACTCTCGTCTTGCCCGGGGGGCCGTCGGCTTCTGGAGCTTGATGTGTGGAGGTCTGGGGCCATATCTAACTGCTGAAATGTTCACGATGTAGGGTTCACAAAGCGGATTACTAATCTACTATAAGTGATTTGTGTGCGTTTACCAGCGTCTGGTGAAGAAAATCCTTCAGCTTCAAGTACATGTAACTGTCGCAAGACCATGTGACAGCGCGTCGAGCCCCGGGGAAAAAGCTTGAAGCAGGCACAAGCAGAACGGACGCCTAACCGTTCACACAAGAAGCCTTCTCTTTTCCTCTCAGCGCCTACTCGGCGCGCCTTGAACCCGCCCACAACTCCCATTGACTTCATGCCTGGCTTGACGCGTCACGCTTGGAAAATAGGCCTGAATCCTGAACGATCGCTTGAGCAAGGCATGAGCGTGGCTTCGGCGAGGCTTCAGCGTGACACGTGCGTGGGTGGTGCGAACGACTTCGCCTGTTAACAAGGACGCCTAAATGAAACTTGTGGGTTCAGAGTAGGTAGAGCTTAGGTTGAGCGTTGCTTTGGCATCCTGTGTGAACGGGGGCTAACCCTGGCTTCTGGGCAACTTTAGGAGTGATGAAGTAGCACTTCATAAGTTGGCCAAGAGCGCCATCTATTGCATGTTGGTGAAAACATGGGTTGATTTAATATCACGTCAATGGCGTGGAATGAGTTAAGAGCCTTGTACCTTGAGCAGCACATCAGAGGTAGGTCTGTCCTGGGCGATCTTCTGCAGACAGGAGTCCACAAAATTACGGAAATAATCCGACCTGAAAAAAAGGCAAAAGGATAATTATACAAGGCACCATTCACCATTTTCATACTTATGATGGATCAATACAAGCAGTTTTTGAGTATCATTCAAATCAATACATCTGTAAAGCAGAAAATTGTAGTCGATAGTAGGGTTGTGCGATGTCATGAAAATACCCATCGTGATTGTTTTACAGTGAAACATCGTTTTGGACGATGGCATCGTCGCAAGTGGGGGTGGGGGGAATAATTAATTATTTATTAAGTCGCTGCATTGCTGTAATTCCATTTGGCTAGCCGCTGCAATGCGTTCACGTTAACAACACAGGACAGCTGAGCTCTATGATACCAGCGGGCTTTGATAGCCTCTGCTCTGTGCTACAGCACAGAGCCAGGCGACTGAAGTGGGCAGTGGCTGTCACTACCAGCAATTTGAACGGCGCAAAACAAATAACGTTAACGTGTGTGTGTTGAATTTAACTAGCTGGCAGAGAACTGACTGAATTACTGGCTGATATAGCGTTAGATTCGCGTGGGCTTTTGAACCTAGAGAGAGTTTAGGATAAATGGCTAGAGAAACGCAGCTGCTGTATCTAGTATGGAGCGACTCCAACTTTCACTTTGGAAACAGGCGAGTTAAATTCACAGTTGAAGACTTGTACTCACTTTGGGTTGAAAACAGGAAAGAATGTGAAGTTTCTTCTTTGTCTTAAAAAGTTTTGACAGCACAGCCGACTTCTCATGCGCTGGGGACGCCCCGGCGACATTAAACAATCGCACCCAGTTCAGAGAAGCAGTGGAGCAGAGGAGGGGGAGTGGAGGCTTTCCTGAACTGAACTGGGCGCACTTGTTTAATGCTGCCGGCGCGTCCCCTGCACGTCACAGGAAGTGGACTTGGCCTTTTTATTATTAAAACGGCACAATTTGAATTCGAACAGATAATTAATTACGATGATCCGATGTAGAAGGCTCAGAGGTCGATGGGGGGTCGGCCCATCACGATGGTCGATGCCATCGTCCATCGTGCCTACCCTAGTCGATACATGCAAGTCTCATTTTGAATCATTTTCTAAAAATGTGTTTGTAAAATTCTCTTAGCATTTTGTCAGCTATCATTTAACTAAAACCAGTCACATTCACTTCATACACTTTAGTTTATACACACCTTGTTAATGTTGTATAAAACAATAAACAATTTCCACATTCTCTGAAATACTTTTTATCATGTTTAGACAACCCAAAATATCAGTAAAAAAACAACAAGAAAAAAAGTGTTGTTGTTGTTAGAAGACATCGCTCACATAAATAAGAAATGTGAAACTCATACTCAACTCAAACTCATATGGCAAATTAAGTGTCCAACAACAGACATTTGCTTGCGGGAGAAAAAACAGGTTTGGACGTTTCACCATCACTCACCAGTGATTGGACTGCAACACAGGGCTCTCATTCTGGGCGATGTGGTATAAGGCACTCATCGCATTCATGTTGAACAGAGGAGGCTTCCTTTCCGCTACAGAGCGAC
Organism: Poromitra crassiceps; assembly: GCF_964638095.1. Classification (NCBI taxonomy): domain Eukaryota; kingdom Metazoa; phylum Chordata; class Actinopteri; order Beryciformes; family Melamphaidae; genus Poromitra; species Poromitra crassiceps. The sequence continues at coordinate 24,797,786 of NC_139626.1, read as the reverse complement.
AGAGACAGACAGCGTGACAGGGACAAAGACAGACAGCGTGACCGGGACAAAGTCAGACAGCGTGACAGGGACAAAGACAGACAGCGTGACAGGGACAAAGACAGACAGCGTGACAGGGACAAAGACAGACAGCGTGACAGGGACAAAGACAGACAGCGTGACAGGGACAAAGACAGACAGCGTGACAGGGACAAAGACAGACAGCGTGACAGGGACAAAGACAGACAGCGTGACAGGGACAAAGACAGACAGCGTGACAGGGACAAAGACAGACAGCGTGACAGGGACAAAGACACACAGCGTGACAGGGACAGAGACACACAGCGTGACAAAGACAGACAGTGTGACAGGGACAGAGACAGACAGCGTGACAGAGACACAGCGTGACAGGGACAGAGACAGACAGCGTGACAGGGACAGAGACACACAGCGTGACAGGGACAGAGACAGACAGCGTGACAGAGACACAGCGTGACAGGGACAAAGACAGACAGGGACAAAAAGACGGATAAAGAGAGAGGACAATAAAACAAGAGAAGACTGCAATGGACAATGGTCTGCATTAGGGATGGGCATTTCTAGCAAAAACACTATTCGAAATTCGCTGGCCAAATTCGAATTTAATTCGAATTTCGAGAAGAAAAAAAAAATGTAAAAAAAAAAAAAAAAAATTTTTTTTTTTTTTTTTTACATTTTTAAATTTTTTTACATTGACATTTTCGAAAATAAAAAACAGTTTTGACAATCATGAGTGGTTGTGGTTCATTAAATATTTAGTAGGCTCAGGTCTGAGTGCCAAAGGGGTGCCAAAGTCACCCCCTCTCCCTCTTCATGGGATTTCATCCGCCATTCATTTTTCCATAAACCTTGCTTAAAATGCTTATAGCGATTTGACTATACTTAGAATCAGGGGAGACAATGCAACATTTCACTAAATTTTTTTTTTTTTTTTTTTTTTTTTTCGAATTTCAATAATAAAAGTCGACCTTGATAATAACAACGATTATTCGAAAATTCGAAATTCGATGCCCATCCCTAGTCTGCATGCATTCAGATTGGTGAGACGATGAGTGCACTTGTGGACCATTTTGTGGCAGTCTCTTACCCAGCTCTATGCAGGTAATTCCAAGTGACCACACATCCACCTTCCCATCGTACTGGCCCTCGTCCATGGCCAGGATCACCTCAGGAGCCATCCTGCATGCAGGGACAGGACAGAGACATTCAGACTTTCACAGCTTGCCTGGGCCCAGAACTTCAAATCCGCCCATTCTCCATGGAGCTGTGTTTTGGCTGCTCTTGGTCTGGCATCGTCATATGCAAATGCAAATTCCTCGGATGACAGAATGTCGAGCCAATGAGCGCCGAGGGGGACTAACGATCAGTGTCAATAAACAGCGCAATGGGCGGAACTAATGCGGTTGTTAAGCAGTTGTCAAGTGTGCCGACAGCAATGGCGGCCGCCATAGATGATGCTGCTATCCAGGTTGTTTTAAATCGATTTAAAATACCACCAGTTACTTTGAAATCCGAACGGCATTCTGCTTTCAAGGTATTTATTCAAAGGAAAGATGTTTATTTTTTGCTTTCTCCCGACTGGATTAACTAACGTTAGATTCGGGCTCTAGAGATTGGTTAGTTGAAATGGAATTCACCTGGGGGATTCTGGGGGAAATGTAAACACAGTGCAATCTCAGGCCATGTTTATATGACAATGGTCTCTGCATAAAACGGAAAACTGTCGTTGCATTCTCGCATTTATACATAGCGTTTGTGACAACAATTCACGTGCAGATTGAAGACGCAAAAAAACTCCAGAGCAGCGTCAAGTGAGCCAGAATAAAATCGAAACTGCTGGTTAAAACCTTCACAATAATGGCAATTAAATCAACTTAATAGCCTTATTGACGCGTGTTGCAATGTTTTTTTTGTGTGCGATCCGAAATACAAAGAACACAGACAGTTAAGTCAATTTTAACCGTAGTAATGTGGTGGTTTGTGTTTTTTATTTACCCAGTTATAAATTACTGCTTTTATTTTGAAGGTAAAAAGGCTTAGCCTCCTGTATTTTGTCCATTTCTAACGGGATGGATTTAGCTTAATAGGATTACACTTTAAATGAATTTTCCACAGGAGAGTGACACGAATAGTGATAAACTGCTGCAGATTGGTCCTTTACAGAATAAAAACCTAGTAAAGTTCCATAAAAAAAGGTCGGATTCTTTGCAGCACTTGGGACTTGAGGAAATCGATGGATCTGGCCGCAAGTTGAGGGTCTTCAATTATTTAATGCGGGAGTGATTCATTGATAAGCGTGACGTTAATAGCGGGCACTTAATGCAGATTATGTGTTTTTAGCAACTCCTTATCAGACTGATGTTTGTTGAATGCCAAAGCGATTCACTTGTGCCATAAGGCTGTAAGGGCTGAATGCTCCTATCATTTGTGGTCTTACTATCAGTCTTCCATGGCAAAGGGGGGCCGTGTCATCACCTGATTTGATGATGAACCCGTTTTCACTTTTCTGCGTTTTCAGCCCCAAGAACGCCGTTGCCGTGTAAAAAGAAGGCACCAACGCACAAAAAAGTTTGCCATTTTATGCAGGGAGCATTGCCGTGTAAACAGGGCCACAGACTAGGAGATGGAAATGTAACGAGTGTAACGAGTTGACAATTCAGTCTGATATCAGACTATTTCCCATCTCCTTTCCTTTTATCCTTGGCCAACACAGCTCAGCACTTCAATGCCCATTCAGCACACATCAACGTCTCGAGGGTTAGGTTGCCTCACATACAATAACAATGGAAACCTGTAGCGCTTGTGCAGTGGAAACTGATACCCCTTTCACACCGTGACCCATGTGGGTCAACAGTCAGTGTAAAAAAGATTCAACCCAGGTAATTTAACCCGGTTCAAGCTCAAACTCTGCATGTTGTTAGAGTTCAATGCTTAACCTACTTCATGGGGCCACACCTCATTGGCTTCTTCCTGCATGAGTGTGACAAAAACGCCACACGACACGATACAAGGGCATTTGCAAACATCTCAGGGGGCAGACATTGCAAAACAGAGACGGTACGAATACAACATTCTACAGGGGATGAATTAGAAAAAACACATAAGAATGTTGGGAGAGACAGTCAGCAAGTATGCATTTTACCGGCTCACAGGACAAAATGAAAGCGATTGATAGGGTAGTTGGTCAATACCAATGACTCAGCAAATTACTTTGCCAGCTGCTGAGATTGCTGGCTCTCAAAAGTTACTTTCTCGTCCGTACTTTCTTCTGGAACAAAAGATTCCCACGCATTTCAAGACACGCGTTTCAAGACACTCCAGTCCAAATGTACTCACCCACCCACGCATTTTAACGGCTCAAATCTGGAGGACAGTGAGGTGAGCAACGTCCAATGTTTTGTTCTGCTATAATGGCTACAAAGTCTTGTTCTCCACCACCCAATAAAACAAATGAAAAAGTAGCATTATTATTTAGCACTGTGATCCTGTTCACTAGACACTTTCTGTTGGATCTCTACTCTAACCAGCTAGTTTACCCATCTCTGTTGTGAAAATAGAACTCATAGTTGGTGCCGTAGACTTGAGTAGGAGAAGATACGTTGTATCAATGTTGTTGCAATCTGGTCGGTGATAAAGTCTAGTCACAGATGACTTAATGCCATTTTAACACATCTCCTTTTGATGATCTTATTAAGATAGCAGCCTACAGAGAAGTGACTACTAAGGAACTAAGGCAGTAGATTTGTGTAGGTCTGACCCAGGTCAGGTGTGTACTGTAGCAACACCGGACATCCCCTGTCATTCTCCAGTGTGGGTCTTAGTGTAAATTGCCTCCTACACAGGATGTACCAGAATAAAAATACCTCAACAGTCCCATGCTGTACATTATTACTTTATTAGAAAAACCCTGTAATTGGCAAGTGGATCCACATGCAAAAAACAGTTTTTCAGTAGTGGGTTTGCAGCACTTTCCAAGCCATCATCTCAGTGGTTCCCAACCTTTTTTTGTCTTATGTACCCCTTGAGCTGTTTTGCCATGCCAATAGTACCCCATGACTCATGCAAGTCAATGATTCCCCCAACTCATATTAATCTTTTAGTAGGCATCTACGAACACATCAGATTATTGAATTGAAATCATATGAATGACTCCCCTTTTATACAATTATTCCAATTTCATTTGAGGGAAAAATCATCAGTTTTACCAAGATGGGACTACGAAATTATTTTTAATATTATTTTTTTTAAATCATTTTGGAAATAAGTTGTAATCCCCAATCTTTCCAAGTATCTCCTGCAAGCTGCTCCAGTACCCCTGGTTGGGAATCACTGATCCCAATTTAGAGAATGGTACGGTTTTGATGGACAAGCATTATGGTGCGTCTCGACTCACCAGTAGGGCGTGCCCACAAAGGAGTTGGCTGGGGCAACGATGGAGGCGGAGCCAAAGTCCCCCAGTTTGACCTGGCCGGGCTCTGTCAGCAAGATGTTTCCTGCCTTCACATCCCTGAGAGAGGGAGAGAGATAGATATTGATACAAGGCAGGAGAATGGTCAGGTAAGGTCAGGTCAGGTAAGGTCAGGTAAGGTCAGTAGGGCTGTCCCGGCGAGTCGATGTAATCGATGACGTCGACTACGTAATTACGTCGACACACGCTATGTGCCTCGCCTTGTCCCAATCGTCACAAAACAAAAATAGTGTGGCTAATGTTAGCGGCTAACTGTTACTTGTCGTTACTTTACATGGCACTAAAATGCCACTGAATGACCAAATTGATTTAACTTTTAACCATTTCGATTTCCACTTTCCATACGGACCCCCAGCATTGGTTAGTTGTTAACGTTGTGACTATATTTATAACGTTATAACGTACTCCGACCGGTTTGCGGTTTATAATTGAGGGCTGAATACAGCCGTGCTGTGTTGCGCAATAGCTACAACCCCTGGCTGTATTCAGACTGATAGTATAAACCGGAAGCTGGAGCACGTTATAAACATTATAAATATAGTCACGTTATAAACTAACCAATGCTGGGGGTCCGTATGGACAGTGGAAATCGAAATGGTTAAAAGTTAAATCAATTTGGTCATTTGGTGGCGTTTTACTGCCATGTTAAGTAACGACAAGTTAACAGTTAGCCGCTAACATTAGCCACATTACCCATCAGCGGAGCGTCATTTGACGTCAGCACACTCTTCTAAACAGGTCGCGTGCCGCGTTCCAGTCGATTCCAGTGGGCATTCCCATGCGTTCACATGGACCCATGTTGGGTGTGGATGCTACAGACACACACAGTCTTGTGTCTGGATGATGTGTGACCATCTTACATGGAGCATTTTGTCTTTCTCTAAAATTAAGATCACTGTTACTGAAAATTGCACACCATTGTACGGGTAAGATGATGATTTTATGTTAAATCATCATCTGCTAAACTCAGTTGACATTGCAGAAGGTTTTTGGTATTCCTCCTGAAAGTGACTTGAATTTTATTTATTCTACTATTTTATTTTGAATTGCACTATATTCATTTTATTTGAGGACAAGCTCTTGCTTTAATTTTATTTGAGAGATTTTATGTTGGACTGTTAAAGAGAATGAGATGGTTAAATAAAATACTGAAATTGAGAAGTTTTTGGTCATTTATTTGTTTTGGGTAAATGTATTGTTATTAGGGCTGTGAATCTTCACTGGCCTCACGATTCGATTACGATTCAGAGGGCTACGATTCGATTCGATTACGATTATCGATGCATCTCGATGCATCTTAAATCGATGCATCACTTTTTTTCCCCAATACATGATTTATTTTTTCTCACTTTCTTTTTTCTCACTGTGTGGCTACTTTTAAAATAAAAGTGCATTTAGAATTGCATTGTATTATGATCCATAATTAAAATAAACAACTGCATGTACTTCCATTATATTTTATTATTAGGGGTTCAAGCCCTGAAGGGGCTGAAACCCTATTGTTTTTGTGCTGGTTTATTATTTTTTTTCGGGTTAGGGTTGAAACTAATGTCCCCTACTTTCTGAGGCACACAATTACTCACATAAGACCCTAAATTTAATAGTTAAGAAGGTTTTTGTGGACTTTGGTTTGCAGGGACTTTAAGCTTATCGTACGCAGGGCTGTTTGTGCGTTCTCTACTGTATTCATTTAATTTCGCTCTTCAAAATTCAAGATCGACTTTAATTGCCACAGTAAGTAATCAGATTACAAACAAAGAATTTGACAGTGCAAGTATGCAGCGCAGCAGTCACATCAATATTAGAAGACAACGCAATACAGAAAAAAGAAAAGACAAAATATAAAGTGCAAAATATAGTCTTTTAAAGTGACATATGATGGGGGGGGCAGGATATCGTCCAGCCGGCTGTGCTCAGGGGGCCCCGGGAAGGTGATAGAGTCCTTATGTTTGAAATGTATTAGGATAAACCCCTTGAGATGCGTCATCTCGTTTTAGAGGGGGTCCCAGAGCCTTATTTGTGGGGGCTTTTGGGTCTCGAAGAGGCGGATGACAGTTGGTAAGAAGCTGTCCCTGCGACGAGATGTTCTGGTTCCGCCGGACATCAGTCTTCCATGGGGGAGGGCCTTGAACAGTTTATGTCCTGGATGGGTGGAGTCGGCCATGATCTTTATATAATATTAATATATATATATATATAATTTTTCTTGGAACACAAAGAGCAAAATTGAACAAACTCAGGAAAAAGAAAAAAAAGAAAAGCATAGATCTATGTATATATGTTTTACAACGTGGTGCTACCAGCCGCGTGAGGTGCTTACAGTATGTACTTGCAAGAGATGTTGTACATGGGATCCCACGCAAGGGTTCTATGAGGAACCAGCCGGGTGAGTCACCCGTCAGCCCTAACCTTGTCAAGGTACGCAAGAAACGGGCCCCAGATGGTTGAACATTTCTTAAGTGAGCTGGTCCTCAGGAACCCGAGTCTCTCCATCCATATAACTGAGACCATGTCCCTCAATGGCCATGATTTTATGAGACTGTGATGGAGGAGGTGAGGATGGACTCAGAAGTGTGGGGGAGGAGAGCAGAATAGATGGTGAGAAAGGGGGAGGGGTTACCTGTGAATCATGTTGTGAGAGTGAAGATACACCAAACCCTGCAATGCACCATGGGTGATGGCAGCTATTTCCACTTCCTGGAGGGGTTTCTTGTGGACTGGATGCAGAGAGACATCAGGGAATATCAGGATTACGGTACTGGATTACATCACCCCCCCCCCCCCCCCCCCAACAACTGAGTGATATAATTAAGTTATTAGCAGTTCTTAATTACCGGCTTCTCTCTTTTGGCACATTCTCTGCTTTCCTACTCACCTTCCAAGAGGTCAGAAGCTGAGCCCAAGCAGTACTCCATCACCAGCTAGGAGAGAGACAGAGGCAGTGTTAAACAACATGCTATTTTAGGAAACTTAACATGAGACCATACTTGATGGTAAGTGCACACACTCACCCAGGCTGTGTGCTCTCTCAGGTAACACCCGCGGTACTCAACGGTGTTGGGATGGCGCAGTTTCTGGAGGAACTTCACTTCCTTGATGATATCCTGCCATTTCTGGAACATGACAAAGGCCATGTTTATAGATAAGCACACACTTGTGACAGAGAAACTGAGCTTAAACGCATCTAAAATTAAGAATAGGGATTTAAGTGTTGCCAGGTCATACCTCGTTGGACTGTTTGCCACTATAGGACATCTTCTTGATGGCCACCACCTCATTGGTGCGGATATCATGGGCCTAAAATGGAAAGGGTTAACAAAGGGTTATGGAAATCGGCCGCTCTACGGGCTCTCAAAATCGTGACTGACAGACAGACACACCGCCCACCCACCTAGGTGCCATCGTGCAACTGTGCACCCTCGGCTACATCACAGTTGCTCGAGTGACATCACTGATGACAACACAACTGCCTGAGTGACATCACAGTTGATGTCTCATCAGACGCGTGGAAATCGTCAACTATTTTTTATAATTGATTAATCGTTTAGACTAATTTTAGAATTAAAGAAAAAAAGATTAAAATGATCTCGTTCCAGCTTCTTGAATGTGAATATTTCCTGGTTTCTTTAGTCTTCTGTTCTATGACAGTAAACTGATTGTCTTTGGGCTGTGGACTGTTGGTCAGGACAAAAGAAGACATTTGAAGATGTCATCTTGTTCGACATTTTTCAACATTTTCTGACATTTTATAGAGCAAACGACTAATTGATTACCGTAAATTCCGGACTATAAGCCGCGGCTTTTTCCCCGTTTTTTGGCCCTGCGGCTTATATAACGGTGCGGCTTATCTATGGATTTTTTCAGAAAAAAAAAAAAAAATACAAATAAAATCTCTCTTTTTTAGCACTCTTTCTAACTATAAATCCACTTCTGTTTTAATTTCCTCTCTTGCCCTCTTTTCACCACACCGCGGACACTGTGTGCACTGTAAAAATAAACAAAGGTGGTGTTGTGTTATGTTGTTTTGTTGAAATGTTACGGTAATACGGTAAATGGGAGCTTCCTCAAACAGCCATCTCTTTCCCGACAATCCCCTCTGTGCGTGACCCCTTACATATGGTAATTACGGTAAGCAAACGGCCACTCGGCCAACAACTCCCTCCCCCGACTACCAGGAGAAAATCACAAACTTCGGCGAATTCACACAAAGGAAGATCAAGGAATATTCACAACAAGACGAGCAGTAGAAGCAACACTCTCTCACTTACCATGGGGAAGGTACGCAGAAATTCACACGACGCAGCTTTCAAGTTGAAAGCAGTCAATCTCGCATTAAAAGAGGGAAACAGAGCAGCAGCGCGTAACCTGGGCATCGACGAGTCAATGGTGAGGCGTTGGAAGGTGCAGCAGGAGGAACTGTCTCAGTGCAAGAAGACCAAAAAGTCCTTCAGAGGTCATAAAAGCAGATGGCCCGAACTTGAAGATTCCCTTGAAGATTGGGTGTTGACCCAGAGAGCAGACGGCCGAGGCGTTTCCACGGTGCAGATCCGACTGAAGGCCAAAACAGTCGCCACCGAAATGAAAATTGAACATTTCATAGGTGGCCCATCTTGGTGCTTCCGATTCATGAGACGAAAGGGACTGTCCATCCGGGCGAGAACTACTGAACAACTCCCTCCCGACTACCAGGAGAAAATCACAAACTTCGGCGAATTCACACAAAGGAAGATCACGGAATATTATAGGAGTGTGAAAACATCCACAATCACCAACGGGTTCCAAAACGCTGGACTGCTGCGGGATGAAGAGGATGACGCCGCCACAGCTGGCGCTGAGGGCCGTCAGAGGCTTCAGAGGCTGTTCGATGCCGACAGTGACGAAGAGGAGTTCGTTGGTTTTGAGTGACAATGAAGGAGAGAGGAGAGTGGTTGACGAAGCCACCCTGAACCTGTTCGTTTCCGACACTGAAGATGAGGACTTTGGTGGTTTCAGTACGCAGGAAGAAGAGGAAGACGAGGATTAGTGACTTGACTTCTCTGGTTACAGCCGTTTGCTGCACATATAGCCTATTGTTGTGTGATTTTGTCTGGGGATTAGTGACCTGACTTTTGTTTTGTTTTGTTGAAATGTTAATAAATGGGAGCTTCCCCAAACAGCCATCTCTTTCCCGACATTCCTCTCTGTGCACGAACCCTTACATATGGTAATTAAACATCAAAACACCCGCGGCTTATAGTCCGGTGCGGCTTATATATGTAAAAAACAGTCAATTTTGGAGCTGCGGCTTATATACCGGTGCGCCTTATAGTCCGGAATTTACGGTAGTCGAGAAAATAAATCGACAGATTAATCGATAATGAAAATAATCATTAGTTGCAGCCCTAGTACTCAAGCTGTAAGGTTACTTGTTTCAGTGCCTTTACAGTTGGGCCTTGCAAGTTGCACACACACGCAATGTAGTTTACATGTTAGATAGCTTTGAACAGACAAAATCTGATCTAAATTGATGTGCTAATGCTTCCAATTATCATTATGTCCTTACAATGATGGGAGAGCTCCAGCACATCACGGTGAGTATGGAAATAATATGATTTGTGACACGTCAGTCTTGGAAACAGATCAAATTGAATTTGGTGAAATTATCTTGTTAGACTTCAAGACAGAAAAACTCCCTATGAAAACAAAAAGTATCGACGTAGCTTCAGTCACTGTAGAATGTGATGGTAGGGCGAGACAATATGACTTCAAATCAATATCACATTATTTCAAACTTTTCCCTCCATTATTCACCCGCCCACTTGACCCAGTTGTGTTATGACTTCCTGTTCAAAACACCGTCTGTTTTACCTGGTCACTAGTACTGTACTGTCACAGGAAGTGTAAACACAATAGGAAGTAACTGGCTGACCCCTGTGTTGGAACATAAGGTGAATAGGGATGGGCAGGGTTCCCAACTAACCTTTCCACTGGAGCCCTTTTTCAGTTGGTCACACAGCACGTGATTTGGTCACACCGTGTTTGTGTGTGTTTGTGTTTGTGTGTGTGTGTGTGTGTGTATGTGTGGGGGGGTTTTCTTGTATTGTCTTATATTGTCAATATATAGGCTAATAAAGGATCCCATTACCTGGATGGCTGGAAAATTACATAATGTACTTTAAATGCCTCCATTTGTCAAACAAATAACTAACCTGTATCAATAGTACTAAATCAAGTACCGTAAATTCCGGACTATAAGGCGCACCGGTATATAAGCCGCAGCACCAAAATTGACTATTTTTTTCTTATATAAGCCGCACCGGTCTATAAGCCGCGGGTGTTTTGATGTTTAATTACCATATGTAATGGTTCGTGCACAGAGAGGAATGTCGGGAAAGAGATGGCTGTTTGGGGAAGCTCCCATTTATTAACATTTCAACAAAACAAGCATTACGGTAGGCTATAAGAAGCTCCCATTTATTAACATTTCAACAAAATAAATACCGTAGCTATAAAAAATAAAACAATAATAATAATAATAAAACAATCCTCAAAAGGATAATGTGCTGTAAACAATAAAACAATCCTCAAAAGGATAAAGTGCTGTAAACAATAAAACAATTCTCAAAAGGTTAAGGTAAGGTGCAGTAAACAAATTAACTGGAAAACAATAATATAACAATCCTCAAAAGGATAAGGTGCTGCCAACAATGAAACCAGGTACCGTAATCCTTGTCTTCATCTTTTAGGTGAAGGTGCAGCAAACGGCTGTAAACAGAGTCAAAGTCAAGTCACTAATCCTCGTCTTCCTCTTCTTCCTCCGTACTGAAACCAGCAAAGTCCTCAACTTCAGTGTCGGAAACGAACAGGTTCAGGGTGGCTTCGTCAACCACTCTCCTCTCTCCTTCGTTGTCGCTCTCAAAACCAACGAACTCCTCTTCGTCACTGTCGGAATCGAACAGCCTCTGAAGGCCCTCAGCTGTGGCGGCGTCCTCCTCTTCATCACGCAGCAGTCCAGCCTTTCGGAACCCGTTGGTGATCGTGGATGTTTTCACACTCCTCCACGCTGTCAGGACCCACTGGCAAACTTGAGCGAAAGTTGCTTTTCGCATGCGCCCTGTTTTTGTGAATGATTTGTCGCCGCTCGTCATCCACGTCTCCCACTCAACGCGTAGTGCCACTTTGAATGCACGATTGACACTGATGTCGAGTGGCTGCAGATGCTTCGTTGTGCCCCCAGGAATCACAGCTGGAATGGAGTTTGTGGTCTTGATGGCTGCTTTCACGGAATCCGTTATATGAGCCCTCATGCTGTCGAGAACGAGCAAAGCTTTCTTTTGGTGAAAGAATCCTCCAGGGCGCTTGACGTAGCACTCAGCCAACCACTCCTTCATGACACTTTCCATCATCCACCCTTTCTTGTTGACTCTGAGGCATATCCCACTGGGAATTTTCTCTTTCGGCATGGTAATCCGCTTGAAAATCACCATTGGCGGCAGCTTTACTCCAGATGCTGTGCAGCCGAGAACACAAGTGAAATTCGTTCTCTCGTGCCCAGTGGTTCTCAATGTGATCGACGATTCACCTTTCTTGTTAACAGTGCGAGTGAGTGGCAGGTCGAACGTCAAAGGCACTTCATCCATGTTTATGATCTGCTCCGGTTCGATGGAATATTCCTTGATCTTCCTTTGTGTGAATTCGCCGAAGTTTGTGATTTTCTCCTGGTAGTCGGGAGGGAGTTGCTGGCACACAGTCGTCCGCGCCCTGACGGACAGTCCCTTTCGTCTCATGAATCGGAAGCACCAAGATGGCCCACCTCTGAAATGTTCAATTTTCATTTCGGTGGCGACTGTTTTGGCCTTCAGTCGGATCTGCACCGTGGAAACGCCTCGGCCGTCTGCTTTCTGGGTCAACACCCAGTCTTCAAGGGAATCTTCAAGTTCCGGCCATCTGCTTTTATGACCTCTGAAGGACTTTTTGGTCTTCTTGCACTGAGACAGTTCCTCCTGCTGCTTCTTCCAACGTCTCACCCTCGACTCATTGATGCTCAGGGTACGCGCTGCTGCTCTGTTTCCCTCTTTTAGTGCGAGATTGACTGCTTTCAGCTTGAAAGCTGCGTCGTGTGAATTTCTGCGTACCTTCCCCATGGTAAGTGAGAGACTGCTCGTCTTGTTGTGATTCCGGGCGGCTGATGAACTTTGAACCGGTAGGAGTAACCGGTTGATTTCCGCCAATGATGTCAAGTCTTTAATACACAAAGGCAATTCAAGGTGCTTTACAAAAAAATAATCGAAAAAACAAGCAGCAAAGCAATGCACATAAAATGTGCTGATGAAGCTGTGTAACCTGTAAAATCCATCGATTTTGGAGGTCACCGAGTGGCCGTTTGCTTACCGTAATTACCATATGTAAGGGTTCACGCACAGAGGGGATTGTTGGCTGTTTGAGGAAGCTCCCATTTACCGTATTACCGTAACATTTCAACAAAACAACATAACACAACACCACCTTTGTTTATTTCGACAGTGCACACAGTGTCCGCGGTGTGGTGAAAAGAGGGCAACAGAGGAAATTAAAACAGAAGTGGATTTATAGGTAGAAAGAGTGCTAAAAAAGAGAGATTTTATTTGTATTTGTATTTTTTTTTCTGAAAAAATCCATAGATAAGCCGCACCGTTATATAAGCCGCAGGGGCCAAAAAACGGGAAAAAAGCCGCGGCTTATAGTCCGGAATTTACGGTACTTTGTGTCAAACTAGCACTTGATTAAAAAAAAACACGTTAAGTCTAACATTGACTTAGGGAGGAAGAGCGAGAGAGAGAGAGAGAGAGAGAGAGACAACAAGAGAGGGGTGAAGTCAGTTTGAGGGAGGGGGAAAGAGAGCCGAGCGTTATCAATCAAGGCACCGATCAATCGGAGTACCCCTAGCATGCATGGTAGGTGTGGCCAGTGGGCTACCAAGTTTCCCATCGCTGTTGCAAATCTCAACAAGGTAACTTACGAAGTAGACCGCTCCGAAGCTGCCATGACCTATCTCCCTCAGGTCTGTGAAGAGCTTCTCGGGGTCCTCCCTGTAGAAGAGCTCAGCCACCTCCGGGTCCTTCAGGCTCCCGGCCCGCACACTCGATGGCATGGCCAGCGCCTAGGGTGGGAGGGAGGGACACACTGGTGATCATCTGTTTGGACAATTCATGTTGGAAACATGGATTATCTATTATGTACATTAGGGCTGTGAAATGATTACTTTTCTTAATCGCGATTAATCTTGCAATTAACTATAGTTAATCGCGATTAATCGCGCCATCTTTGTATCGCATGTTTAAAATGCCATGTCTTACCTTTGCTGTTTTCCAATCAAAAGTTGTGTTTCACTTCATAAAAACGCTACTAATTGCTACTCCTAATGCCTCTTCATCATCTTAAAGCGTTGTTTTTTACAGTCATCGTGTTTACAAAGCCATATGGAGGATTTTACATGGAGTGGTCATCTTCACAGAATAGACGAGCTTTGGGTTCAGTCAGACAACATTTCCTGGAAAACTGCCTGACGTAAATTATTTCAGTTCACGTCGATTCTATTGGCTCTGACGCTTCCATAGAGGTGTCAATCATCGAAATCGGCCAATGGGGTCCCGAGATATCCCTCTGCGTATCGCCCCAGGCTTTGCAGGCAAATTGAAGAAGCCCTTTTGATGCATTTCACAGAGTAAAAATACAGATATAAGGCTTGAGGGTTATTCAAACCATAACGCATATTAACTGAGTGCCTATAGTGATATGTACATAGGAGAAAAAAAAGGTATTTCAGTCTTCTACCATAGAAAAGTCAAATGGCACCCATGATGCCCAAAATGTGCCCAGATCAGGTCCGTCTGGGCCTACATGTAGTAAATCATCTGTAAAATTGATCTGGTTCACTTTCTAAGGATTTGCTTTGATACAAGCACTCATAGGATATTATTAGTCTACTGCTCCATAGAATAATTTGGCTACCAACCCATGATTTTCAGGTGCTTTTCATCCAAAATAGTGTTTTTTTTTTAGGCGGAGCTTGAATTTTTTATTTTTTGCCATGTTCCAACTGATTTTACTCTGATACAGTACCTTTGTAATTGATTCTGACACTTCTCCAGCAATCTCATAGGTGTTGGCTAGCTTTTGAAAAAAATAATTTTCAGAAAATACCCTGTAGTTGTGGAGATATACTCCATTCAGTTCGGGCATGTCATTTTCGGCAGGTGAGCTGAAAAATAGGCTTAGGGATTAACAGGTTAATAATTCTTACCAGTGTGTCGTGATTGGGAATCAAATTAATGCAAATAAATGTACTTTGTGATCTTGAATTTTAGATTTATTTTCAATTCAATAGAAGTGCAATGTAGACCAGGCCCGATTTTAGCCTGCTACATTAGGGTGGGCTGGTAGGGGGCAACTTTGGCAGTAGGTTGCCAGAGGTTGAGGGTTCAGGGTAGGCCTGGGCGATATGGCCTCTAAAGAATATCGCAATGTTTTTTTTTGGCTATATCGCGATACACGATATATATCTCGATATTTTTTAAATCTCTCATAAATGCTCAATTTAACCCTTCAGGGTTCATACACATTTTGACCAATGGATTTCCATGACTTTAAACCAAATTTCCATGATCAAATATTTTGTAAAGTTTCGTGTATACATGAAAAAGTCAGTGAGTAAAAATATTCTATGTAATGTAACTACTAACAGATTACAATAATTGAAAAACAAACATGGTCATTTAGTACTAAAACACATTACTAGCCCCAACACTGACGACAACAAAGATCTTAGTAGGGCTGGGCAATATAGACCAAAGATTAGGGATGCACGATATGGATTTTTAGAGCCGATACAATCGATAAATATATGCTTCTCCTGGCCGATAACCGATACGATAAACCGATAATTATTTCACAATTTTGTATTAAAAAATAAGTTCTTAACCTGTATTTTATGCACAGCTGGGGTAAAAAAGAAGAAGAAAGAAAGGGCAGATGTAGTGAGCAAAGATGGATGATTTAATATTCCATAGCTCTGACCTAAGCAAATCTGACATCACTATTGTGAACACAAACAACACTTCTGATATAATATGATTGTTTTAGTAAAGTGTATCACTCAATAGTCAATACAAAAAATAATGGCTTTTATAGAACCGAAAGCCTAGCTGCTTAGTCTGCAGATAAAACATAAAAGGCATAGTAATTTAGACTAGGGATGCACCGATATGAAAATTTTGGCCGATCCCGATAACCGATATTAACATTGCTGTTATGGCTAGGGATGGGTACCAAACTCGGTACTTTTACAGGCACCGACCGAAAGGGGGCGGTACTACCGAGTATCAGTTCACATGAAATCAGACTGTACCTGATTTCGGTACTTGAACGCATCTGAGTACCGTAATAGAAGAGAGTGGGTAAAATAGAAATTCCGACAGAACCTTAAGGCAACACGCCAGAGCGCGTTACGTCAGTACGTCACACACACCTGAAACATCAACAAACAGGACCAGCCGAAAATGTGGCTACACTTTACCAAGATAGGCTCAGACAACACTAGTTGCAACATTTGTGATGTGAATTGCAAAGCTGGCCAGGGAAACACCTCAAACTTGAGGAAGCATGGTCAAACACAAGATATATTTAGCTAAATGCTGAAGACTGTAACTTCTTAGATAGGCTGAGGGTGAATGAAGCAGATATCGCACCGAGGCTAACGTTAGCAGCACCTCCTCAGCTGTAACGTTGAGAGAGGCATCGACTTCTACAACATCAGGTAACGTTATTTAATTAATTTAGCTAGCGTTAGCTGGATAAGTTGTTTCACTGCTGTTGTGGTTGTTAGATAACGGGGCTTTTCACTGTCTTCACAACGACTGCAAAACAGAGATCGCTAACGTTACTCTTGCTGCAGTAATTGTCAAGGGTTCAACATAACGTATTTCCTCAGCCTGTATAGTAGCTATCAACATGAAATAAAAAGCATTTGAGAGCTTAAACCCGTGGCTTTTTATTTGGAAGGGTTACATTTTCCGTAATCTTTATTAACATTTCTTAAAATGCATTAGAATCTTTTTATTTTTAGGGGTTAAAGATAAAAAAAATTAAAGATAAAGAACAAATATAATTCGAAAAGCCAAAGGGTTAAGCTCTCAAATGCTTTTTATTTTATGTTTCTATGTGCTACAGAGCCTGAGATATGAAGGCTTTAGTGAATACCGACCGCTCTCTCTGAGAAGTTTGGACTTTTTTTTTTTTACAACTGTAATTTTTTTGTTATTAGAGCGTGTAAAGTACCGAAAATGGTACCGTTTTGGGTACCGTACCGAATTCCAGGGACCGGTATCGTACCGGTATCGGTTCAAATGTGAACGGTACCCATCCCTAGTTATGGCCAATAACCGATATTTACCGATATCGATATGATCTGTATAAAAACACATTTCTATGATAATCACATTTTGTACATAGTGAAAAACACATGTAAACACTGTGAATTTGAAAAAGTAATGCATTTCTTTATTTCCAAAACATTTGGAAAAGCCCATAAATCATAGATTTACCTCATTGTTTCCTCTCAATGTGAACATTTTGGCTGATACCGATAACCGATAATAACATGGTAACATCGGACCGATGCCGATATGTTAAAAAATGACTAGCATCGGCCGATACCGATATGATTGCCGATATATCGTGCATCCCTAATTTAGACTCTTATTGGCATGACGTTACCGGCAACATATAAGCTGTCTGAATTTTGCATTGGGGTCAGTTCTATAGTGTGTCTAGTGTGTTCTACTGTGTCGTTTCACTTTTGACTGAAAAATGATGCCTCTAGATTAAAGAAAAGACACGTATGTGATGTTGACTTTTATGTAAATGTGCGCATTCGTTTTCCTTATAGATCATGACTGCCCCGCAGCTAGCTACGTTAGCTTCACATTACCTTGCATGTAACGTTAGCGTTAGTTGCTTTTGGAGACACAAACCCTGGACGTTTCATTTTGAGTAATGCATGAGGTTCTCTATGCTCTATGGTTTACGCCAGCTCTGGGAGTATGAAGTGCTTTAAATGCGGGGATTTTGGTCACAACAAGCTTGTGGACCGCTGCCTGCTGAACTAGGTAGCCACAACCAGCTAGCTAACGTTAGCCACTACAACAGCTAACGTTAACGCCAAACAAATCCGCTGCCTCCTCCCCACGTTTGGTTTAGCGTAACGCCAGCTCAGACTTTCCCCTAATCTCAGAAACCTTGTGGGACATGTATTGCAAATTGCAATAGTGGTTGTTTTGTTATCATTTGAAAC
Organism: Poromitra crassiceps; assembly: GCF_964638095.1. Taxonomy (NCBI): domain Eukaryota; kingdom Metazoa; phylum Chordata; class Actinopteri; order Beryciformes; family Melamphaidae; genus Poromitra; species Poromitra crassiceps. The sequence goes on along the minus strand of NC_139626.1, from coordinate 24,779,991 downwards.
GGTCAACAGCCACACTGGAGGCGGCCATGTTTCGCCAGCTGCTTGGGTTGGTTGCTGGGGATGGGTGTGTCTGACGCGGTTTGACGCGTTTGACGTAACCATCTTTTCATTATTCATGATTTTGTGGAAAGCATTCACTATAGAGTCTATAGTGATTCTGAATTGGACTAAATTGTTTACTGATCCTCCTCTTTTCTCCAACTATAGATCTCAAAGCATCAGAGACTATATGGTGAAGGCAGACTGCTACATACCGCCCCAGCAACACACGGGGAGGTTGGATGGAGTCACCGGCTTCTACCCTTGCACACACTGTGTAGCATGTAAATATTCAAAGAAAATGAACACATTCAAAAGTGCAGTGACTAACAAACAATACACTATCAGACAATTTGTCAATTGCAGTTAATCTAATGTAGTCTACATGATTTCCTGTAAGTGTAATCTCCAGTATGTAGGCAAGAAATTCCAGATCAGTTCGCACACATATTATAGAACATATGAGTGCCATCGGACGTAAGGACATTAAGTCTCCCATTGCCAGACATTAAGCCGGTCACTCCAGAGCAGATCTGTCTTTCATAATAATTGAACAAGTTAAGAAATCTAGAAGAGGTGGTGATCTAGAAACTAAACTCCTTCAAACTGAATCTAGATGGATATATTATTTGCAGTCTGTTAACCCAGGGGGCATGAATGAAGATCTCTCCCTCCAATGCTACCTATAGGACCTTTGTATACTTATTCATGATGAAATGTTTTTGTATTAAGAATATGAACTTATCAATGTAAAACTTCCTGTTGAAATGTGTTTTGTGTATTAAGAAGGTGAACATATATATACCGTATGTATAATCTATTTCATGATTTGTATAGCCTGGGTCAAAAACTGCATAGCTTTAAGGTCTCATTATGCTTTCCGCATCAGCGAGGAACGCGAGTGTCCGCGCGGAAAAGTGATGTCAAATCAGCAGACACGCCCCTCCGCAAGGCTCCGTGCGCACGGTTTTCGACCGGCCGTGCGCACGCCGAATTTTGTAACTACGCGGACGCGGACGCGGCTGGGCGGACAAAGTGGAGTTTTCAAGACTCGCGCTCAATTCCGCCTGCAGAAACCCACACAGAGTATAAAAGCTCCACACGTTTCCTCGTCAGGATTCCGTGTCTCTCATTTCCGTGCGGCCGGCCAAAGCGTCAAGCATAATCCAGGCTTTAGTCTCTTTGTAATTAGTCCACACCCCATCACCATGGTGATGATTTTGATTAATGATCCTCAGCACCTGAGCTGAGTCTACCTAGAACTCTATGAGAGCCATTGTCTGTCTGTGATCCACATACCAAGCACTGACGAATTTCTAGATAGACAGTTTTATTCCCGTTTGACGCATATCGTCATAAACTGTTCCCTAAAGGCCTAAACAGACTCATCCGTCAGAGCCTCGCCCCGCCCTCCCCGTATGACGGCGGGTGGAGCGCCGTCATGCGGGGAGGGGGCGCCGTCGGCTGACGGGGGCTGCTCGGAAATATGACTCAGTGGCGACGATACGTGCGTGACGTCAGCAGTCCTTACCGTCCTCATCGTCGTAAAGTCGTCTTCGAAGCATGACGTTAGATTATAACGAACTAGTTGTGTGGCTTAGCCTTCCCAAATGTTGAGGGTCGTTTTTTAGAATTTAATACATAGAATTGGGAACGTTACATTCAATTTCATTCAGACTGCCTTGCACTCAATCGTCGCCATTTTCCCACGGAGCTTCCACAGGAGGGGGGAGGGTGTAGTGACGTCCTAGCGTGTAGGGCTCGCTGGCGCCGGCAGACGGCGAGACGGCTCCAATTCGAGGCGGACGGACGAGTCTGTTTAGGCCTTAAGGAACGATCAGACTGCAATTCTCCCCCGGGCTCTTTTCACTGGTGGTTGCAGGCATCCCATTTTTGTCTGTCGGGTCGACCGACAGGCGGAAATGGGATGCCTGGAATTCCTGGCATGCCTGTAACAACTACCGCTCGGCTCATCCGTCAGAGCCTCGCCCCGCCCTCCCCGTATGACGGCGGGTGGAGCGCCGTCATGCGGGGAGGGGGCGCCGTCGGCTGACGGGGGCTGCTCGGAAATATGACTCAGTGGCGACGATACGTGCGTGACGTCAGCAGTCCTTACCGTCCTCATCGTCGTAAAGTCGTCTTCGAAGCATGACGTTAGATTATAACGAACTAGTTGTGTGGCTTAGCCTTCCCAAATGTTGAGGGTCGTTTTTTAGAATTTAATACATAGAATTGGGAACGTTACATTCAATTTCATTCAGACTGCCTTGCACTCAATCGTCGCCATTTTCCCACGGAGCTTCCACAGGAGGGGGGAGGGTGTAGTGACGTCCTAGCGTGTAGGGCTCGCTGGCGCCGGCAGACGGCGAGACGGCTCCAATTCGAGGCGGACGGACGAGTCTGTTTAGGCCTTAAGGAACGATCAGACTGCAATTCTCCCCCGGGCTCTTTTCACTGGTGGTTGCAGGCATCCCATTTTTGTCTGTCGGGTCGACCGACAGGCGGAAATGGGATGCCTGGAATTCCTGGCATGCCTGTAACAACTACCGCTCGGCGCTCTTTACCGCTGTAAAGAGCCCGGGGGAAAATAGCAGTCCGGTGGTTGTTGAGGGATGAGATTATGACGATATGTGGCGAAAATGGGAATAAAACTGTCTATTTAGATCGAGGAAATACACGCTGCCACTTGGCCCCCACGGAGCTCCATTCTACGACTGGCTTGGAGAGTATTGATCTCAAAACAACGCGTAGGATGGCCAGAAACGCTGCGGAGATCACTGGGTGAGTCGTCAGATCATAATTAATGTGAGGAGAGGGGTCCAGGTAAAAAAAAAACGAAATTCTCCTTTAAAGCAGCTACGAGCAACTTTTTCGATTGTTATTAAACAGTATAAATTTAATATCAATGCATCTCATCTTACCTCTAATAGTAGACGAGACCAACGCAGAGTAGTCTCGCTTGAAGCCCGAGTGAATCGGCCAGTGTTAGTCTGTCTGTGGCCAGGGAAGATCAGGAAGTGAAATGAAACCGTTTGCAGCAGCCACTTCGGCCATAACCACAAAATAACTTCCAAAAACCTGTTAGAATATAACGAGAGATGTTCGCGAGAGTATGCGTGGCGTGCACACATTGTTTATGATATGTTGCTAGGCAGCGCAAACGGGTGAAGGCAGGCAGCTGCGTTTCACTTCTGGGTTTCACTTCCGCGTTTATCCGGTCCGGCGGTAAGGAGAGAGAGAGAGAGAGCCCCCTGTTGACGCGAGTTTAGACAGACACAGACTTAATAATCATCTAAGGTAGGGCTGCACGATATTGGAAAAAACTGACATTGCGATATTCCCCGCCCCTGCGATATATATTGCGATATGAAAAAATACAGATTTTCACCACATTACCAGAATAGCTATATTTTAAAGAAAATAATACTTCTATAATGATTGGGATGATTTTGTAGAGGAGTCCATCTGATTTTGGAGGGGAAATTAGGTATTTTAAGGTTTCTCAACCACTGGGCTGTGGCCTACTGGTAGGCCTCAGAGCGTCATCTATCAGGGTGCATACACATTTTGACCAATGGATTTCCATGATTTACATACGGTACATGAAAAAGTGAGTGAGTTATGACATTCTACTTTAAAATATCACTAGCCTATACTTCACTTAGTGTAATGCAGCCTTTAAAACCAGGGAAAGACAACATGTATGCTGTATCACCATATTACCATATCCAACATCTAAGACCATAGTCTCATATTACAATATTGATATACAATTGATATATTGCCCACCCCTAATATTGAGTGCCAGAATCTACCTCCCAATGATGCTATTTACAGAAAAACATTAGATTTAATTGATTATAATCACTGCTTTCAACTTCTTTCGTTCTTCTAACGTTTCAATAAATCAACAATGAAACACCCCTGCCACTTTACACACTTGGTCTGACCCCCCGGAAACCCCCTCCAGAAACTACCAAGTGGTACACTCCGCATTTGGGGAGTTCCGGTTTTTGAGCACACGCAGGGCAGTACCACTGAGATATATGACTCTTTATAAGTCGATGGGCAGTACAGAGAGACGAGGATTCACATGCAGCCGACCGGTGACAAACAATTCATTCGTGAAAAGTAATAAATATACATTTAATTGCGCAGATATGTCTCTTGTCTTTTTATTTTCACTGACATGTTTTGTGTAAATGAGTCGCTATGTATCTATCATGTGATGTGATGCAACATCAGACTGAAGGGGAGAGACAGCCGCAGTGATAACACGGACAACTTCGTTCTCAGTAATCACTTTAGCCTTCGTGTCATAAGTTGCGGTCTTGCTTTTTGGTGTTTCAAGAGTAAATATCTCCACTCCACGGACATGTTGAGTTACAGCAGCCAGCCTGCTGTATACTAGTGCGCTGCAAGCTCTGGACAAGTCCGCCTCCACAATCACATCGTTTACAGACAGGCTACTGTCAGCAACCCAACATAAGCACAAATAATTCAATTGAGCTCTGTGCATATTTGTTGTGTTGAAGCTAAGCACTAAATGAGTGAGTACAGTAGTGGGGCGTCTCTCTCCTTTGAGAGAGCCTGCATTTCACTCAGTAGCCTCCCCTAAAGTGAGAGTTTATCAAGCAACATGACGAGTTAATTTGCTTTTGACATCGCACGTCCTGCGATGTGACTATCGCGCATGCGCACATTGCGATGACGATGTGTAAACGATATATCGTGCAGCCCTAATCTAAGGGAGCAATCTCCGATTCACACGGCTTTGGTCTCAGCTACTATTATAGGTAAGATGTGATGCATCAATATTGTAATTACGGTATACTGTTTAATAACAATCGAAAAAGTTGCTCGTAGCTGCTTTAAGATTACATATGGAGTTAAACTGTGGCTATAAAGCATTAACCGTACGTTACAATATGGATTTTATTTTGAAAAGCCCTAAAGGAGAAGACCTACTTTTACATTGTGGCTGACTTGACGCCTGAATTTTGGGAAACTCGTCTCATCTTAGGAGAGATGCTTTTTTCTGTTGGGATATTCCGTAATTTGGGGTACATTGGAAATTAACTAACCGTTATGGAAAGTCGAATTTCAGCATTGTGGGAAGCAACGTCATTTATCAAGGTGCAAAAGCACACCGTTTCAGCTGGTGTGCTATTTATATATTTATATTTGGATGAAGTAGTCAGGACTAGACTACCTGAAGGAACATACAAAACTTTTGAAATAAACATAAGGCTACTGGAAACTATCCTCTCTCTCTATACAGAGAACTATCACCCACCACTGCAACTCATTCATACAGTATTTAGATCTGGGGGAAATATACATAAATAGATAATTTACCATTTTCCTTTAGGTGGTCAGAAAAAAACCATTTAGATGGGCCTGGATGGAACAGAAGGAAAGACCCTACACTGAGAATGATATCACCATGGAACCTGCTGTTACTGTGTTTTGACCTTTTCTATCGACTCCAGGGACAGTGGACAGACACCGATTTCATGATTACGCTATATAGCTAAAACAAAAACCCTCGTTATTTTACAATTAATTATCTTGATTACTCCACTTCTTTAGTCTCATAAATATAGTTACTATGTATGTCTTCTGAATGAAATTAAATACAATTATCAATATTTCCAAATAGGCTAGTTGTGGAAGCTAAAACTGCAATATTGAATTACACACCCCCTTAAACAGGGCTTGCCAATTAGGATCTACCTTATTAACAAATGCTCAATATTTTTTGTGGTCAAGTTACAGTAGTTTTAGAACAACATTGCTGAACTAATTGGTCTACACTACTGGCAATATCCCCAACCTGCATCCTATGAGACGTTTACTGGTGGGGACTGAGCAATTTTCAAGGAGGAAGTGACAGTGTGTGTGGTTCCCTTCGAAAATGAGAAGTTATCCAATGTAGCAGGCAGCCAAATCTCAAGCAAGTTCAAATGTTTTATTCATTCAATGCACTTTCCAGAGACATTCAGCAAGGGGTAACAAATGTAGCAATCTTATAGTTTCATATAAGATGGTATGTTCAAGTTGGATGCAATTCAACTACACCGGAGCAGATCCGGCGTCTATATATTATGCACAAAATTGCTCAATTTATGTGAAATAACGTTAATACAAAGACAACACAATGCATGATATAATTTGCTGGTGATTAGTAGCTAAATGGTTGGTAGTGCCCCCCACCCCTAGCCATGGGAGTATCTACATCTCTAAAGGCTTTTTCACTTGGCTGGTCAATTAGGCTATCTTTGCTCTTGCTCACCAAAGAAATGCAGGAAGACGTGTATGTATGCAGACAACTCCAGGCTGAGATATACACTAGTAACTACAGCCAGACACCCTTTCAGGATGCAGGCCAACAACAAGCTTGACTGTCAATGTCAATGTTTCAATATCTGCAAACTAGGCAGTGTTAGTTAGTGTTAGCTGGGTAACGTTAACGTCACCCCTCCTTGTAAATAGAAATGAAAAAGGGCATTCGGCTACATTAGCAAATTGGATGATTTATGACATGTCTTACCGTGGCTTTTGGGATCCACTGTAGCTAGCTGGGGAGCTAGCTAACCGGCCTGGGTGAAAAATATTGGTCTCAGTCTCCTTTCCTCGTCACCAGTGGCTATTCAACACGAACGCACCACATTCTGCCTGTCGTTGCTTTTACTTAAAGTCCTTTCCATTTTGCTGTTCACAATGAATTGGCTAGCTGGCACGTCTGCACGATATGGCATCAGTTAGATGTCAGTCAATTCAGCTGCCAGCTAACCGACTGACGTCTGCCAGCTAACTGATACAGCAGCCAGAGCCGTCTTCCCAAAGAAAAGCAGTGGCTAGCTTATACCGTTAGCAAGAACGCTAACGCTACACCTGGCACTGCCTGAGACGTTTTCAATAGAAAACTTGACCATGGACGTCCACGTGTTCAGTCCCTTCTCATTACGTTACTTATTGTTGTCGGCCGATTTCATCTCCAATTTGTGTTATCCATTTTACTCGTCTCTCTCCTCCGTTTTTTGTTCAGGACTTCATGATGGCGGAGCGGGGCGGGAGCCGAAAGGAAAACGGAAGTGCACTTCTTCGACGCTTTAAAAGCATGCAGATGTTTCTTTTCTTTTTTCTTTTCTAAGGCGGTTCAGGGAAACATGTCAAGTTACATTCTTCTAAATTAATTCTGGCAATAAACAGCTATGATAAGCAAATAGGGGCATATTTTTAGTGTCGCACAGTTTCAGTAAACTAGCAAATTAGCCCAATGTAATTGGCCATGGTTGTCATGACCACCAGCCAGGGACATTTGGTACAGGACTTCAGTCAGTGTTGAACTTATCACCAGTGGTGAAAAGATCTAGTGTGGTTGTACTAGAGTGATGTACTGATGTAAACATCTAAGTAATGTCTAAGTAGCTCATATAAAATGTAGCTACTCTGTAAAAGTTGAGAACTGTTACTGTTGGGTTCTGTTCGTGATCTCGTGATTCAGAAAAAGATCGCCATGGTAGGTCCATGCTCTGAGTCCTGCATCAAGGAGCAACGGTGCGCCTTGCAACTCCAGACGGATGGACACACACATGCAGACAGCTCTCCAATTATAGTAGGATAGTATGATAATAATATAACTAGCAATCTCGATTCCTAGGCTCGCCCACTGCGTGGGCTCGGGGCCTCGCCCGACCTGAAGCTTGTCCTGCAGCTTGCTGTGATGACATCATCACGGATGACATCACTGATGACGTCATCACTGATGACATCATCACTGAGCTTATGCTGCCTTCATGTGGGCTCGTGTTTACCGTGAATACGACATAAATCCACTTGAACGGCCCCTCATGTGGTATTCACGACTGGTATGTGGAATCTTTCTGAAAGCTTCGAAACTCATGACCTGTGACGTGTCTTGTGACGTTTTCACAAAATGGTGGACGCCATGGATGTTGATGGAAAGTAAATATATTGACATTTTAGCTGTATAGGCTAGAGCTTTTCATAGTCATTTTATAATGTCTGAGGAACATGTTGATATTCTCAACAGTCTCATCTCGTTTCCTCTGTAGCCTCAGCCAGGAAGGATGTCACGCGTCAGGTCACGCGCACAGATGCTCTTTACACCCCCTGAAAGTTTCAGCCCGATCGCATGTAAAACGGCACAAAAATGTAAACATTGAAACAAACATTACCAACTTGCTCCCTTTTAATATAAAAGGATAGTGACCATTATAGTAATTAGCATTACATTTATACAGCAATGAGGAGTGAGGGCAGACCAGGGGACCAGAGAGGCGAGCGAGAAGCCCCCCGCAACACAAACGGGAGCCTTAAATGGAGACAGGCAGGGCTTGTCAGGGGAAAGCCAAATGCCTTCCCCCCCTTGTTATTTTAGTTAAAAGTTTTTATTTCTTTCTATTACTATTTGGTTATTCTTAGGGGATCCTGCTTTGGGCCATGTGCAGACCCAGAGGCTCCTAGACCACATACTGGTGGTTGGCTTTGTAGTTCGTGAGTTGGAAGTGGTCTGTGAGCACGTCATCATGGGAGAAAGGCACTGAGCCATTGGCCTGGAGCTTCTCCAGCCCCGGGTCCTCGAAAGAGATGTCGGCATCGTACTTGGCCTTGTTGTAGAGGAAGACCCCAATTATAGCCGCCAACATGCCCAGGACGTTGGTGGAGGTGACGGGGTTGCGCAGCATCAGCAGTGAGCAGCTGATGACTATGACCCTCTTAGTGGTGTTGGCCACGGCATAGCTGAGCGGGCTGACCATGCTGAGCAGGCTGAAGGCAATCACATTCTCAGCCAAGCTGCAGAAGCTGCTGACCAGCAGCAGGAGGAAGGTGCCACTCCAGCTAGACACGTCCGACGGGCCTCCTCCATACTCAAGAAACACCCACAGATCCACCAGAACCCAGGTGGGCACCATGAAGATCACAGCGTTGAAGCCCAGGATGTTGAGCAGCTTCAGGTGGTGAACCCGTGTGTCCTGCAACATCTTTTTGGAGAAGATGTTCTGCAAAGAGAAGCAGAGGATGGATGCCAGAGCACTGATCAGGCCCAGAACGTCGAAGGAGAGCTCGGTCACAGAGGCCAGCAGCACGCCTCCAGTGATGGGGATGAGAGATATGTACACCTTCATCATTTGCCTCTCCCTCATGATGATTCTGGATAACAGGACAGTCCATATGGGCAGTGTGGCTTTGATGGTGTGTGCATATGAAACGGGTATTTTCCATATACTGAAATGAGACGATACAGATGCAAAGTATTTCCCAAATGCTAAGGGGAGGATGTACCAGCAGTAGTACCTACTAGGCAGCTCTGTTTTGGGGACTCCCCATGCCCGCAACAATGGAGGCAGAAACACTACAATGGAGAATATATGAAAGAGAGAGACCGTGACCGGGTACGGGAATCCATTGAGGATGATCTTATTGATGATGTTGCCTCCCGAGCTGACGGTGTACCAGCACACACAAAGGAAAAAGATCCGGATCCCTTCATTGACTTGTGGACGCTCCACTGCAGCCATCTTCAGCGAGGAGTCCACCAGCGATGTGGGATGCCGAGGCATCTAGAATTGTATATTACATCATTTATGACCTCATCACTGTCTGTGACATCATCTATCATCATCATCAGTGACATCATCTAACAGAATTGTGATATCATCATTGAGTGATGTCATCAGTGATGATGTCATCAGTGATGTCACTCAAGCCAGTTCGCTGCTGAGTTTCGCCTGTCTGATTTTGGGGGCAGATCTCTCTCTCTCTGCTTTGTTCAGAACAGTCATGGACGTGGATGACGTGGCATGAGTTGACTTGTTCGGTCACAACCAAAAAAAAGTGCACCCATGACGCAACGTCTCCAGACTGAGTCTCCACCGTAGAAATCGAGCGGGCGCAACCAACCAACCAACTAACCAACCAACCAGACTCAGAGTGACTTTTTTTCCCCCATTTTTTCCCCATTTTCTCCTCAATTATACTTGGCCAATTTATCCCCATGCTGCCCTATCGGCTGCCGCTCAATCCTCTGCCGATCTGGGGAGAGCCGAGACTAGCGCCATGCTTCCTCCGACACATGCGCAGTTGCCAGCTGCTTCTTTTCACCTGACAGGCGGAGCTTCACCAGTAGGACGTAGCACGTGGGAGGATCACGCTATTCCCACCAGTTCCCAATCCCTTCCACCCCGACCAGGCACCCTGACCGACCAGAGGAGGCGCTAGTGCAGCGACCAGGACACATACCCCCAGTCTGGCTTCCCACCCTCAGGCACAGCCAATCGTGCCTGTATGGACGCCCGACCAAGCCGGAGGTAACGTGGATACGAACCTGAGACCCTCAGACTCTAGCCATGCTGGCCGCAGCAAATTAAAAATATCGGCCAACAAATTAGCCGATACGATGTATCGGGGATAGGCCAATATCGACCAATAATATCGGCCAACCGATATATCGGCCAGGCTGTAGATTGAGGTTAATTTGAATACGTTTTCAGATGTATGCCATTTGAATTTCCTTTCTGACAAGTTTGATTGATAGTAAATGATCTCTGTGTGCACATTATACCCCCCCCTCTCTGAGTATCACACATGTAACAGTTACAGCATCATACACATATGGTCTCCTTGCCCTTGCTCTCCTAATCCACTTTAATCTCTGTTGTGCCAAATAGTGGGGCAGATGAAAGAAAAAGCGTTCACTTCTGGAAAGAAGCACCAAAATTGGCACAAATAGTCTTTGTGGATTGTTATTTTGATAAAAGCTATTAGCCACATACAAATCTTTTTTTTTCAAGATGGCTGCCATTTCCCGCCCGAAAATACTATTTTGGGGGCAACTTTGTTTACAATTGTCTAATATGAATGATCTTGCTATCAAACCATACATTTATGACCATAGAGAAGCCAGATTTATTCAGTGTACATTTCAAAATGGTTGCCATTTTAAGGGCGACTGCCATTTCAGCCATTTTTACTATATATTTCACTGTCCAGGGCAATTTTGATGATTCTGGTGTCAAATGAGTAAATACAGGTTTCTTTTCAAAATTATATACCAGAAATCATTATATATATATAGCGCAGAGACTAGCGCTAGTATCCAGGCCAACCGTGTCGACTTTGCCCAGGAAGGGCCGACGGAAACGTCTTCATCGTCGCCGTTGTTCAACACGAGGCCGACCCCCTTCCGGGCCTTGTTTCTCCTATAGACATGCTCGTATCGATAACAATGCTCAAAACCCGGAGAAACACTCCAACTTTATACATGACATGTTAAGAATGTGGCTAATCTGTTCATGTAGCTTGCTTGAACAGGACTGAGTGAACCTGGAAGCTACGGCAACTCTGTATAGGTCCGCAAGGCCCGCGAACCCTCTGTCTTAGGGCCCGCGGCACAAGGTGAATATTCGTCTCATATTAGCCTCTAGTGGTACGCCACACCCTTCTGCTATTCACTCTGCAGCAGCTGGCTGCCGGCCTACATGTGGCTCTGTCTGAAGGTCAGAAGGAAGCTGACTGACACAGACAACCCTCAAAATGCTCGAGTGACATCTCTGATGACATGACTCACTGATGGCATCACTGCTTACGTGACATCATCGGTGATGTCGGTGATGTCAGTGATGTCACTTGAGCGATTGTGATCTCATCAGTGATGTCATAAATCCTTCCTGGCTGAGGCTATATACAGTAAATGGTGGAAGATGGCCGCTGCTCGCGTACGATAATATTCACCCTCAGGTACGATAATTCAACATTTCCCACCCGGCAACACTGCTTCATAAAGCATTCACTTTGAGACACAGCACACAGCCAGTGTCTTACAGTGACAGACCTTAAGGAATGGCTGCTCGAAGAGTGCATGATGACAGGCAGCTGCACGATGCTGCCTTTGCCAGAGACCTGGACAAACTGAGGACCCTGTTGCAAGAAGACCGCTTCAGAAGGCAGATCACCCAGGGAGCCCAGGTAGACCTAGCTGATGCATCAGGCTCCATGCCTCTCTACTTGGCCATGGTCCGCGGTCACCTGGACTGTGTCTGGAGACACCTGGAAGTCGGGCCACGCCTAATATCCGCTACCCCATTCCACTGGGCTGCCTCGGTGGGAAGGCTGGATGTACTGCAAAAACTCATCAGGTTCCGTGGCGCTGTTCCTGTTGACATGGACACCAATTGCCTCGTGACGTCTCCTCTCTGCATCAGCGCCACCTACCACCACCTGGAATGCTTCCACCTTCTGCTCCAGGCTGCTGGCGTTCTGACCCGTGACGTGGCTTCTCATCTGCTGCATGAGGTGCTGGTGCGCAGGTGTGACGCGGCCGTCGTCCAGCTGCTCCTGGACCACGGCGCCAACCCGGCCCTGGTGACCTTGGAGCAGGCACAGCTGGAGGAGAACGCAGATCCCGAGGCTCTCAGGGTCTTTCTGGAGGCCAAGCGATTTCCTCGCAGTTTGGCTGACGTGTGTCGGATCCGGATCCGCCAAGCCCTTGGAACACATCGCCTGAACCAAGTCCACTCCCTACCACTAACACAAGTGATGAAGGACTTTGTGCTCCACCAAAACTGACTTGAAGGACTGTCAGTTTATGGCATTTGTGGCTTGATTTACCGAAGACCGAATTGCAAACCTGGGACGTTTATAACAAGGCTTCAGATGTTTTCAGCAAACTGCCAGTATATACAAACAATAGATGATGCAGACATGAAGATCTTGGAAAATGCTCTGCTCATGATGTATGACAGGTCCAGCACAGCTGATGCTGTTGGTGATGCAAGGCTGGACATGTTTGCTCGGAAACAGAGGCCATGCAAAGCCATCCTTCCTACTCAAGCTGCTCTACTCCAGCATGTAAAGCATGCTGCCTACCAGGCTGGATGGGGTCAATCATTACTTTGTCAACCAGAAGCACAAAGTCCTGACTGGGGGTGGATCAAGAAAGGTGCGATAATGTGGCAGATCTTGTTGACTGATCTCCCTCTATTGCAGAGTGTTGCCAACAACTGACCAAGTGTGGATGCAGATTTGAATGCTGTGGAAGGTGCAAATGCTACAGCTTTGGTCTCAATTGCACAGCACTGTGTAGCTGCAGATGTGAAGATTGTGCTCTGTTTCAACCCAGAGCATATTATACGTGTACATTTTCTATAACATAACTGTTGTTCCTCGAATGGTCAGATTATTAAGGCTACAGATGTCTTCAATGCATTGTATGTAATTTATAATAAAAGATTTGCTAACATGTAGTTTATGCATATTTTTCACATTACTTTAAACAAAGATATGCAGAGTAAATGGCAGAAGGAGATATAAAAATGATTTCTGATGTATAATTTTCAATCTTCCATAGTTGAAAACCTGTCATTTGACACCAGAATCATCAAAATTGCCCTGTCTGGACAGTGAAATTCTATGGTAAAAATGGATGAAATGGCAGCCATCTTGGAACATTTTTGATTTTGATTTTTGTGTGTGGCTAATACCTTTTATGAAAATAACAATCCACAAGGACTATTTGTGCCAATTTTGGTGCTTCTTTTCGGAAGTGAACAATTTGACAAAAGTGCATTTAATCTGTCCCCCCCCCCAAAAAAACAAACAAACACTGCATATACACATAAAGGTACTATGAAAGCATACTATATCAACAAACAATTTCCCCTTCTATTATGTTCCTATGTTATATTTCCAGTTTCCTTTTTTTTTCTTTACTTGAGTCACCAATCACAGACCCCTAAACTGACAAAAATGAGACCACGGACCCCCATTTGATGCGATTTTGTCCCATGGTCCCCCATATGATATTAAGATTGATGCTGTTAGATGCTGTTAGATGTCCCCAGACCCCCATTTGAGAACCACTGCCATATACAGTAGTATAGGCCTGTAGTTGCAAGTTCCTGTTGGGTCAAAGCTCAGCGGATTACGCTTCTTATGCAAACAGATTTCTGATGAATTTACATAACAGGAAGACAGGCAGAGGAGAAAGGGTCAGAGCAGACGACATAAACACTATCAGGACCCCGGGCTGAATTGCTTTAGCTAAGCAAATTAATGCTACATTCTATGGTTAATACAAACCCTTAGTAAAGACTGACCATGAGGCATAATCCCGGACATTGTTATCAGAGTATTTCATGGAAGAAATAATCCTTTCCCCCCTGCAAATCAATATTCTTGCAGATTATGACACATTAGGACATTAGCTGTGATTGGCCTGCGGCTTTCTGACACATCCCAAACGTTTTAGTTGTTATTTCTTTGAAAACAATATGGCATGGGGAAGAAAATGGGGGGGAAAGAGATTGATAATCCAAATGGGCCACTCTAGCAGTCACATTGAGACTTCTGTTTTTCAAACAAAACAGCTGGATACAAAAAAGAGTTTAATTTCTCATGCATGATTTTCTGTTTTCTATGATTTTTTTCTCTCTAAATTATATATTTTGTTAACTGAGTCACTATTACATCATGTGATTAGTAATTTTATAAAGCTGCACATGTAAAATGATAAAATACAGAAAAGAACAAACTGACAGGTGTGCCTGCACAATCTGTACTATGTATAAAAACATATAGTGATGTGACGACCTTTAACTCTGTTGGCCCTGTCTTGCAGGAGTCTGCGAGGCTGATTGAGTGCGCCTGGGCCCGGTGTAGTATTTGGCTTTAAAAGCCTTCAGTCCATAACATAACAAAAAAGTGCACAGGAGAGAGAGACTGACTCTCACACATTTTTGTTCTGTTCTTCACTGTAGTTTGTGTTGTTATGTCCTGAGTTGTAGTTAATAAATTATTATTGTTATAAATTAACTATAATCAGAGACAAAATATGGTGGCCGTCTCCGTTGTCCCCTCCCTGAAGCCTAAATGGATACTGAACAAAAATATAGGCTGAGTGCACTTGGGCCCGGTTTACTCTGACCACAGTGTCTCTCTCCTTCCTCACCTTTGTTCAGTTCTTTTGGTTTGCTGTAGTTTGTGTTGTTAAGTCCTTTCTTTTAGTTAATAAATTATTGTTCTCACTTTGTGTTGTAACAAGGTTGTAACAAGTATCACCTAAAATAAATAAATCAAATAAAAGATATCCAGATGAACAAAAACACTGCGGAATTGGATTACAAACCAAATTAAAAAAAACAACAACTTGACCTTCGGGTCACAATAAAAAGGGTAAATATATGGCGATGTGATTGAATCTATAAAACTGAAGTAAATTGAAGAAGACGGCTGGTTTGCTAAACTGCAGATTTGACCTACTCATTGAAATGAAGATGAAGAAGAAGAAGAAGAAGAAGAAGAAGAAGAAGAAGAAGAAGAAGAAGAAGAAGAAGAAGAAGAAGAAGAAGAAGAAGAAGAAGAAGAAGAAGAAGAAGAAGAAGAAGAAGAAGAAGAAGAAGAAGAAGAAGAAGAAGAAGAAGAAGAAGGGGAAAAAGAAACTCTAAACAAGCAATTCTATCCCACAAACTGAAAATGGATAGGATCCATTCCTTCTGCCATGTGGGATCAGATATCAGTGTAATTTACAATATGATGTCAACACGCAGCTCGAAGCCGGGCTGCAGCGCATGAGCTCATGCATGAGTTAACGGTTAACTCCCCCCCCACACACACACACACACACACTGGACTCAGCCACGCCCCCGCAATGCAACCTCCAGCATCCCATAAGGTCAGACACACAGGATCTGTCAGATAAAGAGCAGCAGGGCTGTCCTGGAGGAGACATACAGAGGAGAAGAAAGAGAGAAGAAGGTGAAGGTGAGGGAGACTTTCTGCGGAGGCTTTCTCCACTCACTCCACACATCAGCTGGTGTATCACTGCTGCTTCCATGTTGCGTTTGGATGAACAAAAAACACCAGAGGAGGGTGAGTGAAAATACCTCTTTCATTTTAGAGTTTGTATTTGGGGATGTTTTTACATGGTAGCACTAAATTTCAGTTATTCAACCCATGGAAATATGATGTCAATAATATGTACATATTTGAGAGATTCATAATCAGTGTAAATCAGTGGAAGAAAGATTCTTGTTGGAAAAACACAAAAAATATTTTACACCTTGTTGGTTTAATGTTGTTAGTCAGACTTAAACAAACACACAAAAAAACACACACACACACACACACACACACACACACACACACACACACACACACACACACACACACACACACACACACACACACACACACACACACACACACACACACACACACACACACACACACACACACACACACAACAACCCAGCTTGGTCTTAATCCTGCCTTTCTGGCTCTGTCAAAAAACAAACAACCAGCTAAACAGAGAGCCATGGAAAGTGGAAAATGCATCAATAAACCATCCATAAAACACACTGTGTTTGTTTCTGCAGAAAAGAGTTTTGGAGCAGCCTGTGTTTTCTTACGAGGAGGGAAGAATGTTGTAAGTAGAATTATATATATATATATATATATATATATATGTGCAAGGACAGGTTGGTTGGGTTAGAACATAATGGTAACAGTTGACAAGATGAAGACTCAGAAAGAGAGATGCCACCAAATCCACTGCACCTGAAATTCTCATTTTAATCTCTTTACCATAATGCCATTTTAGCTGGATTGGGGATATTCTAAATTAAATTAGATAGATTAGAAGTAGTGTGGCAAAAGATTTGGGACTGATTTGTGAGTTTGCATGTTAGATGAGTTGTAGCTGCAATGTGATGGGTTTTATATGACTATAAAACAGTGTTTCTGTGTAGTGTTTATGATGATTTTTGGGAACTGACCAACTGTTTTTCTTCTGTGCAGGCGAGAGAATTGGCTGAAGATGAGATTGATGGTAAATAAAGCGGTTTATTCTCTTTGCCCATGGTGATGTCGATGGAAATCACTCTCTGATCTAAACAATCCTTACCAATTTTGTCCTATACATGTACCTTACACATTTTAGTTTCCATCACTTCTATCACTCATAGACAAATGTTTCATACAAAACTGCATACCGTAGATTTGAGTTCAGCCTTCATCCAAAACATTTTCACACCACACAGCCTAATTAACTGACTATTTGACGGATTGCTTCTGCAGAGCTGCGTGAGGCCTTCAATGAGTTTGACAAAGACAAAGATGGGCTGATCAGCTGTAAGGACCTGGGCAACCTGATGAGGACCATGGGCTACATGCCCACTGAGATGGAACTGATTGAGCTGGGCCAAAACATCAACATGAACCGTAAGTCCTGAGTATCAAAGCTTCTCTTTTGACGGTAAAAATTGGTCACAAAATCCTATCTGATTGGCCTCAAAATCAACATAGAATAATAGAGTACCACAGGAATGAGTCGCGAAGACCTATCACTTCTGGTAAAAGTCAATGGGATTTTAGTATGGGGATTTTGGCTAAATCCTTGAAATAAGGTATTTGGTTAAACAAAAGTTTATGAAACAGCAGACTTTGTGTTCAGCAAGAAAATCTTCACAAATGAGGACAATTTTTATGATTTTCGAAGTGTAAATGCGTTTTTTTAACACCATTTTCAGAAAATGCTTCAAAAGTTGCTGAACAGAAAGTTTGCTCGTTCTTAAACTTTTGTTAACCACAGACCTTATTTCATGCATTTAATTGAAATTTCCATACAGAAAAAAATCCCATTGACTTTTACATGTAGGAAGGAACCAGGAAGTCCACAGACTTCTGGGTAAGCCTAGAGAGGATTAAACATTATGTGCCAAAAAACTTGAAGAGGGATGTTTGACTTTCTACCGATTTCATGCTTACACCTAAATTAATTTGCCAATTTTTTTCAACTTTATTTATAGGTTTTATATAATAGAAAATTGTGCACAAAAATATTGCATCAACAATGCTAAAGAGAAAAGAAAAAGTACCATGTCAACGAGTATTACAAATCCTATCAATCTTAGTGGTAAGAAAAAAGAAAAAGAGAAAAAAGACATCAGATAATACAAAATAAAAAGTAAAGCCCAACAGGAAAGAGAGGGAGCGCTTCTGTTTATAGGATAGAAATGGCTGCCATAAGTCATAGAACCTGTCAGTTGAGCCTCTAAGAGTATTTCATTTACATAATTAACAAACTGTAATTACCACTGACAGAATATTGAAGGAACCCTGATGCACATGGTAATGCCTGGTGCCATGTAATCAGCACTTCCAGAACCTGATGGATGTCTGTTCTTCCCTGTATACTAAATTTCCACAATTTCCACTCTGGGATCAATAAAGTTATTCTGATTCTGATGTTTGCTTCTGATTCCTCCGCCTTCAGTTGGTGGCAAAGTAGACTTTGAGGACTTTGTGGAGCTGATGGCCCCAAAGCTTCTGGAAGAAACCGCTGGGATGATTGGCATGAATGAGCTCAAAGAGGCATTCAAAGAGGTGAGAGAAGTTTCCAGAATCTTCCATATTTTTTTCTTCTGTTTTTAAGAAAATTAATCTGTGTTATAGCATGAACTGTCCAGGCTCCACATTTTCAGACGCAAGAACTGACCATAACCCTGATCACTGTGGTGTCATAAGGATAATCAAATCATGCTATATTTGATCTTAAATGATTGAGCTTCCATCTAGCAGTAAAAAAAAAACATTGTTTCCTCTAGTTTGACATGGACGGAGATGGAGAGATCACAACAGAGGAGCTGCGGTTAGCCATGACCAAGCTGATGGGAGAGCACATGAACCGGAGAGAGATCAACGCCATAGTACAAGAAGCAGACAACAACGGAGATGGCACAGTAGACTTTGAAGGTGAGAATTGTCAAACAGCTGCAGCAACACAAACATGAGAACTGCACCACACCAGAAAGACAGCTGTTAGCAGGAGCGGTGCAGGGGAACCAATAGCTTCAACAAGATTTCATGATGCAATACATGTGTTGTAGACAACGGCGTTGGAAGCACGGTGCGGTGGGCGCTGCAGCACCCCCTGGTGGCAAGAGATGTAAATTTTTTTTTTTTTTTTTTTTTTTTTTTTTTTTTTTTTTTACAGTGCACCTGAACGCAACATGCAAAATACCCGCTGAATAAGTGTCCAAATGTTCATGTAATTCTGGCCAATACTCCACTTCTGTTATAACATTTCAGTCTGGAAGATATAATCTTTATGACTACCTTAAAAGGCTAAATGAATAGCTTAGAAAATGAATAGCACCGGGGGCCCATGGTACTATTAATCCGGCCCTGGATATATCGGAGGAATAGCAGGTAGGCTATCACTGTCCCTGAGTCCTGAGGGTAAATTGAGTAATGCTGCAGAGAAGAGGAGAAGACACTGAATAATGACATCACAACAGTATAATCCTAATGTTAATTTAAAATTTAATATTCCTCTAAATATGGCTAAAAGTCCAAAAAGGGTGGGAGAGAGAATGAGGATTCCAACACAGCAGTGGGAGCAAGTGGTGACATGGAGGTGAGTGAGAAAAGGTGACTGAATAATGACACAACAGTCTAATCTTAATATTAATATTCCTCTAATCTGGCGACAAAGTGGCCAAATTTTTTGGCGCCCTGTGGGCGCCGTCAGCCGTCCCCCCCAATGTTGAATCGGTGACAGCACCCCCTACCTAAAAGTACTTCCAACGCCACTGGTTGTAGAGATGTTCAGCTGTTTTAGGACAAAAGTTGTCTTAATTATGTCAATGCATTTCTTGTAATACTTAGTAGAGTAACGGCTTCTTTACTGTACTGTTCCTTTCTCTTGCTCCAGAGTTTGTCAGGATGATGTCCCGCCAATGAGAGCCGAGGAGCACGTCGCTTAAGAAAATATTTGCACTTCCACTGACCTGCATGTTCACATCATGTAGATATAAATACATTATGTACCATTTAAATAATATACTGCAATGAGACCTCAAGGAATATCAATGAATTCTCCGAGAATTACTATGCAAAAATTGACAATCTTGTACACATTGTTAAGAAATCTAAGAATAATGTAGAACGTATGTGGGACCATTGTTTAATTATTGTATATATAAAAAGTGAATTTTGTTTTGCTTTTTGAAATATATACAATATTGCATCATTCTTATCACTGTACCTACTAGGCTAATGTGCAAAATTTGATTTACAATAATCTCAAGAAAATCCCACTTACTACTGTGTATATATTGTATTAATCTGGACCTCATTTTGATGATATCATTAATTTATTACTAGAATCCAACAGCAGTTTTACAGGCAGAGCAAGAAAGTCCCTGTGTGAAAGAGACTATCTGGAAAGTCAGCATGACTGTTTTATGTCTTTGTCACATCTGAGAGGAAAGACTGAGAATGTGCTTTTCTGGCAAAATAAAAAACGTATATCTATATAATAAAGTTGACGATGGGTGTCAGTGTGTATTTTTAATGCATGCCCACACCTCAGGTCGGATTGGGCTGAAATTTTGCATGGCGGTGGGACGGGTTATGATCTGGGCTAGGTCATGAGCAGGTTGGTCAGTCACGGGAACCACCTGGAAAGTCCTGGAAACCATGCAGAAAACACGTGTCTATAAAATAGAATAGGCTGCACAAAACACCCTTAAATCTTGTGCTTATGTTTTCCTTAAAATGTTAGCCGATTCAATTTTATAGATGTCTTAACTCTTGACTCTAAGGGAAATCCTAACCTAAGGTGCTTTGTGCAACTGGGCCCTGGGCACCACCTGGAAACTCCTGCAACCACCCTCGACACCACCATCATTTCCAGTCAAGCAAAAGGCACAATTGTATTGCTTTGTGTGTATTTTCCCCCGGGCAACACCGGCTACATTGCTAGTACAAAATAAAAGAGACCTGACTTAATTTATGTGTAATTAAATATCTGCTAATGTGGTGTAAGGACTCTTTAATTGACCCAAATGTCTTTTTGCTACAACAGGCAAACCCTTCATGATTCCAGCAAATTGTTTGAACACTAACAATAAAGGCAAAGTGAAAAACCTTCTCTCCATTTTTACTGTGGAATATATTTACATGATGACCTACTGTAGGTTGCATAATACATTAACTCAATGATCTATGGAAAAGGGATTGGACTGATTATTATGCTGTGAGGTAGCCTATAAAGGTACCTCACAGATTGAGGAAGCTAAACGATTGAGTAACTTTCCTGCTCCGGTTGAGGAAGGACAAAACAAGGATAAAGAACTTGTGTGATCAAAAATGGACAGGCCAGTGATTTGATGCAACATAATTCAAAACTATGACATCATGACTAAAGCGCAGACATATTGGATTTATTGATCTATTAAATGCAAAAAATAAAAAATTACATATGGTTATAAATCTGCCTTTTGGGAGAGTCCAGTAGAGCCATTCTTTGAATTTAGAACTTTGATTCGTTCATTGATTTCAAGTTTGACTGTTAATGGGAATTTGGACATGGACATTAGTGGATTTCAAGAACACGTCACATAAAAACAACACAAAGACCCACAGTAGGCTAGTTAGCTTTTCACTGACCGTGTCAGATATGGAATAGCAGCTAGTGCTATTGTTCAATATTTGTTAGCATAACCATAAATTATTGATAATCTTTCTCGAATTTACAACATCATTTAGATTTCAATGTTTCTCCAGCCTGGGAATTTGTCTTTTACTACTCCAATCCTCCTCTTCTCTCCTCTACTACTACTACTACTACTACTACAAAAACCTGGGAATGATGGAGTGAGTGATGGAGGGATCAAGGGATGCAAAGGACACAGAGCTCAGCGGTCACAGAGGGCAGACGGTCATCATTGCATGACAAACTGGGCAGAACTTCAAATGGACAGACAGATGGGGCATGAGGGCTTATAGTACCAATTAGCAAAAGTGAACCCGCTCTCCTGAACTGTCTGAACACACAGACCTGAGAGCTCACTGCACATCTGTCAGACTGGCACTCTGCAGATTGGATACAGCTGTTGCAAAGGCCATGGGTTCTGCCAGAAGCGGTGCCAATATGCTAAATGGTTAAGTGCTACTTTTTTCCGAATAGGCCTTTAAATTAGTTGGGTTTTTTGTGGGCAGGGAGTATGTGTGAGAGAGAGAGAGAGAGAGAGAGAGAGAGAGAGAGACCGATGGAGACAGAGAGATAAAAACAGAGAAAGATGGAGACAGAGAGGCAGAGCAGGCAGTGCAGTGTTGACCTAAAGGTCAAGAAGCGAGCTTGTGACCCGAAGGTCGTCGGTTCAATCCTCCGGACCGGCAGGATAAATCTGGGTAGGGAAAGTGAAAAAGCAGTGCTTGCCCCTCCCTCATTACCACCACTGAGGTGCCCTTGAGCAAGGCCCTTAACCCCAACCGCTCCAGTGGAGCTGATGATCAGTGACCACAGATCTGACTGTGGTTGTACTGGTCAGCTTCCAGGTGTGAATGTGTGTGTGAATGTGATTAGGGCGAGAGCATTGCTCTCAGTGTAAAGACAGGATCCCCATTAGTGTATAGCGAGGTTGAGAGTGTCAGAGACAGAGACAGAAATCAAACGGCTGTGCTCGCGTTTGCCTTTGCCTTGATCCATCTGCACTGAACTGCGGTTTTAACTTTTGAAGGGAACGTGATCCTTCTGAGAAGTCATGTGACGAATGTTTCCTGTGATGTCGGCCCCCTGGCCATGCGGGGGTTAACACAGCTTATCAAAGTCATCTAGTCTTTTCCTGATCTTTTTTTCTCTTATGCAATACTGACAGCAATATGCTACAGTATTTGCTTCTCATTTTAAGAAGATAAAAAAGCAGTCTCTCTCCCCACCTTCTTTTCAGCTGTGGCTAACAGACGTGGTTTTGGTTGGGCCTATGGAGAGACTCAGGTTCCTGAGGACCAACTCACTTAAGAAATGTTCAACTATTTGGGACCTGTTTCTGGCCTACTTGGACAAAGTTAGGGGCGACGGGTAATGCGCCCAGCTGATTTCCCATGGGCCCTTTGCACGGGAATCTATGCACATCTCTTACAAGCACATAAGCACCTTATGCGGCTGGTAGCACTATGTTGGAATGTTGGAATGCTGATGATATGTATGTTCTTTCTTTCTTCTCTTTTTCCGTGTCTCAGTTTTTTTGTTTTTCATGTTCTGAAAATTTGAAAAATAAAATAATGAAAAAAATAAGATAAAAAGGCAAGTGCGAATTCGCAATATATGCAAATGTATTAAATACAAGATGGCAGGAGCAGCCCATCCTATTCTGCCCATTCTGCCTCTCCCACCCTACATTTCGAAATCCCCCCCGCCCGTCACAATTGGCATGAACAATGGCATGAATGAACACAAACAGAAAATCTTCACACAAGACACACACACACACACACACACACACACACACACACACACACACACACACACACACACACACACACACACACACACTTGACCTCCATACCTAGCGTTAATTCCAGCCCTCTGTCCCTGCCATGCCACAGCCGCCCCCCTTTTTTAGCCATGAAAACAAACACACACCTACACAGACACACAGAGAGACAGACAGACAGACACGCAGACACACGCACGCACACGCACACGCACGCACACACACACACACACACACACACACACACAGAGATGGGCAGTATTTGAAATACTTGTATTTGAAATACGTATTTCAACTACTTTTTTGTATTTTGTAATTTGTATTTGGCTGGGCAGAGAAAAATGAGATGTAATTTGTATCAAGATACTTTCAGATCTTGTATTTTGTGTATTTCAAATACATAAAATACATTTTTCTTTTTATTCTCAAATTGACACATGTAAACATTGACACAGGTTTAAACTAAAGATGGAGAAATTAGTTGTACTAAAAACAACGAAGTGAACTAAACTGAAACCTGATATGAATAAACAGAGAAATTACTTGTACTAAAAAACAACTAACTGGACTGAACTGAAACCTGATTTGAATAGGAGAAATTAGTTGTACTAAAAACAACTAAGTGAACTAAACTGAACTGAAACCTGATATGAAAAGATGGAGAAATAAGGTGTATTGAAAAACAACTAACTGAACTGAAACCTGATGTGAAAAGATGGAGAAATTAGTTGTACTGTACTAAAAACAACTAAGTGAACTAAACTGAAACCTGATATGAATAGATGGAGAAATAAGTTGAAAAAACAACTAACTGAACTAAACTGAAACCTGATATGATTCAGAATAGATAGAGAAATAAGTTGTACTGAAAAACAACTAACTGAACTAAACTGAAAGCTGATATGATTCAGAATAGATTGAGAAAGAAGTTGTATTGAAAAACTAACTAACTGAACTAAACTGAAACCTGATGTGAATAGCTGAAGAAATAAGTTGTACTGGAAAAAAACAACTAACTGAACTATACTAAAACCTGATATGAATAGATTGAGAAATAAGTTGTATTGAAAAACTAACTAACTGAACTAAACTGAAACCTGATTTGAATAGGAGAAATTAGTTGTACTGAAAAACAACTAACTGTCATAAACCTGATTTGAATAGATGGAGAAATTAGTTATACTGAAAAACTATAACTGAACACCAAAGTACCCTAATGAAAATCAAAAATGTCTTTCTGTTGCTACAAGGATGTCTGAGCTTCACTGTGCATAATGATGGCTGTGCAGATTTTGACACTAGAATGGTGTTACCACTGCTGATAGTGGAAAGTTGTATTCAGTGAGTGATTGTTCTTTAGTAATTATGTTCTAGATAGCCAGGTTGTTTTGGATTTTGTTTATGAAGCAGAAGGAGGGGAAGTCATTTTAAGGATGTAAGGATTTGAACAAGAGTCCAATTTCATGGAAGGCCTTTTTTGTTTGAGATGCAGTTTCTCATCGTTCCTCTCACTGATTCACAATTTCACAACCTTAGACAGGATGTGCATCAGGGCATTCAATTCCTGAAATGTAACCTTTTCTAGTTGTATAAATATGTTTGCACGTTAAATAAATACTGTGATGACAAGTTACTGACATGGTGGTGAATGTGAAGTTGTTTAAAGGGGACCTACTATGCCTTTTACCTATTTCAGTTATTTATATATTGTGTTATGATGTCAGATATCTATGGCTAAACATAGTCAAAGTTCCAAAACTTGAGGTTAACATGCAGAAATGTTGCCTTTAAGTCAAAAGCCCTCACAGAAGGTGATTAACAGCTGAGCTGAAGGAGAAATTAGTTCTACTGAAAAACAACTAAAACTAAAATGGAAGAACTGCAGTGTGTTAGGGAGTACACATACTGTGACAGAGGACTAAAGAGAGGATTTACTGTCTAAGGAAACCAGAAAATTTCACTTTTGAATAGCTGAAATCAGAGAATTAGGACATTTTCCTTAAAGAAATGTCTCTAAATGATTAATAGATCATCAAAATAGGCAATTAATTTAATATTTGGCAATTCATCTATGAATTGACTAATCGTTGCAGCTCTTTATAAGTTTTTATAAAATGTATTTTCATGTATTTTCAAAATACAAAATACGTATTTGTATCTCAAATACATTTTCAGACAGGTATTTTGTATTTGTATTGTGATACATTTTTTGAGCAAGTATTTGTAATTTGTATCAAAATACTTTATGATGTATTTTCGCCCATCTCTGCACACACACACACACACACACACACACACACACACACACACACACACACACACACACACACACACACACACACACACACACTTGACCTTCATGCCAAATTTCAGCCTCTTAGGGCAAAAAAAACTGTGCCCGCTAAAGGGTGCTGAACTTTTTGTGGACGATACAATGTCAAAATGCATTTTCTTGAGGAGGAGCTGCTGTGTTCACTACAGAACGATTTGGGGGGAGGGGTCACTTTTGCACCGATAGTGATTGACATCTCAAGTGTCCAATCAAAAGCGCAACATTAAGAAACAGAACCCGGAAGTAGGTATTCCTCAAGTTCCAGTAAGTGCATAATGTTGTCGCCGGCAGAAAACTATTTCACAACATAGTTTTCTTCGAAATTACAAGGCATGCGAACGTATGATAAGGCCAAACATGCGTAACGTTATGTTGTGATGATGTTGTTGCCGTGTCTTTGAAAACAGTCTGTTTAGTGCGTGCTAATGTTAGCTATAGCTAGCTCTGCTGTCAGACAGGCACATGGGACAAGTTCAGCTGCTTGCAATGCTAAAGTTGTCAGCAGTCGTCAGTGTGTCAGTCATTCCTGGGTCAGATAGTTCCTATTTCACTAGCTTGACATTTAGCTATAATCAAGCTCTCCCCCCACAATTTTTTTTTGTATTAATTTAATGCAGCAGTATAACAGACGCTAGTTTCAGAGTTGCACATACAGTTACACATAGAGTTAAAATTAAGGGTTTTTCCTGCCAGTGACCAGACTGGAGTGGCTGGAGGGTTTACAGGAGGTCCAGTGTGTCACTGATGAGTTGCCTTCATTTTGATGGCTTGGTTATTTACCTGTAGTTGTGTCTGGGTAGTGATGATTTGATGAGCCTTGTGAGATAGGTTTGGCTCACATAAGTAAGGACGACCTACCAGGCTCCAGTCTACCCACAGGCAGGTCATGCTGATGTTGGAACAGAATTTGAAACTCACACGTATCTCCTCTATCACATAACAATGGCTTCTGGAGGGACTTTGACAATTATGATGATACAGCACACTCTTCCTAATCAATTCATTAAAGTGCACATTGTTTTGTCTGCACAGGTCCTCACCAATGTTGACTGGATGTAAAAACCTTTCTTGGGGATTTGTGTCACTGACCCGTAGAATTTGTACCAGAAGGAACTTGATTTCACAGACTTCCCCCTGCTCCTCTTACCCTTCACATTCTCTCGCTCGCAGCTTCTTTACGACTAAACACACCTCCGTCCCTCTGCATCCTCCTGTTCACCTGTCTTCCCCTCGCTGCCTCTCTCACTCCGCTCATCATACCGGCCCAATGGACCTAAAAGACGTCCTCCAGATTCTGGAGCAGCTTGCTCCTCTGTCACTGGCCGAGTCGTGGGACAACGTTGGCCTGTTGGTGGAACCAAGCAAAGCGCGGGCTATTACAACCATCCTGCTAACCAATGACCTCACCGAAGCTGTCATGGAGGAAGCAGAAGCCAGGAGCTGTGACCTCATTATCTCGTATCACCCGCCGTTGTTTCGGCCAATCAAGCGCTTGGTTCAAAAGGACTGGAAGCAGCGATTGGCCATCCGGGCTGTGGAGGCTGGGATAGCGGTCTTCTCCCCTCACACTTCATGGGACAGTGTTAAAGGGGGAGTGAACGACTGGCTGGTGGGGGGACTTGGTAAGACGTCGACCTCAACCTGAATGAATAATGCGTCACGCATACCTACACTATTTGCATATTTAATGAACCTATAGGCTAATCTGTTGTGACATTTGACACATCTCACTGGTCAAGTATTTTGACCAGTGCCTTCCAGCTGCCTCTCTGAATCTTTGTTCCATCTCTGGTGTCTGTCTCTTTCCCTCAGGTAGCGGCCAGGTGTCTGTGCTGAGTCAGGCCCGGGCCAGCGCCTCCCATAGCCACAAACTGGAATTCACCGTCAGAAGCGAAGAAGAACTGAAAGCTATTATAGCGGAACTGAAGGCTTCTGACAGTGGAGCCCCACTGAAACATTCAGTCAGGTTTGTGTGTGTGTGTGTGTGTGTGTGTGTGTGTGTGTGTATGCATGCATAAATTCATGCATTCAAGTGTGTTTGCATAATGGAGTTGCATTTACTTGATTGATTTTAATCTTTAAGCGTATGCACTGGTGAATAATGGTTAATTTCATCTATTTGACACTAGTTCAGACAACAGTGGGTTCCACGTCAGCTTAACCTGCAGTGACTCAGCACTGACTCCCAGTGTTCAGACTCTGCTACGACACATCTCTCCCAGCCAGTCCCTCAGCATACTGCAATTACAGAAGGTACAGTATCAACATATCACTGCTGCCAGATGAACACTTTATTTCCAAAAAAAAGTCAGCTCAGGAAATTAATGAAAGGACTCAATTGCCTTTCATTGGGTTTCAAGTATGGCAAGGAACCTACAGTGAAAATGTTTGGTTTAACAATTCGAAGACCAAAAAGGTCCTTTTTATCAGTGTGTATATTCATCTTATGTTCCAACACAGGGGTCAAGCCAGTTACTTCCTATTGTGTTTACACTTCCTGTGACAGTACAGTACTAGTGAGCAGGTAAAACAGACGCTGTTTGAACAGGAAGTCATAACACAACTGGGTCAAGTGGGCGGGGCTACATAAGGTGAATAGACCTTATTCGCTAACCCTGGACGGTGCCATATTGTTGACATACCGTCCTGCACGCACAGCGCTACTAGTAGCAGCCTTATTGTCGTTTCTGTTCCATTACAAAATAGCGATGGTGATGACAGCAATAAAAACCCCAGAGTTGTTGTTTGTATGCTGCCGTTAATGCCTGTAATAATAAACAAAAGAAAAAACGAGGTGAACAGACTTTGCTGTGAGGAGCTGTCAGAAAGTATCACCTGTCTCTCCTAACTATCCACACATCTCCTGTGTGCTGACGTATCCTCAGTCTCGCTCCCTTCACATCTGTGGACGGTAGAGATAGAAACAAACCACGGGGACTTTATTGCTGTCATTACTACAGCCATGTATAATGCAGGTCACCATCCGAACACAACAGGAACGATACAGGTAACGCGGCGGCTAGCTTCCTATAAACGCTGCTCCTACATAGGCTGTCACTTGAGAGCTGCAGTGCTATGTCGACAACATGGTGGCGGTGGGCGTGCCCGTACGTGAGTTACGTCAATCGAATAAGGTCTATTGATCCGCTTTGTAAAAACCTTAATGTGTACTGGATGTAAGGCATTGAAGTTTACTAATGGTTTCATATACTTTTTTATGCATATAAGTTGGAGTTGGTTTGCTCTCTGTCCACCTATCCCTCCCTGCAGCCCCCTCTCCCAGGTCATGGCCAAGGGCGACTCAGCATGTTGGACCAGCCAATAACTGTGGCCACAGCCATCCAGAAGATGAAGTCCCACCTCGGTTTGAATCACCTCCGCTTGGCTCTGGGTGCCGGGCAGACATTAGGTGAGGAAGAGGACACACACGCTTCACAAGTAAAAAATAATAATCATTTTAAAATCCAATTTAAAATGCACTGATAACCAATCAAATGAAGGAGTCGTTTTGTGCCATTTTGGATGATCTGGATCATCAAATCTGGATACTCTAAGCATAAGGAATAATTCTAAGCATAATGGAACATTGAGAAGACTTATTCAACAGATTTAACACAAAAGTGATGATTGGAACTGTGCAACTACAGTAAAAACCTGTAAGTATTGAATGATTGATTTAACCTGTCGAAATCAAGCCTTTCAGATGGGATGCAAGTGGGCATTAGCCTATCAGTGTCCTGAGATGGAATTGTGTGTGTCAGTCAGTCAGTCACTCTAGTCTATTGACATTTTACAGAGTCGACTGTGTGCAGTGCAGCTGTGTGTGCTGGCTCTGGGGCTTCGGTGTTGAACGGAGTCAGAGCGAACCTCTACATCACAGGTAGGGAGGTATTTTGACAGATGCCACGCAAAAAGTCAGTAGATGACTGGGGAAAAAGTCAGTTGATGACTGGGGAAAAAGTCAGTTGATGACTGGGGAAAAAGTCAGTTGATGACGGAAGAATTGTGCACTCTACAAATACAATGCAGGGTGTTTGGGGTCAGACAGAGGGTACTGATGTTATTTTATCATGCTGTGATAGAGAGCATTTTACACTATGGAATTTCTGTTTGGTTTGGCAACTCATCAGTTAAGTTAAAATCACAAATTAACAGACTGGTTCACAGTGTTGCCAATGCCAACTCTTTTCCAAACTTTTTCTTGGCTGCTCAGAAAGTCACTAAATGACGTCACATGCTAATTTGCATATCAAA
The DNA here is from genome assembly GCF_964638095.1 of Poromitra crassiceps. Classification (NCBI taxonomy): domain Eukaryota; kingdom Metazoa; phylum Chordata; class Actinopteri; order Beryciformes; family Melamphaidae; genus Poromitra; species Poromitra crassiceps. The sequence goes on along the minus strand of NC_139626.1, from coordinate 24,750,060 downwards.
TTATGCTCAGAAAAAGCACACCTCGGCGTAGCCGTTGTAATCATTGACTGTATGGTTGTAATATTAAGTGCTGACTCCACCCGCCTGGGCCAGATTCAGCATACGCCGTTAGAAATTACAATTAAACCCTATCCTGCTGCTCTCAGCGGAGGAGAGGGGCTGCACTGAAGCGCTGTGTGTATCAGACAGGCAGAGATGAGGAGAGAGAGAGAAAACACAGCAGCAGCCGCACCAATTTAAAGGCAAAATCCGTTCAATTCAACACATTTACATTGCTTCCCCTGGTCAGAAAAAGTCGCCAGATTTGTCGCTAGGCGCATTTTGGAAATTAAGTCGCTAGGGGGGTCTGAAAAGTTTTTATTTCTTTCTTTCTTTCTTTCTTTATTGAACAGGGACAAATGCATTGAACATGATTTCATATGACCTACAAAACAGATGTCATGCATACAGGTTTCTAGCCGAAGCTAATTTGCAACCCCTGTCCCTGGTTAGGCCTTTACTATTAAAACAAAAGTTCAAGAGAAAAGTTAAAACAGTACCAAAATGTTAAAAACGAACCATATAAAACAGAACAAAATAAAGACAACAGAACAAAATTAAGACAAAAAACAAAAAGCAAAAACACAAAACAGATAAGGACAGAAAACTAAAATAGTACAATACTATGTAAAAGTCAATGTTCACAGGCTTGTTTCAGTTTCAGCCATTGTTTTGCTTGTGTGTTAAAAACGGTGAGTTCTGTCAATGTTTTTATTTCAGGTGGTAATGTGTTCCATAATTTGGTAGCTAAATATAGCGACAAAGGCACTAAGTTGGCAACACTGCTGGTTCATACAGCAATGAAAGTGATGGGGCTGCGAGACCATCCCACCCTCCAAGTGCTTTTTGAGAAAACCGTAATCAAACAAGCTAGGAAAATTATTGCTGACCCCTCCCATGTCTTGTATTCAGAATACGAACTGCTCCCATCTGGCAGACGTTACAGAGTTCCAATTAACAAGAAAAGATACCTCAACAGATACAAAAACTCTTTTATCCCACTATCAGTTAGTCTCCTAAACTCGGGCCATAGAAGGTGTTGATTGTACTTGTAATTGAATGCACTTTAAACTGTATGTTTGCACATCTCTGCACTTGTGTGCTATGCACTACTGTTCTTTTGTTGTTCTTCTTTTGTTATGGCACGGTTGTACTGCCTGTATGTCCAAGACAAATTTCCCTTGGGATAAATATAATAATCTTGAATCATGAATACTGATTGAAATTTCTGGCATTGCTCACATGATTATTATCATATCCGTTTATTCAGGTGAGATGTCCCACCACGAAGTGCTGGACGCTGTGGCCCAAGGAACCAGCATCATCCTCAGTGACCATAGCAACAGTGAGCGGGGCTTCCTGGCTGTCTTCAGGGAGAGGCTGGCCGTGCGTCTGCCTGACTCGCTGACTGTGGCACTGTCGAAGGCTGACAGGGACCCGTTGGAGGTGGTCTAACTGACACACTAGTTACCCCAGAGAGATTAACCCGTGTTTGGGAAAATATAACGTTAACTGTCTACGTAGGATGAAGTAAAAGTATCGGTTGCTTTGTGTAATGGAGAGAGATAAAGTGAAGTGTGTGAAATGATCCAAATGATCTTTTTTTTAATGCATCTGCCAGTGACAGTTGTGGCCGGATGCATTCTCTGTCCGTCTGTCCCATTCTCATGAATGTGATATCTCAGGAATGCCTTAGGAATTTCTTCAAATTTGGCACAAACGTCCACATGGACTCAAGGATGAATTGATTAGATTTTGGTGGTCAAAGGGCAAGGTCACTGTGACCTCCCAAATAGGGATGCAGCGGTATGAGTTTTTGTCGGTATGATAACCTTGGACAAAAATACCACGGTTTCACAGTATCACGGACCATTTGTGTTTTTACAATAGCCGAAATATTCCCATACAGCCGACGTGGTCTTTTTAGATGGGGGAAAGGGTCCTTGCGTTCTCCTGCTTCAGCCATTATCATACACGGTTGTAAACACAGTCAGGGACAGCTCCTCTCTACTGTGCTCTAGTCTAGGTAGGCATGCAGCCAGGGGGAGGGGCCGCGTAAGCTGCACTCTGCAAGCGACCTGGGCACTTTGTTTTGGGGAAACAGCTGATACTGTGGGGAAGGTATGACGGCAAATCTTAGTGGTTTTGATACCGTGACTTTTTCAAACCGCGGTATACCTTCAAACGGTATACCGTTGCATCCCTACTCCCAAAATACATTTTTGGTCATAACTCAAGAATTAATAACGCTAATAGTCTTATGTCTAATAGGATAAAATGATGAAGTGATGGCATTTTATATCCAAAAGTTCAAAGGTCAACTTCACTGTGACGACATAATGTATTGCTTACCACTGTAGCTGAGAAAACGATTTAAAAAAACAGTGCAAGTGCTGTCACTTACTTTTGCAGACACAAGTTGACATAATAACCACATTAATTATATTGATTTGGACCCTAAGCTACTTGTGTGACTCCACCCTCTTCACCCCTGGATGACAACCAGGATGGGGACCTCCTGTTCCTCTGGTAGTCAACCACAAACTCATTGGTTTTTCTGATATAGAGCTTCAGGTGATTGTCGTTGCACTGTGTGACGAAGCTCCCTATGTGTCCTCTGTACGCTCCTCTGTCGCTAAGTGAAGACAGCATGTTCTCACTGGGAATTATTCACTGGAATCATACATGTCAATATAGTGATAACTTCCACTTTGCAAAAAACATTTTATACTTTTTTATGAAATACCTTCAAAGTCTTCATTAGTCCTGGGCTTTCTGTTCCAGCTGGCTCCAGGTAAAAAAAATCAACTACTTCCTGTGCTGGCTGTTGATGTTATGTAATGGTGTCTAGTAATTGTCCAACAGTATTAATTGAAATATCAAGTCTTGCACCATGCTATAATGAAAATTGCTTCTTTGGTACACCGTGTGTTCATGATGGATTCTCAGCAGTTAACAAAAAGGCCCAGATTGATCAGAAAATGGACTGAAGGTCTGTTGGATAAGACCAAATATCCCTTCACACATTAATGCACGGTGAGAGCCTAAGCTAAAGCATGTGATCTGTAATCTGAATGCATGTGGTTTATGCATGCAGTGGGTTTATTTATGGATAACACATAGTGTGTTTTAATACTCATCAGTCAGTGACATCATGTGTCGCCCCTCCCATGTTAGAAATGGAAAAATGGGCTGAACAAGCTGGAGAAAGGGCTTCAGGATCTGCAGCCTTTCTAGCTAAATGGGAATTTGTTTTCATTGTGCAGCAGGAATAAAAACCACAATCGCTCGCTTCTTCTGATTAATTAGGCGTGTTGCTTAATCATAAACAAATGCTCAAGAAAATCATATGTTCCTATCATGCAGGAACTATTCCATAACAAGCACATCTGAACCTACAATGTCAGCTTAAAGTGGAAGATTTCCATTGAATCTTTTACTTAAATTTAATGTAATTCTGAATGATGTTTCAATCACCAAGGAATAAAACGGGTGTTTTCCACGCCCTGACCTTTACACCTCTGCAATCCCAACTGAGTGGACTTCAAACCACTTCGCACATGCGTGAGGAAGAGAGGGGCTATGTTAATACTTAGAGCACTGTAAACACTCAACGCCAGCAGCACACAATACCTGCCCCCACTCTGGTAATGCAAAAAAAACAAACAAGAAACATCCTTTATCATCGGTCATAATGGTCTGGTGGCTGCAGTGCCTATGGCACACCTGTCAGTTCGTAAAAGCATTAAGAGATGTTGCACACACCCCACCACCCCTCTTACAGGGTCATCAAGGTAATGACCCCTCCCTCCTTTCCGCTGAGAGACCAGTGTGGCGTTCACACCTCCACTTCCCCTCTGCCTTTCATCCCTTGTTCCAGCCCCCCCACAAATGGGGAAGGAAAACAACAACTAGAACAACAATTTACTTCACTCCTCAAGTCACTCCAGCTGTCACTCTCTGTATCAGCAGGAATGTCCACTAGCAGGTAGATTTAGACCCTATTTGTCACAAACGCATTGTTTTGGCCTTCTCTCAACTGTGGACCTGAACAATAAAGAGGAGAAAATTTTCCAAGTACAGAACCGTGTTGTTTGAGTATCCTCAGGCAGATGATATTCATCATACTATATATATATATATATATATATATATATATATATATATATATATATATATATATAAGTCATCCACACAAAGATAAAGCCATGCAATATATCCTGCATGATCAATGCAAATGGTTAAACCTCTGTCTACGGCAACCCTCTGCAAAAGAGCCTCTGTGGTGTGTATTGACAATTAATATACTGTAATACAAATGAGTCAGTGGCAGTTATGCAAATTAGAAGTTAGACCAAATAAGTATTTTCAGATTCGATTCGATTGGGAGAAATGGACACGGCCAGGTTGTTGCCAAGTTCTTCCTTGATTGGATGTTCTTAAAAAAAGGAAGGTCATGACAGCAGATTTGAGAGGGTTACATCCCATTCCCAAATTCACATTAATGAACGACAAGGAATATAATTGTAACTATAAATACGTCAAACTTTGCTTTGAGACTTACAGATGCAGTTTGTGGGAAAGTAAATGAATTCTCAAAGTGTGTGGTAAACAGATGACCTTGTTTGATCAGAGATCTATTGAACATTGATTCACTTTTTAACATATTCTGTTGTCGTCTGGTTTGGCAGCAAAAAGTAGACCGGTGGTTACACTGACTACATTTTGCACTGATGAGTGACTTTATTTTCCTATATTGAGTTATTGACTTTCTCTGGTCTTATCAACTGATGTGAGTCTGTGTGGCATGAGCCTTGTGTTTTAACTACAAACCCTGTCCGTTAACCAAATTTAACTTTAAATATGAGATTAATTGACGTTTTAGTGTTAAATGTTCTGTGGAATGCTCGCCCAGCCTTAGCTAAAACACTCAACACACTCCCAATCCGACAGACACTGATGTTTATGTAGTGGCCAAATTGCAGCCATGGGCCAAAGTGTCTCCCTCTTCCACCTGCATTGGGAGACCTGGCTCCCTGCTGAGAGAGCCTGATAGGCAGACTGCTGAGAGGAAATCATCAAATAGCCACAGGGGAGCTGCCAGTAGGCCCATCAACCATGTTTGTAGGCAGTAGAAACACTCATTTCCTACAATTATTTTGTTAATGACATAAACAATGTTTACACCCACACATCCCTCTAGTCTAATGATTGAATAATATCGAAATTATAGATGCTGTGTATAACGATGCGGTTCTGTGAGCCTTTGTCCTGGTGTAAAATAACAAAAGTGGCCCTCTAATGCCCCACAATTCTTCACTTTGAAGAAAATGATGGTTTGCCAAACAGCCCTTGATATGGTTAATGTTGTTTGTGTTAGTTTGTCATGTAAGCAGGGGACAGAGGGGAGAGACAGGGAGGCAAATGATGAATTGGCTGTGTGAAAACGGGGGCCATTTGGCCTGATGTGTGAAGCCTACACACCTATATAACAGAGGGAGTCGCCAGGATGGGCATTTGGAGAGGAGTGCAGCAGAGAAATAGGGGAAAGAGAACAGAGATTTATCACTCCATTATAGATTCAGAGGAAGCAGAAAGACAGCCTGGATCTGAGATTGTTCATGGAAATAGAGAACAAGAAAAAGAGTTAAGAATTTGTTTGGAGGAGTAGAGGGACGAAGACAGAAAAGGAAGAATGCTCAGTGTGGAGATGTACCCCAGTTTGGCCCTGGGCCCGCAAAGAATCGGAGACTGCTTCTACAGAGGTGAGTGAGCTTGTGTGTGTGTGATCTGCAGAAGTCTATAAGGTTTCTTGTATTATTGCTGGCAAAATTGTGATTTGCGGTCAAAAGTCAACATTTACTTTGAAAAATCTTGTTTGCACAACTAGGAAAATGTTTGCAAGAATATATCAAAATATATTTTTGCAAACATAAATGACCCAATGGCATTCTTGACCTTCAAGCCCTCTAACAAGGAACACAACCACTGGATCTGTGATAGATGCTTATAAGCATTGCCTGGCAAAGGCAGGGTAATAAGCCAGGAAGCTAACTGTCATTTATTTACAGCTGGCAGGCCGTCAACCCTCTGAAAGAGCATCTGGCAGGCTACCGGGTCATTTCAGTGCATGTTTGGAGAGTTGTGGCTGGACGACACGATGCCTTGAAAAATGTTTAAAGTTGATTTTTGATGATAAATTTGGATTTTTGATTAGGGCATGAAACTTACTTTTGTCAACTGTGGATTCAGAATTCCCCCAGTGAATTTATTTATTTATTTATTTTGAGTACAACTGATTGAACACAGGTTGATTGGTAGACCTGACAAGACCTAGCCTACCAGCCACAACCAAAATCGATCAGTATTTAGTTTACTGTATGTCTAGTTTTCATTGCAAGGTCTGCCTGTAGTTTTTAATTGTGATTTCTACTCTCACAGACAGGGAGGCTCCAGCCCACATGCCTCTGTTCCCCCCTGCCTGTGACATGGTGGCCAGAGCGCTGCCCCCCAGGCTGCTGGCCCCGCCCCCCGGTCCCGCCCCCAGCGACACAGCCACCAAAACCCAAGACCAGGTCAAGATGGAGCTGGAGAACGCGTCGCTATGGAAACAGTTCAGCTCGGTCGGCACGGAGATGATCATCACGAAGAAGGGCAGGTGAGCATAGAGGCAGTATGCAAGTGTTAGTGTTTCACCCTTTGACTGTTAGTACAATTATGTGTAGGCTATGCACTCTCTGCTCTCCCTATCCTCTTTCTATCCTTCCTGATATTCCTCCCATCCCTTTGGACTACTTGTGTTGGACTACTAGGCTACTTTCTGTAAAGCAAATTGGCCCTCGAGGACATTCGCTTTTTTTTAACCTTGAACCTTGAACATTTTACTCGTCTATTCCATCAAATAGCATTGATCAATCGTCAATCAACTTATTGATTAAGCTGCCAACAAGTGCACATGACAAGACAATTCTGCTCTACAAATATGGATAGCTGTAAGCGCTTTTTGTGTAGGGTTCTGGCAGATGCAGACATAAATACAATGCTTTTCAAGATGTACACATTCACTGGGCAAAATAAGAAAACTACTTCAACTTAGGTTACGTAAAACATGCCACATTTTTTATGTAACATTTTCTTTCAAACAAAACTAAGATTCATCCTACTTAAACAGGCTTGGATGATGCTCTCCCTGGGTTAGGCTTAGCGTCGGCCTGTCATATCGACAGAAATATTCGTTCTGGGCCAATGCGATATTTCATTCTAAAGCCTTTATCCCAATACTGATGACATGCCAATACAGCCGTACATGTCCGTCCTAGTTGGAACAGAAGATAAATGATGTTTCACTACTCATCAGTGTTGTGTAGTCGCGTCGCGTCGGACTCTCAGTCTGAGTGCTGGACTCATTTTCAGGACTCGTGAGTCGACTTGGACTTGAACACTGATGACTCGGACTTGGACTCAAGCATTCATGCATTCAGACTCGGAAGTTGGAGGCGAGGACTCAGACTTGTTAATTGATAAAGCCTTTTTTTATAGTCTTTAATATTGTAATAGGCCCTCATAATTTAGCATAAGATATTGATAGCTATATTAATACCATGGCATTTTTCAATTTCGTGCAAGGGCAGGTACGTATGTTCAGTCACTCCGGACTCGACTTTGGTGACTTGGACTTGGAGTCAAACACTGTTGACTCAAGACTCAACTCGGACTCGAGATATAGTAACTTGACTACAACACTGCTACTCATGCAGTTGCTGTTCCTTGGCTTTGTAAGGCAGGAGTAACCCGGTGAAGTAAAGTCAATAACATACAGACATGTTCTAACTTTCTCCACCCTCCATTCTCCTCTCCTCTGCTCTCCCCTCCCTCCCTGCTCTCCCTATAGACGGATGTTCCCCGGTCTGCGGGTGAAACTGTCGGGCCTTAACCCGTCTCTCCGCTACATCCTCCTGCTGGACATCCTCCCTCTGGACAACTCCCGCTACCGTTTCCAAGGCGACGCCTGGCAGGCCGTGGGCGCGGCCGAGGCGCGGCTGCCCGACCGCGTGTTCATCCACCCGGACTCTCCCGCCACGGGCACGCACTGGCAGAGCCGCACCATCTCCTTCCACTGCGCCAAGCTCACCAACAACACACTGGACGCACAGGGATATGTGAGTGCTGGAGACTGCTGTGTGGTGGTCTGTGTGTGTGTGTGTGTGTGTGTGTGTGTGTGTGTGTGTGTGTGTGTGTGTGTCTGTGTGTGTGTGTGTGTGTGTGTGTGTGTGTGTGTGTGTGTGTCTGTGTCTGTGTCTGTGTGTGTGTCTGTGTGTGTGTGTGTGTGTGTGTGTGTGTGTGTGTGTGTGTGTGTGTGTGTGTGTGTGTGTGTGTGTGTGTCTGTTTCTGTGTGTGCGTGTGCGTGTGTGCAGCATAGATACAGTACAGTACAGTGCATTACCCTCATTGGTCTATTTGGTCCTTGGCCTGCCTTTGGTGCCAACCTCTTCCTTTTCCCTATCATTTCCAGATCATCCTCCACTCGCTGCATCGCTACCAGCCCAGAGTCCATGTGATTGAAGCCAGGGATGTGCTGAGGTGGGGAGGGGGGCAGCACTCCTTCGTCTTCCCGGAGACCCAGTTCCTCACCGTCACCGCCTACCAGAACAACAAGGTACAACATCACTTTTCCAGTGTAGGAATTTAGCTGGCACTGCTATACAGAATGACTTAGTGGAAGATTAAGCATACATTTGTAGATGATCAACATCTCGAGCAATACTGTATGTAGTGCAAGGGTTGTTGAGAATATTGAATACGCGTGTGTGGACGTGTGTGTGTGTGCGCGCAGATAAAATACTGCATTTAACCAACTGTTTTTTTTTCTTTTCTCAGATCACAGAACTGAAGATCAACGCCAATCCCTTTGCTAAGGGCTTCAGAGATGAGGGCATGAACAGCAAAAAGTAATGCACAACACACACCAACACACACACACACACACACACACACACACACACACACACACACACACACACCACACTAGGGCTGGGCAATTAACCGAAAATGTAGCAAAACTGATCGAAACGACATTTAGAACCTCCAACGAACTTAAACTAGCTCATGTCAATTAATTAAATTAATTACTGTTAATTACTCGCCCGTAGCTCGTCCTCGCCTGTCCCAGCAGCTGTTCTGCCCTTGGGGTCAGTAGCTCCCCTGGCCCACAAAGTTTGCTTGTTCTCAGCAGGAGTCATAGTCCTTTTCTCAGGAGTTCTAGTTGATTATTCTTCTATAAATAGGTCACGATGACATCAATTTCATTGTGACATCATCAGTGACATCATTAGTGATGTCATAGCCTTGAAACACAGGCTGTTGCCTTGAGTGATACCACTGATGATGTCACCAGTTATGTCATAAGACTGTACAATGTCTATGACGTCATCAGTGGGACAAAGGCTGAAACAGACAGAGTTTGCGGACTCATCACTGATGATGACATCATGTCATTGATGACATCGTCACTGATGAAATCACATCACACAAGATGCGGCTCCATCATCACTGATGTCACTATGACATCACTGATCAGTCTTGTCACAATGCCTCCTTGTGTGTGTGTGACATCACTGACCAGTCTTGTCAAAATGCCTCCTTGTGTGTGTGTGTGTGTGTGTGTGTGTGTGTGCCCCTTATGACATCAGTTTTGACATACTAGGGACTCGATTCCTAGGCTTGCCCGCTACGCGGCCTCGTCCAGCTGGCCCTGCAGCTTGCATACGCAGCTCGCTGTGCATCACTGATGACATCACCTCATTAGCTAATTAGCCTAATTAAAAAATCCAGCTCTAATCATAATCGAGGTCAAAGTTTTAAATAACCGTGATATTGATTTGAAGTACTATCGCTCAGCCCTACCACACACGCGTCACACACACGCACGCACGCACGCATGCACGCACACACACACACACACACACACACACACACACACACACACTCCACCTCAGTGTATACAAATAGCATAGATTTTGTAGAGGGCATACCCTAACATCTATCTCGTTTACTGTAGACAGAGAGATGCAAGGCAGAAGCGCAAGATGACCCACCTGACAGAAACCTTGGACATTGGTAAGTGGGATAGACATAGAATACTGAAATTTTACCATTGACACTATTTTCTTTGCCATGTCTTTAATTTGGACTATACTATCTTTGGGCTATACTCTTGCCTTAATTGCCTTGCATTGTCTTACCTCAATCATCTCCATTTATCTGTCTGTCTCTCCCAGTGGGCTGTGATCCATGTGACTCCACTGAGCTTTTATCCCAGTCCACCACCTCCACCTCGGACCTCCAGGCCCTGGCCCTGGCCTCTCTGCCCCCGCTCCCTGACCCATCCTGTGGGTACAGAGCAGAGGAGGGCCCCCCGCTGCCTGACCCATCCTGTGGGTACAGAGCAGAGGAGGCCCCCTACCAGGACGACCAGGTCCCAGAGCAGCCGCTAGACCTCGGCCAAGCATTCATGGTATCCCAGATGTCTGACATTGCTGTCACCATGGCCAATGGGATGCAGAACACACCAAGAATTGACAGGTGGGTGAGCAAAAATGGAGGAAAATTGACTATGTCTGTGATTTTCAAGCTTTTTCATATCAAGGCCCACTAATCTAGTCCAGATTATATTGATAAGATTTCTTCTCTCTGACCCAAATCTGAGAATATTTTGTATTGTCAGATATGATTTTGCCCTGAATCCCATGACATAGAGATAGGTAGAGAGATAACAGAGACACTATGATCACAACAGTCATAACTGTGTTAACTTCCTGTCAATTAAATAATGCTGAAGTTTAACAATTGATCAATTTGCTGGGGACCCAGTTGAAAACCTTTGGACCCCTGGCAGTCCCCGGACCCCATGTTGAGAACCACTGATATTATTACTAATTCATAATCCATCCACTCAAACATGCATTAAAATAGTGTTTCAAAACAGATGCAATGCATCCACACTTATAGTTTACCGGTTTAAAGAACCTACAATATGGCATATTTCCTTCCTGGATTTGATGCATTTTCTAACCCAGGGCTGTCAAACTCATTTTAGTCCACGGGCCACATGCGACCCAATTTGGAAAATCAATAATCAACTTATTAATGACAAAACATCAACATTTTCCAGTTTATCTTAGTGTAAAGAATTACAGGTACAACCCTACAACACGTAGGGTTATCTCAGATACCATCAAGCACATTATCGACTGTCTGTACTGTGCATTACAATCAGGGGTGTAGTGGAGAGTCAACGCAAGTAAACAATTTACCCACCCCTTTGAAATAAGGCAGATAGTTTACTCACCTATTCAGACCAACTGTATCAATCAATGAGGGCAAACAAGGTGGGTAAACTACTAGTTTACCCACCTGTGTAGTAGTTTACCCACCTGTGCAATTCTCTATAGTCAAGCAAAGGTAATGAAAATAGCTGACTATTTAGTGATGAATACAGATAACAATAGGCAACTTAATATTTCACTTGCTCCTGAAACCTGGTACCTCTTAGCCTTAACAAGTGCATCACATTGGATTGAAGGACTTCTCAGTGCAATTTTCACACTTTGCAAAGTCATCTTTTGGGCCGCATTGGACCCTTTGGGGGGCCGGATCTGGCCCCTGGGCCGCATGTTTGACACCCCTGTTCTAACCAATGGGATATCATTTAGGGAGAGAAAGGCAGTTTTTATTGGTTAGAAAATTTTATATTTATGCCTACTAGTGCAGCATCTCATTGAGACTTAAAGTATCCACTATATGTCTTTCTTCCTCCACAGATCAGACAATATGGGTCAGCCGCCTTATACCTCCGCCTATCCCGCTGCCGCACCCGGCTCCTCCTCTTTCCCCCCACCTTCTCTTCCTCAGTCTTCCTCCTCCTTCCTGTCCCTCCCCATGCCCGACTCTTCAGACGCATCCGACCCATCTGTTCCGCCCATCGACTACCCGCCCATCCTGTCGTCCTCGCCCACCCTCCCTTCCTCCACCACCTCTCCTTCGCTGCAGCAGACCTCCTTCACGTACCCCATCCTGACTCCACCACCTTCCATCTCTCCATCCAACCCAGAGATGATCAGTCCACATCATACGCCCACCGACACCTCCTTCTCCGCCCCGGGTCTGCAGGACCACATGCCGGCTCTGTCTCTGCTCGCCCAGCCTGGCCAGCCTCTGCAAGTCGAACCCATCACCAGCGGGAACAATTCACCCCACGATCAAAACTCGCCAGTGTTTACTTATCCGAATCTTCCGGACCCAGCTGCGCCACAGCCTCTTCCCAACCAAAACCACCTGCCCGTGGTGTCAAATCCCGCTCCCTTCCTGCCTTGCTCCCTCCCTAACCATAGCGCTCCCCCGTCTTTCTCCTTCCCCTCTGTCCCGCCGCCCATTCAGAATCTGCCATTTCCCAATATGTCTTCCAGCCCCGCCCATCCCGCTCTGCACATCCAAAATCTCAGCCTAGCCCAAACTGCAGCCTTTCCTCCCTCCTCTTTTACTCACCCGTCCTCTTCCCTTCCTCACCCGCCTTTCCAACCCTCCTCTTGTTCGGCCGTCCCCTCTGGATCGTTGTCTTCCTTCCAGCCGTCCGTGTCCACACCCACAGCCCATCACCAGAACATGACCTCTGCCTCTGCCCCCTCCTCGTACCCTTCAGTTGAACTGGGCGCCATCCCTCAGTTCAACCCGGGTGCCCCCTATCTGCCGGAGATGATGCTGCACCACCACCCGTCTCTCCTCCCTCAGCTGGATCCCTACCCCGCCTTCTCCTCCTACCCTCTCCGGCTTTGTCAGGACCCTCGCTCGTCCCTCCCCATCCCGCTCAGGCACCTGTACAGACAGCACCAGCATGGCCACCCCCACCCCCAGGGGTCCTACCTGGATATGAGCGCAAGAGTTGGGAACGTCTATTGCTAAAGAGGAATAAAATAAAAATGTAATAGTATGGTGGGATTTAGTGAGATTAAGAACGGTTAGAACAGCAAAATGATGCTGATGATTATAATGATGAAGATATTGGTGATGATACAACAGTTTTGTGATCCAAATGAGTGTTTTATTCAGTATTTGAATTATGATCACAAAATGTATTGGTTTGATAGCGCTTTTAGGGATATTAGCAATGTGTAGCATTAGTTCAAGTAGCCTTCTATACTGTAACTGTAAGTGTATGTGTTTTCCAGTGTTTTCCAAAGAACTCAACTGATGATGAAACTGATGAAATTTATCAAAATGTTGTAAATATTTGTTGAAACCTTTCCCCCCCAAAAAAAATCCATTCCAGTGTGAAAAATAAAACTTTTTCCATGTTCTTGGCTTCCGTAAATCAATTTTCATCCATTTAAACATTATGTTCAAAACAGCTGAATATAAAAACTAAAAGTTGTGCACTTTGCGGATATTTTCCTTTTTTTTCCCCAGCATAAGTTTAGGTTACCTCAGTACCAAAGAGGAAGATGTGAATTCACGTAAATACTCAAAATCAAAATTGCTCAGAGAATCAACTCTTTTCTTCTGTTCATCTCTTAGACCTGTTTATCTACTGTTCTATTTGTGTATTTCAATAAACACATTCAACGTAGTTAATTTGATAGAGGCTTCTGATTTTTTATTTGCATTGGATCTCTCTTTTGTTCCACACGATTAGGCTACAAGAGGACTCTTTTTCATGCAAAGAGCACCAGGTACACTATCAGTCCTACAATAACAGTTCGGTGAAACACTATTAGGCTTATCATGCCTGGTCAGTGGTACCAGTGCACTGAAGACACTGTGTGAAGTTAGTGCACTTGGGTCTGATGCACTGTGTGAAGTTAGTGCACTTGGGTCTGAAGACACTGTGTGAAGTTAGTGCACTTGGGTCTGATGCACTGTGTGAAGTTAGTGCACTTGGGTCTGATGCACTGTGTGAAGTTAGTGCACTTGGGTCTGATGCACTGTGTGAAGTTAGTGCACTTGGGTCTGATGCACTGTGTGAAGTTAGTGGTCACAGATTTATAACAAGGATGTTTGAGGGCAAGGGTTAATCATTCCCCCTCCTGGTGGCTCTCCCCCCTCTAGACTCAACCCTCCTCAGAAAACTAACCTTTCCATTGTGTTGAACACTTGTCATGTGTCCAATCTGTTTCTGGGTCACTCAGGCATCTGTTTGACAGATATGACTCAAATTTAGCAATTTTTTGTTGATATGATATGATATAATATAAATGTTATGCACGTTCACATAGGCTTGTTGACTTGCATCCCAAGTGATCCCAACTCAGAATGCAGATATGTTATGATACAAATGCAAAAATAATTATATTATATAATGATGAATGCAAAAACCCATTTTATTGCTTCATGATACATTCAATACACATAATACAAGCTGTTGCACTCAATTTAAGAATGAAACTAGTATTTCATCTAGTTCCTTTGATTAGTCTACCTCTACATGTTTATAACAGCAAAACTTGCCTTAGACAGCCAATTCCTTCCTAAATAAAAATAACAATGACTCATTTCCATTTAGTTGATGTTTCTATATCAAACTGAGGGGACACTTGTGTGCTAATGCCAAGGCAAGGGTCAACTGATGTTGACTCAAATTCTGAGCAACTAGGCACTTATTAACTTTAGTCAATCAGCGAAGAGATGACCAATTTCTCTGGTGCGCCCACAAATATCTGACATCGCACCTGCTGAGCTTTCCGTCTTTGGAATGTTATGAGTTCTGTTCTTCGGATGCAGGGTAAGAACTTTTTATTCACTTCTTTATTTTTTCTCAACTTCAGATGTTTTCGTGACCTTTAGCCTAACCCAGTGGTTCCCAACCTGCGGTCCAGAGACCACCAGGGGTCCTTCAGTGGGCTCCAGGGCATCCCAAACAAAATTAGGAATAGATTAATACTACTTTTTTTTCAGTTCCTACAAGTTAGAACACCGGAATGTCTAAGGATGAATGTTTAGTTAATGACCAACTGCTGTTATATCCCTATACCAGAAAGGGGATTTCTCACATGCAGGACAAATCTTATGTCTGTTTTGTGGTCCCTGACAAAAGTTTGGGAAACTCTGGTCTAGCAGATGCTGCCATCAGATTCAAATTGTACAATTACAAACTTACTGATCTTGAAAAAAAAAAAAAAAAGAATAACCTATGCCACTGATATGTTTTTGCTGACTTTTGAAGATTTCATTTTATTTGTATGGCACAGAGCTTGGTGTTTAATTGACTGTCAGTGTTCATTCCTGTCAAACTCACTGGGAGCAACATGCAGTAAAGGCTGGAAGCTGCATACTGCTCCTTTCAATTTAATCTCCTCAGGTTCCTACATGAGAACATCATCACTTGTTTATGGACTTGGGGTCAGATACACCCACACACATATAGGAGGAGCTGCAGCCTTCCAAAACACCTCCTCCCCTGTTGTGACGATGTCGTCCTCTCGTTTGGGGCCCTCATTACCTCACCTCTCATCTCTGAGGCTTCTGGGTACAACGGCTCCCAGGACGGTGGCGGCGAAGCGGCTGGGGGGGGCGGGGGGTCCTGAAGCCCTCACTGTGGCTCTGGCTTTCCAGGACCCCACAGCGTTCCGGGTGAAGAGCCTGGGCGAGCTGCTCCGCGCCCTGGGGGTCTTCCGCCTCTGCTCTTTCCCTGTGCTGGTCAACAACTGTGGGAAGGTGAGAGTTTGTCACTCAGTAAATGGAAAAGGAGATAGTGAGGTGAGGTATAGATGGAGAGATCTCATGATGTCTTCTGGTGAATCCCTGAGACTCCATTCACAGGAATGGTGCCAGGCCAGAGTGCCGAGTGTGACCCTGGCACTGGTTGCTGCTGATTGTGTGTAACAAGAGTGTATAACATGTAAAAGTGAGATGAGAGAGGGATGTAAAGGACAGCCGCAGATGGTGAGAATGCATGCCATACATGCATGTCATATGTATATATAGGCACACATGCAGATTCTGTCACCTCTAGTCCTCTTGAGTTCCCATCCTCCTCTCTCTCTCTGTCTCCCCATCGCTCACACATATACATTTCTCTCCTCTCTCCCTCTGCCTCACTTTCTCTTTTTCTTCACTATCTCCTCCTCCTTTCAGCTGATGTCCATAGCACGGACCCTCCTGGGGAAGAGGGGTTTTTCCTTGCTGATGCGGCCCTCTGTCTACGCCCAATTTGTGGCCGGCGAGAGCGAGACCGAGATCTCCAGGTCCATGGAGAAGATGAGCTCGCTGGGACTGAGGCCCATGCTGGCGGTTCCTCTCGAGGAAGACCTGGGAGAGTGCACCGGGTACAAAAACACCTGCCTTGTTATCTAAACTCGGTTTGCTCAGACTCTATTGGGTCAAATCCAAGGAGGAGTGAATATCTGTGTATTGCAGTGCACATCATCTCTGATCATGGCTCATAGTTGTAGTTTTACACCCACTCATCAGATTTTCTCTATATCTAATGTTACCCCATAATCGTCTCACTGCTGTTTAAAGCAGTGTAGTCTTGCAGTTTGAAGAGTGAAATAAGGCCTAATGTTGCTGTCACCTCCACCAGTGAGAAGAGATACAACGACAACATGGCGGCCATGTTGGAATGTGTCCGGATGTCCCACAGCAACGCCTGGAGCAAAGACCCAATGATGCAGCTTAAGATCACTGCCCTTTTCAGCCCAGAGTTGTGTGTAAGGCAGCACTTACATTTTCAAAATTAATAAATAAATAAATTGTATATATATATATATATATATATATACACACACACACACACACACACACACACACACACACACACACACACACATATAGAGAATATTTTGGAACACAGGGAAACTAGTTTTTGAATTTCCAGGTTTTGTTAAGGACAGTTGAGAATCATGACACCAGCAAAATAGCAGTTGAATGTGGTTTAGGTATGTGGGAAAAATAGATAAGAATACACATGTAGAGGGTGTGACATGTCCACAGCTGTTCCAGGTTGTCCTTGCAAATTGAACCACATGCCCCCAACGCACTTCAGATAGAACCTGTACATGTTAGGGTAGGGTCGCACACAATTTCCTTATGTCTATTCTCTCTTTTTATTATGTAATGTAGTGTGTATTTGCTGTCATTGAGTAGTCCGTTCTGTCTGTATCCAGGTAAAACTCACAACCCTCCTCTCACAACAACAATACGATCTGGATCTCGTAGTCAGAGCTATGGATGGAGAGGTACGTCCACATTAGACCATAACAACATTTCCTTGCTCCTCTATATTTACAATGATGAATGACCCATGACCTTTGCCCTAAACTGCCTCTCTCTCAGCCAATCAACTTCCCCGGTTTAGGCAAGAGAGAGACCGCCCACTTCCTCTGTGGCCTGCAGAGACTCAACAAAATAGGGGAGGTACAGATGTGAGCGATCATTGTTCCTAAATTATCATTTAGCATCTTTGTCACTTGCATTATCACAAGCATTTGTGTTTCAAAGGCCAGCGTCAACAAGGTCCGAGTTCTGGTGGATGCAGAGTACACATACATGAACCCCGCCCTCTCCCTTGTCACCATGGCGATGATGAAGAAGTTCAACAAAGATGGTGCCTGGATCTGGAACACATACCAGTCCTACCTAAAGGCAAATCTGTTTTTCTTTCTCTTCTCTTTTCAGCCTTAACAAATATCAGGAGATATCGCCTCAGCACCCTGTCTTTAGCCATCAAGTTCCTAATTAGTTTAGTTTAGTTTATTTCGATCAGAAGGAAAATATTCACAGAATTAAAAAAAACAGAAAACAAAAGAGGATACATAAGGCTGACCGAAAGGGTTTAGGGCTGAAGCTAACTAGCTTGTTAAATGCCCTTACCCTTATACCTTTACGTCATATCTAAACATATGCAGTACATATGCATACACATGGATACATACATGCATTAATTTACACACACATACTGTATAGCACATGCTCCTACTTATACATACATGCCCATACACACATAGGCTACCTACCACCAATACATATAATTACACATACACAGCTAATACCAAATATACTACAAGAAATACAAGTGTCCCATAAGTCCTGATTATGTACCATCACGTCTATACTTCTCCAGAATAATGTTTCTATACTGTTTTTTGAATTGCGCAAGATTTTTACTTTCTTTGATCTCGTCAGGTAATTTATTCCACAGCTTCACACCACAGACAGATACGCACATGCTCTTCAGAGTGTGACAGTAATGACAGTAATAAGTACACAGCCAGCAGTATGATACCCCTTTCACACCAAGGGTCCAACCAGGGGTATTTCCAGGTTGATTTTGGGTATGACAGTGTTAACCCAGCTTGCCCGACTAGGCTTGGTGACCGGGTTGGACCAGAGTTGGACATGGGTTGTTTTCAGTGTGAATGGCACCAGAGTCTAATTCAGGGCCGGTTCGAGAACAAGATGACTAGGGGTGCATCCTAGATAGGAAGGGGTGCAGATGCCCGGCCGAAGGCCGCGCATCTAATAATGCATTTACTAATAATGCATTAGTAAATGCATTATTTACTAAAAATAATGCATTTGACCATCATTTCAAGTAGAATGATACCACCCAAGCAAGAATATTTCAAGTGTTTCAAGTGCTTTACTGAAATATTTGGACCATATAATGATAATACAATTATCTCAACCTTAAAAGGTTACATATAGGTGCCAAAAAGCCATAAAATCACATCAAAGAACAAAGAAAAACAACAACTATAATTCAAGTTTAAACAGTAAGTGTGCAGCTGTAGCATTTATTTAATTATTATTATTTATTTATTTTAACTTTTCAACTGAGCATGCAGACAATTAAAATAAGGGTGCAATGCATGCTTTTGCACCCCCGTAGAACCGGGCCTGGTCTAATTCCCTCTCCGATACAGAATAATCAGTAAGACTATGGAAAATGCTTTAACATAGGCAATTCCTCATTCTCTACCTTTTTCTCTTAGGAGTCCAGTTCTCTCCTCCTAGAGGCCCTGGATCTGTCTAAACGTGAAGGTTTCTGTCTGGGAGTCAAGCTGGTGAGGGGAGCCTACATGGACAAGGAGAGGAAGCTGGCCAAGGAAGAAGGTCGTGTGGACCCCGTCCACGAGAGCTGGGAAGACACCAATGACAGGTGGATAGTGATAGATAATAAAATTATATATATATAAAATAAGAAAACGCACTTGAACCTCAAAAACAAACTGAACTAAAACTGAATGCTGTTGAGAGTGATTCACTAGATTTACCCTATAAACCTATTTAAAAAAATCTATTCAACTTAAAATCAAAAGTTATCACATCATCGGGTGTGTTAGTTTTTGGTGGGGTTAAAAATTAAAGACACACTGAAAATAGTTCTTACTTCAGTGAAATCACTTGAAGCAGCTGGATTATTCACTGGATTATCGCTAATTTTTGACTCAAGTCTTTAAACCTGCTTCATCTGTTTACTTGTGTTGTTTCAGTTACAACGGCAACCTGGATATGATGCTGGAAGTCATCTCCCAGAGGCCTCAGCGCGACCGGATCATAGTCGCCACGCACAACGAGGAGTCAGCCCGACGAGCTGCCACACGGTCAGACCTAATAAAGCATTAGACTCCTGATCTGATTATACAATTTTTATTATTTATTCTATTTTATTGCTATTCTATAGCTTCCCCCGAGCCCCTCCCCATCTGCCTTATATGCTGTTTATATTTATTATTTACATAGATAGGCTACATAAGTATTAGGCTACTGTTGTGACTATGTACTTGCACTATGCCTTGTAATGGACCCCCCAGCATAAGAATTTCACACGTGTTTACTTGTACAATGGAGTGACAATAAATATCTTGAATCTTGATGTTGCTGTTGCTGTTGTTTCCACCGTCTTCAGGATGGCAGAGCTGGGGATAGACCCAGACGGAGGCTCTGTGTGTTTTGGCCAGCTGCTGGGCATGTGTGACCACGTCTCCCTCACACTGGGTAAGAGAGAGGATATGTGGGGAATGTATTGAACCTGCACTACTAAAGTAAACTTCCAGTTATGGGACAGTCACTCTGAACTATAACCTCTCTTGCCTCTCGGGTGTGCTTGCCCCTCATCAGCCCAGGAGGGTTTTGCGGTGTACAAGTCGGTGCCGTACGGCTCGGTGGATGACACGCTTCCCTATCTGGTGCGCCGGGCCCAGGAGAATCGCACCGTGCTGCAGGGCATCCGCAAGGAGAGGGACCTGCTGAGGCAAGAGCTCCGCAGGAGAGTCCGGCTGGGGGGGGGCAGCTAACGATTCTGGGAGAGAGAGGAACAAGATAGAGGAGGGTTTAGTGTACGTGCTGAGCTGGTAGAAGAGGATGTGTTGCCCTGATCCAGTAAACTCCTCCCATCTACTCCATGCAGGTTACAACAGTGTCTGTAAAGTCTTACTAGTGGAGACAAGGTTGAGACATATTATTGGGTGCATTGTATTGAAAGTGCTATAAATTCATCAGGGAGCTTGAGCTGAACCGTTTTTGATGGGAAGAGATGTTTGGACATCGCAGGTGAATTTATCTGGTTCTACAGTACAAGTTATGCCTGCTTTTGAAAGTGCTTAGGCTAAATCTCATTAGAGAACACTGGCCATAGAAACTGTTCTGAAAGATTTTAAGCTGTTTGATGTAGCAAAAACAAATGAATACTCAAGAATTCTAAAACGCTGTTTTATAAACCATTGTTCTGTTAAATATGTAGTTGAAAAGGCTGTCTAGACTGTTCTTGCCTGTAAAAAAAAAAAGTAATTGTCATTTGATTCTGAGGGACTGACACCAAAAACCTGACATTTAGGCTACTGTTGATGTTTAGATAGTTTCTTTTTTTTGCTATCAAACTCCATTGCAGCTGTGCTGGAAATATTTCAATGTGAGATTATACTTATTATGTGAGATAACAAACTTTTCTTTTCAAATTTGGTATGGATCTTGATGACCCCTAGAGGAAGAACTGTATTGATTTTGATAGGTTTATGATTGTAATAACTATTATTAATGAACAGTTTACATTCATTTCCATGTCCATGATGGACCCATATCTCACCTCATTATATTGTACTGAAATTTGTCAAGAGAACTGTTCACACATACTGTAGACACCCAAACCCCCCCATGAACGTAACTGAAATGAATAAACTATAGCTGTAGGGGCCATTTTTGGATATGTCACCATAAAAATATGTCAGCAATATAATTAAAACATAACGCTCTTATCTGTATGGTGGTCTGTTAAAACCCTTCGCATGGTGGGAATTTGACATTTTCAAATTTGACATGTCCGTACATTAGAAACTCTCCCCTATAGCCTATATAACAGTTTGAATAACTGAGATAGCTCTCTCAGATCAAAGGTTTAATGAGTATTTTAATCAGTAACGCTTTAGAATACAGCCTGCAACTTACAGGGTAACTACAGGGTAAGTAGTACACGGTAACAAAATCTGTACTTGTAAGTACAGGGTACAGAATCTGAATTTATGGAATAAGGGGGTAATAAAGGGGTACTTATGAATAACTTATACTGTACCTATTCTTGTAACTACCTGGTACCTATATGACCTATGAGAAATAATCTTAAATTTAATTTCAATCTAGGCTAACTATACTTTATTCCGTAACTATCGGGTACCTACCGGGTAACTACAGGGGCGCGGGCTGTATTCTAAAGCTCCTATTTACATGTAAATACAGGGTAACTACAGGGGTGCGAGCTGGGATGGGACGGTAGTCATTCTACTAGGAGTGGGATGGGACAGGGATTTTTTTACACACACACACACACACACACACACACACACACACACACACACACCTGGGTCCCAGTGAAGTCCACTGGCTGATCTGACTTAGAGGGATACTGTAGTTCACATTTTTTTTAAGTCTAGCACTATTTGCTACTTACCAATGGTGATGTTGATTGGTAAAGTTATTTCTCTGCACAATCCATGCTGTTCCTCATAGTAGGGTGTAGAAGCCATTTCCAGAGTTAAGCGTAATGGGTACACCAAATTGTTCCAGTAGGAGTCAGCCACCTACTTGTGACAGGTTGACAGATATGGGAAGATGTCATTATAATGTTTATGTTTACTATGGGGGACCATCAACTTATTTTATTTACCTTATTGCACTGACAGATAATTTTATAATTTTACTAGTTTCAAATAGGATTTGGGTTTTCAGGATGATATAACTTGTCGCAGATTATCTATTTTGGTTTATTTGGTAAAAGTGGAACTATATTCCTTCTGGTTTTCTTCATTGTTCATGATTTTGTGGAAAGCATTCACTATAGACAGTCAGTTGGAACAGTTGACAGTTGAGACAAGTACGTTGGTTATAATAAATAGGTGAGAACACACCAAACACACACATCTTCCCATATCTGTCAACCTGTCACAAGTAGGTGGCTGACTCCTACTGGAACAATTTGGTGTACCCATTACACTTAACTCTGGAAATGGCTTCTACACCCTGCTTCAAATCGTTCTTTATAAATTAGAATATAATGCAACTTAATCCCCCCCGAACTGACAACCTCTGGCAACCTACCGCCAAATTTGCCCCCTACCAACCCACCCTAATGTAGCAGGCTAAATCGGGCCCGTCACTGTCTTAAAAGAGCTCCAAGATACAGACAGAAATGTCAGAAATGTTACAAGTATACCCAGTCTCCCCTACTACCACATTCTGGGGATCTATGGAGTGAAGGCTAGTCCCTATCTTACATAGATAAATGGCCTTGTCACAGTGACCTTGGCCTTTGACCACCAAAATCAAATCAGTTCATCCTTGAGTCAAAGTCGATGTTTGAGGCAAATTTTATGAAATTCCGTCAGGGCATTCCTGAGATATCGCTTTAACAAGCTTGAAAATGGCGTTCGAGAGGTCACAGTTACCTTGACCTTTGACCACCAAAATCTAATCAGATCATCCTTGAGTCTAAAGGTCCTTACACATTGGGAGCATTTTTTTCGTGCGATTAATTCGCACGTCAATATTTTCCGAACCTATATCAGTTAATGCAACCATGCATACCAACGGCGAAGTTTCGCTGAGCGTTATTGCGGTGTTTATTTTTTCCAACCATGGTCGATTTTTAAGAAATTCGCTTCCGACGTGTACACATCTGTGGCTGTGATTGACAGGTGGGTCAAAACTCACATTGCAATTTCGTGCCGTAGGCTATATTCACATCACTCTTGATGTGTAAGGACCTTAAGTCGATGTTTGAGGCAAATTTGATGAAATTGGACCACGTCAAGGCGTGGTCCATAATGCCTCCGGCCTGGCTATCGCCGGCGGAGGCATGAAAACAAGCTTGGCGATTCTAATCATGTGCTGATCATTTGAGAGTGAAACGGCATTCATTGACTTGATCATGGGCCGTTCACTGTACGTAAACAGCGGTGCTCTGAGCAGTGCTCTGAGCATGAACACCTTGGCCCCAGCGCGGAGTGCGCTCCCGGTTTGCGGAGCTCCGCCTCACACTGGCTTCCTCAAGTATGTCGTAAGCTTAACAGCCCCCGATTCGCACGCTACAAGCCGAGAACATGAACTTGTAGCATATATTACAGAATAACAGAATACATTCTGACTGTGTTATGGAACAGCATCTGTAGCCTACCAGATGTGGCCTTTCTTATCTCATAGTGCAAGTCGAGCTGTTTGTGCTTGTCCCATGCATGATGCCCTCGCGTAGCCTATGATTTATATTGACACTGAACATTTGTTTGACAAGCAAAAATAGTATAACATTTTGTCGGGGAGTGTCAATCATATTTTGCCAATCACTTGTGGTTCAAGGAAAAATATATTTTGGTCAGAGAAGGGCCAGTTTTTTAATTCAGAGTGCCGCAAATCCCTTGTGACGCCCTCCCCTTCTAAATAACGAACGGTCCCTAAAAGCAGTTCACTCACTTTTTCCAAATTGACATAGGCTAAATCTGAATCTGTTTAAAATTCATATACTCTTAGTATAATGTCAAGTACATATAAAAATTGAATAAAGGGTGTTTTAAAGGGGGGGGGGGGGGGTGGCCATATCATTCCTACAGAAGACCAAATGTTTTTCCCAGATACAAAATGCCCAGGAGTTTGTGCAGAGATCCGTTACTTTTAGACATGTCAGAACCTCCCTTTCAAATGACTTGACTGTTCAATGATCGGCAAATGTATGGTTAGAAAAATTTACTAGATGTACTCAGTTTAAACATTTAATTTCACAGCTGTAACACAATACTGACAAACAACTGCAATTATCCCCTTTGACTTAAGCTTTTACTATCCACGACTGAAATAAGCACACAACTGACAATTATCAGCAGATATCGATAACGGCTTAGATGCCAGTGAACATGTAGTTTTTGTTTATGCTAAAATCTGTTATCTAGATTCCTGTTTGATTCCGACTAAAGGTGTGTGTGTGTGGTGGTGGTGGTAATTTCAAAACTACGGTAGCTGTCAGGATATAGCTGGCTAATATCTAATGTGGTGTGTAAAACAATTTCTCAATATTAACAGCATAAAAAGATACAAACAAAAAACCCAGGCTCCTTAAACATTGGCAACAAAGCCAAACAAAATTGGAAAAACTGTTAACGACTGACACACTAATGTTGAACGATGTTTATTGATGAATGAAACAGTTGACATGTGCCTTCCTGTACTGCCACAGGCCAGCCACACCGCAATGCCTTAATTATACAATTATCTAAGAGCATTAATAACCTTAATCAAAATCCATTCACGCTTAACAGAAGGAGTAGGCAGTACTGAAATCTCACAGTATGCAGTTCTACTAGGCAGGGCTTGTGTACTCTGATGAAGTCCAACCGTTTCAGGTTCAGGTGATCAGAACGGTAATAAGGCAAGTGCCAAGTGTAGTAACCCAGGTTGTTGTGGAATGACGGCTGGTCGAGTTGGCAGGGTCCAGTTCTGCAAGCTTCCCCCAACTCAGTAGTTGCTTTGGTAGTTGCTTTGGTTCTGGTTTCGGTAGCCGCCTCGATTGTAGCCCCCTTGATTGTAGCCCCCTCTGTTTTGCTGGTAACCCCCTTTCTGATCTCGGTCTACATAAGCAGAGAAAAACAAGTTTGTCATGGTTACTTACTATGACTCAAGTCAAAACCTTGAGGTCAGATATGTCCAAAATTATGGAGAAACACATTTTCCATGCAAGTCAGTTATCAATAAAGTGGTAAACACAATCAGCATCACTGGGATATGGTCAGTTAGATTGCACACAGTTTTCTAAGTATCCAAGGTGCAACATCTAGCTGGCTCCACATACCCCCTTGGTTGTAGCCCCCTCTGTTTTGCTGGTAACCCCCTTTCTGATCTCGGTCTACATGAGCAGAGAAAAACAAGTTTGTCATGGTTACTTACTTACTATGACTCAAGTCAAAACCTTGAGGTCAGATATGTCCAAAATTATGGAGAAACACATTTTCCATGCAAGTCAGTTATCAATAAAGTGGTAAACACAAACAGCATCACTGGGATATGGTCAGTTAGATTGCACACAGTTTTCTAAGTATCCAAGGTGCAACATCTAGCTGGCTCCACATACCTCCTTGATTGTAGCCCCCTCTGTTTTGCTGGTAACCCCCTTTCTGATCTCGGTCTACATGAGCAGAGAAAACAAGTTTGTCATGGTTACTTACTATGACTCAAGTCAAAACCTTGAGGTCAGATGTGTCCAAAATTATGGAGAAACATTTTCCATGCAAGTCAGTTATCAATAAAGTGGTAAACACAATCAGCATCACTGGGATATGGTCAGTTAGATTGCACACAGTTTTCTAAGTATCCAAGGTGCAACATCTAGCTGGCTCCACATACCTCCTTGATTGTAGCCCCCTTGATTGTAGCCCCCTCTGTTTTGCTGGTAACCCCCTTTCTGATCTCGGTCTACATGAGCAGAGAAAAACAAGTTTGTCATGGTTACTTACTATGACTCAAGTCAAAACCTTGAGGTCAGATATGTCCAAAATTATGTAGAAACACATTTTCCATGCAAGTCAGTTATCAATAAAGTGGTAAACACAATCAGCATCACTGGGATATGGTCAGTTAGATTGCACACAGTTTTCTAAGTATCCAAGGTGCAACATCTAGCTGGCTCCACATACCGTCTCCACCACGTCTCTGGTAGCCTTTATTCTGTTGGTAGCCACCTTTCTGATCTGAAAGACAAAAGGACAAACAGCTTTGTTTCTAAGGAAGCATTCTTCAGGCAGAAACAGCCCTTCATCGGGAATAACAGAGTAGAAGTCATGTCAATGGCATCACTTGTGGCCATTGGAAAACATGAGGGTGAACAAAATGCCAATTTAATGCCATTTAGCCTTTAACTCAATGGGCCTTAAAATTCAAAACCGACCTGACCCTAGTAAGTTGAAGACCAAGCCCGGCCCGAACAATTAGCATAAATTGTGAGACCGAACCCGGTCCGAGCCCATTGGGCTGGGTCGGGTTCCATCTGGCCCAGGCTGAAATTGAGAACTCTGAGCTGTTTGTGTGCATGTGTGTAAGCATGGAAGAGAGTGAGAGAAGATAATGAGAGTATCAATCTGGCCTACTGTAAATGCATTAAAAAAAATCTTGTTTTTTTTGCTCGGCTCGAGCCGGCCAACGCAGTCACATAAATTGTCAGTCAGCTGGGTTGGGTTCCATCGGGCTCGGGCTGGGGCTGAAACTGAGAACTCTAAATGCCACAATGCTGTAATGGTGAAGGCTGTGTGTCTGAGCTCACCTCTGTTGAAGTATCCGCCGTAGACACCCTGCTTGAGGTCGAAGACGCGCTCGTTGTTCTCCACCAGGCCCCCCAGTTTCTCCGCCAGCTGCAGGGCCATGTTCTGCAGGGAGGTGGGCTCTGTGCGGTGCATCACCACTGTCTGGGTCGGCTGGTCCAGTGACGCCTGGGCGGAGAGGTCACAGGCATTTTCAATGCTTTAGTAGTTCAACCAATCATTTAGCAGTAGTACTGTATAGAAATCAAACGCATATGTTAGGCAGATAGACAAGCTAAGATACAGAAAAATATAAGGAAATGCAAAAAGAGAAACACAAGTATGGATAGGTGTAGTCTCGCTTGCCAGAGTCTCTCCCTACAACGGGGGAGAGTCTGGCTGTACTGGATAGCACTCTGGTATAGCGGGGGGGGGGGACTCTGTTTAAAAGGACATCCATATATGGTCGCAGCAGGTCAGTCAGAGCGGGTCGGAGCCAATGGCAGGGCTTGCAGGGAGCGGAAAGGGATTTTCTTCAGACTGAAATGGTCGGCATGGCCGGTCAAACTTACCATCAGCTCTTCGTTGATGATCATCTTGCTGATGATGCTGTGGACTGTGGGCAACTCCAACTCAAACATCTCCGACAGCGTCTCCATGCTGGCGGAGAAGCAATCACATACTGATTATGAACATTCAAATTAGTTTTCATCCATACAACCTTGTAGTTTTATATTAGTCTAAAAGTGACGCAAAAGCTAGGCCAGGGGCAGTTGACATCGGCATCATTTTTAATGTATAAAACATGTCTAATGGGTCTGTAAAACAGACAAAAAAGTTAAGAATTGTAATTTGGGTTTCTCCGTCTCTTCCCTCATTAAAGGTCCCATTCCGTGCAAAAGCTGTTTTTACTTGTAAATGCATATATACTGCTGTCATCCCTCCCTGTAATGAGTGGTCACAACCTCAGAACTGCCACAGTTGGATTTGTCCCTATCCAGCTTCCCCCTGCAGTCTCCTTCAAGCCACACCCCCAAACGATCTGTTTCCCCAGACGGGGGATTGGGACGTCACGATGGTCCTCAAGCATACTGCGCGGGTCTCTCTCACACAAGCTACCTGCATCATTTTGTCTATAGCCACAAAATTAACACTTCTAGCTGGAGCGACGCCAACTGTACGTGATCCAGCACTGCGGAGGTGCATTCGGTAAGTCTAGGCATTTTGAGATGTCCTCTTTAGCGTAGCAACGTTAAGTTAGCGATAGCGTTAGTTGTGGACACAACCTAGCGTGCTGGTCCACAGACGCTAATCTGATTGGCCGCTGGGAGCCTGGGGCGGGCTCTCCCTCAGCGGCCAATGGGAACTGTTAGTTCTGAATATATTATAGAAACAGACCATTCTTGGGACGCAACGAGATGAGGAAGGGACAACTCCGTCACAACAAACGGGGTTGCTATATTTTCGACAAATTAATCCAGAATCATGTTTTATGGACCAGAGACACACGTTTTTAAGAGGTTACAGCTGCACGAATTGGGACCTTTAACTCATTGAGTGCCAATGACGACTTTAGTCGTCAATTGCTTTAGTAACGTTGAGTGCCAAAGACGACTAAAGTCGTCAATTGTGTTTTTTGACGGTGGGACGTGTATCAAAGCCAGATCCATCTCCTGTGAAAGTATGGTGGCTGTTGAATGTGTAAAAGCTATTTTAGGGACCCATTAGGTGGCGACAGTGCTCTCCAGATTAGAGAAAGGCCAGGAGAAAAGAGAGAAGAAGTCATGAGGAAACGGAAATCGCATCGATATGCATGAAGCATAACGTTAGCTGTGCCTGTGAACAGCAGTCAATCTGCTGACACCACAATTGAGCTCCTCCGTCTCCGCTGCAATAGCCCCTCCATATGATTTAGTTGCCGACACCAGCCTCTTTCTGAAAAGTTACATTATTCTCAGCTGGGAGCCGGGACAGGCTGTGAAAAAGCGGGGGGATGCAGCGCACTTTTCAGTGCAGACGGAGCAAAAGCAGAGCGAGAGCAAACGCAGCGACACTCAAAGTCGCGCAGAGACACTCCCACGAAGGAGGAGGAGGAGGGGGGTGGGGCATGCAGGGCAGTGTACAATACACAACACCCACACAGCAGGCTCGATTGACAGAGACAGGCAAACAAGCTATCTGATGCCCACCAGCAGTAAATCAAGACCAGCAAGAAGGTGTAGGGTCTGCGCACGCAGGGGCCAGCGCTGCTGGTTGCAGCTAAAAAATATTATTTTGCCAAACAAAATTCCTTTGTTTTCACTGTTTTATTGAAGTAAATTATTTTTGAGGTGTCACATCAGAAAATATTACCTTCAGAGTCAGTCATGTGCTTGAAATGCTATATTTCACAAAAGGCTCAATATCTCAGCTTCTAGATGGAAACGCCAATTTTTTCTGTTTTTGACCTATCTTCTCCGGCTGATAACTAAAGAACGGAAAATTATATCAATAAACTTTTTTTTGCTGCTGATACAATAGAGTCTCATCGTTCTTTGTGCGTGTTCGGTGTTTACATAGTAATATCACACAATATTCTGTGGGCCTCGAGAAATCACTGAAAACGCTCTGAAACTCTGGCACTGGGAGCGTCCGTTCTCCAAAAGTGGCTGGCACTCAATGAGTTAACTATGCACTGTTTTGATAAGATAAGATGATCTGTTGAGACTTCCATGATTTATATATAGCACGCCCCAAGTCCTTTATAAGCAAAGAAGCAAGGAAGGAAAAAAAACAAGAGGGGAACTTTCATTTGTAATTTTGTCTGTTGTGCGTTTACCTGATGGAGTCATACACACTGCTGTATGTGAACAGGTAAGTCCTCAGTGACTCCTCTTGGATCTTCCTACACAGGGAAATATATTCAGGGAGCACATAAATATACAAGGAAAATCAAAATCAAAAACATTTGTTACAAATATAAATAAAAAATATCCACTATTAACAACAAATGCTACTTGTTCAATTTTAAAGGTCTTAGCTGATGAAGACTGGGATGCGACTTTTACAATTTTATCCAAAGCGGCTTTGGATTAAAGTGTCTGCTAAATGATGTAATGTAATTAAATGAAATTAGCTAATGTATGATAATAATGGAGACGTGTGCTAACCTGACAAGCATCTCGCGCACTCGCTGCGTCTCGGGGAACAGGTCCCACACCTTGCTGTTCATCTTCTCGTTGATGATGAACGAGTGGCAGGTGCGCCAGTCGCCCATCTTCATGGCCTTGCTGGCGGCGACCACGTGCTCCCTCATGCTCTCTGGGGGTCCTGGGGGAGCGAGATAAAGGTATGATCATCTGGGTTCTCAAGAATACAACACAGAAAAGGCAATAGTATTCATACTGTAGCCAAATCTGTCCTATGGTTTACTAGCACTCTGAAGATTTTGTGATGAAAAGATCTCCTCAGTAAATTAATAAGAAATTATATGTAAATCAAGGCGGCAACAATTTGTTGTTGTTGTAATACTACAATCGATAGACAACTAATTGATTGAGCCATGGGATAATCTGCATACACATTACAGATTAAGTATGATCCCGGCATAAGGAGCGGTTAGTTCACGTGTTGCGTACCCAGCAGCGGCTGCCTCTCTCCCACCCTGAGCTGGTGATGGAACTGCTTGCTGATCATCCTGCGGCGGGCGTCAAACTCGTGGGCGGCCATGTAGGGGATTTCGAGCAGCATGGCTGACACCAGGTACACACACTCCAGCAGCTCCAGGTTGATGTGCATGTGGAATGGCACCTATGAGGGACATCAGAGCCATCTTAGAACATTTGCTGTTGACTTCTACATCACTCTCAATCTGAACTGGTTGTGTGGCATTTCCTATGTTTGGAAGCTGGCTCTCTGTTACCGCAAACTCTACTCCATCATTTAATTGGCAAAGTTATTGGCAAAGTTAAGTGAAACCCAGCTGGTTACCATCTAATCACGAAAAAGCATCCCCAACATGATCTTAAGAGCTGACTGCTTATGTAGAACTCACCTGTCTCCTCTTTTCAATCTTCTCCTGCTCAGCGTTCCTCTCCTGCATGTTCCTCATCAGCAGGCCCTGACCCAGGAGCTCCTTGGCGCGGCCGGAGGACTGTATGTCCAGCAGGGCGTTGTGGGCATCCTTGATCATGCCCTGGCGGAAAGCGCAGATGCCCAGTTGCACCATGGTTCTGTTGTACAGGATCTAGAGGAGGCCGGGGGGGGGGGGGGGAGATGCATTTGATATTGGCATTACTGTTGCATATAAGCATGTTCTCTTACTCGGCTGCCTGCCTGCCTGCCTGCCTGCCTGCCTGCCTGCCTACCTGCACAGGTGGGTCGGCGTGCTGGATGTTGTCCTGCAGGTGGCTCATCAGCATCAGGTCGCGGGCCTGGTACCAGCGTGAATGCAGGGCGTGGTGGTAGATGTGGCAGAGGATGGCGCAGGTGCGGATGCGGTCGGTGCGGTCCTTGGCGTAGATGAACTTGCAGAGGCGGTCCATGATGATGGCGCTGTCCTCCCCCTCACTCTCTTCCTGGTCTTGCTCCGACTGCACAGGGGACAGAGAGAGAAGGCGGCTCAGTGGACTAGGTCCTGTTTCTAGAGTGAGGGGACAATGGAGCGGGAGATGGGCTGGAGAATTGGAGCAGTGTTAATTTTGACGTCTATTTTTTTATTTAGTCTTAGTCCTGTGTCAAATGTCCTTGTTAGTTTTTATCATATTTAGTCAACCTTATCCTGTTTTTATTTAGTCTAGTTTTAGTCAACGAAAACGGTTCACACTTTAGTCTAGTTTTAGTCAATGGAAACTATTGAATCTGCTGATGTGCTTGCACTATTAATGGTCATTTGAAGCAGTGTTGCCAACTCTTTCTCAAGGAAAGTAGCTAACTGAGAGAAAGTAGCTGACTCTGCCTGGGCCAGTGTCGGTGTGAGCCGGTAGCAATGACAAGTGGACCCTATTTACAGTCCCTGCTCAGCCCGCAGCTGAGGGGAGAAGGGAGGGAGGCTGGCTGTGCTGTGTGGCAACAAGCGCTCAAACTTCTCTGGATATAACGTAGCCAAGCAAGTAGCTGTACATGTTGGGAACACAATGCCTCATACACATATAAGACCCTTCCCCTGACCCTGTTCCCATCCTGTGGAGGACAGCATGCGCTCCCCATCATCTCACAACTCCTTGTTCACGCTGACTCCTGCCACCTGGGAAGAGTGTGTGTGTGTTTGTGCATTAGATAAGACTGGGCTGGTTCTGTTGTACAGTAACTGCAATCTCTGTAAATGTGTTTTTAAGACCGCTAAATGTCAGCTACATCTATGATGATGCAGCACAGGAAACTTAACTGCTGCATTGAGGAGGAAAAACACTATAATTAATGTTAATTTTGTTATCCATTTGTCTAATTTAGTCTTAGTCATGTGTCAAATGTCCTTGTTGGTTTTTATCATATTTAGTCAACCTCATCCTGTTTTTGTTTAGTCAAGTTTTAGTCGACTAAAAGTTGAAATATTTTAGTCTCTTCTTAGTCAAAGAAAATAAAAGTCTGAGCATTTTAGTCTCGTCTTAAGTCTTTAACACTAAGCGGCAGAGGAATTGAGTTCTCTATACCACACCGTTGTGACAAAAAGAGCTGAGGCAGAAGGCAAAGCTCTCGATCTACCAGATGATCTTCGTTCCTACCCTCACCTATGGTCATGAAGGATGGGTCACCGAAAGAACAAGATCGCGGATACAAGCAGCCGAAATGGGTTCTCTTAGGAGGGTGGCTGGCATCTCCCTTAGGGATAAGGTGAGAAGCTCAGTCATCCGTGAGGGACTCTGAGTAGAGCCACTGCTCCTTTGAGTAGAAAGGAGCCAGTTGAGGTGGTTCGAGCATCTGGTAAGGATGCCACCTGGTCGCCTCCCTAGGGAGGTGTTCCAGGCATGTCCAGCTGGGAGGAGACCACAGGGCAGATGGAGGACTAGGTGGAGAGATTGTATCTCCACTCTGGCCTGGGAACGCCTCGGGATCCCCCAGTCAGAGCTGGCAAATGTGGCCAGGGAAAGGGAAGTTTGCCTGGGCTCTCACCTTGGTCTCTGCCTGGAGGCCCAGGCTGCGGCGGTGAGCCTTGTAGTCAAACTTGTAGTAGGTGTGCATAATTCGGCGGAGGTAGATACGGCAAATCTCCTCCGTGCTGCCCTTGTTCTCCAGGTAATTCAGCAGCCTGTCGATGATGCCACAAACTCGCCCCTCGTCCTTCAGGTTGTCTACGTACTCTGGAAGACGAGTAGAGAGGCACAAGCAAGCAAGTCAATCAGCAGCAGCGAGGAGCCCAGTAGAAAACACAGAACACGGGCCTGTTCAAAGAAGCCAGATTAGTGGGTTAGCAAGGTAACTTCAGGTTTAACCCTGGGTTTGCCGTCCTATGATGCTAGTTCACTACTTACCGAGATAGATCACCATGGCAACTTATGCTGAACGGCTAACCTGCTCTGGGGCAGGTGGAGTTCAGCGGATCGGCTCAAAACGCATGAAAGAAAATATTCCCATCATGTCCTATAATTAGTTCTTGAGAGATTTCTGTTCAATAGCCATGTGTTGAAAATATCAGCAGGAAATGTGTAAGGGATAATCAACTCCTAGGTGTGCATTAAATTATTTTAATGTACGATGTGGAGGCTGCCGCAAAGTGCATTCAAATTGTTTAATGCACACCTAGGAGTGTTGATTATCCCGTGGTCATTTCCCAACAATATAATATAAAATAATAATAAAATAATTAGTAAATTTTTTGCTGCTAGTTTAGTTATCAAAATCTAAAAGTTTTTCACAAGCCATAACTCAGTTTAGCTAGCAACACTTGGGGTGCCCGACTAATACCTGGAACAATCATTAACATCCCGTCATTCATGCAATGGAAACATTGTTCGCTGTTTCAGTAAATAGGACGAACCTTGGATACGAGCTGGCCAACTTGTCAAATCAACTCATGATGGGAAAGACAAGTAAAAACTAACCTTGAGAATGAGGATCAGTGTTCTGCATGATCTTGGTGAACTCTTCATCCATCCTCTCCACCAGCGTTAAGATGCATCCACGCACCCTGAATGGCTGACAAATACAAACAAAAAAGTCAAACAACAAATAATTTGATGGACTACAATAAATGTGACATGCCTTAATGAGGTACAAAAACTAACGTATCCATAATAAAAATAAATCAAATCAAACGTTTCGACGTGAGCAGCTTCTTCTTCAGAGTCAAACAGTGAAGACAGATTTTTTGTTTGAAAAAGGTTGGTGATCGAAACGTCACAAAATTCTTATTTGCAAGTTTGGACGGTGTGCGGGACTCCCTTTTTACAAGACAGATATACCAACAGTTTTAAAAGCCTCCACTCTAGAGAGGATAGTTCCTCATTGGTGGTGGTCAATCAATAAGCCAATCATATGATGACAGCACTCATAGAATAGGTGGAATGCTGTGTTAAAGCAGCACTGCAGTGCATACACTATAATACATAATAAGCAACAAATAATTGTAATATAACAACAAGACAGATTCTTCATGGTAAGGTAGGTTACAAAGAACAAGGCTCAGTTCCTCATTCAACCCCAGTGGCTCGATGTTTGAGGCAAATTTGATGAAATTCCGTCAAGGCGTTCCTCAGACATCGCTGGCATCAACTTGACTCAAATCAAATCTCAATAACTGTAAAACGAAATTAATGTCTGCAAAATTGTTTACGGTTTTTATTATGTGTGGGATCATGTGCAAACTGCAAAATAAATCAGAATTGTTTATCAGTGGTCTCCTTTTAACTTTGCACATCTCAGTTCATCATATAAATGATAATAGAAGAAAAATTATTTTCATTGTCTACCACATTTAGGGGCAGTCTCTCCAACCACCAGGCCACACTGCCACCCAGATATACCAGAGAGGTGAAGCTACCTGGTCTGAGATGCCCAGATTCTCGCTGTCCTCTGCAATGTTCTCCCCAATGAAGATGTTGCTGTTTTCAAAGAGGATGTCCAGCAGCTCGTCGATACATTCCAGGCACTTCTTCCACATGTCCGCCTAGAAGGGACGCAAAGTCAGAATTGCTCATATGGAGAGGGAAAAAAGAAAATGGACAGAATGTGCGCTGTCTCCAACAACCCCTGCCTTTGCTCCATTTCAATTCACAGAGCTCCTGCATGTTACATTTATTTGTATTTAAACAAAATGTTTTGGGCCATGGTTCAACATGACGTGGGCTGATCGCAGCCGTGCACAGTGGTATCATGCTTAAAAATGTATTGCTACAATGGCACGAATCACTGCCTGAGGATTAAACTCATCAAATATTACAGTATTACACTAATATATCAAATACTGTCAGAATTCTGAAACATTTTGAGGCAGTGGGTGGCTCCTACCTTCATGAAAGCTGCCAGGTTGGGGTTGTAGTCGTAAAGGGAGGCGATGATGTTGAACTTGATCTTGACCAGGATGCCTTGGCCCAGGTTGTTCTCATTGGAGATGCCTGCCAGGGCGTGCAGCAGCTCTATCTGGGCAGCTCTGCCAGAGGAGGAAACGTGCGGGGGGGGGGGGGGGGGGGGGGGGGGGGGGGGATTGGAAAGGAGGAAGTTCCCTTAATTTCCTTACATAGTATTTTTGGTTGCTGTAAAGGTCTATGAGGGCAATATAATGTACAGATGAAAGGAAGTGGTAATAGAATTATTAACTCATTGAGTGCCATGGACGAACATGTTCGTCATTTCGTTTAGTAACGTAGAGTGCCAAGGACGAACATGTTCGTCAATTGCGTTTTTTGACGGGGGGATGTCGATCTAAGCCTCTTACATCGCCTCTTACAATATGGGAGCTATTGAATGTGTCTAACCTATTTTACAGAACCCTTAGGTGGCGACAGTGCTCTCCAGATTACAGAAAGGCGATGAAAAAACAAAGAAGAAGTCGTTGGGGAAACGGAAATCGCATCGCATCCGTATGCATCGATATGCTGAAGCATAACGTTAGCTGTGCCTGCAGCAGCCAATCTGCTCCCACAATTGAGCTCCTCCGTGTCCGCTGCGACAGCCCATCAGCATGATCAGCCGTGGAGTTGTTATTATTCTCAACTGGAAGCATAGGAGCCGGTGACAAACACACGCGGAACGCTGTAAAAAAGCTGGATGTCGCGCACCCTTCACTGTGCACAGCAAACTCAGCAGAGAGCCACCAGAGACACTCCCATACGGAGGAGGAGTGTGCAGTTGAGGGGGGAGGGGGGGGGGGGGCACGCAGAGCAGCACACAACACATGACAACACTGACCCAGACAGACCCAGACAGCAGGACAGGATTGGCAAACGCAAGCCAGAATATCCGATGCCCACCAGCAGCAAATCAAGACCAGCAAGAAGCTGCAACCAGCAGGGGCCAGCGCTGCTGGTTGCAGCTAAAAAATATTATTCTGCCAAACAAAATTCCCTGGCCTTCAATGTTTTATTGAAGGAAATTACTTTTGAGGTGTGACTACATTAGAAAATATTAGCTTCAGAGTCAGTGATGTGCTTGAAATGTTTAATTTCACAAAAGGCTCATTATCTCAGCTTCTAGAAAAAAATGGCTGTTTTTGGTTACCGTAAATCAAGCTATCTTCTCCGGCTCATAACTAAAGAACGGAAAATGGGATCAATAAACTTTTTTTTGCAGATGATAGAAGAGAGTCTCATCGTTCTTTGTGCGTGTTCAGTGTTTACATAGTAATATCACACAATATTCTGTGGGCCTCGAGAAATCACTGAAAACGCTCTGAAACTCTGGCACTGGGAGCGTCCGTTCTCCAAAAGTGGCTGGCACTCAATGAGTTAAGGAATCCGATTGCTCATCATTTTTGTATTAATTCCGACTATGGTTTTATTCACAGTCATTCGTACAGAGTTTTTTTTCGTGCTGAATATTCTGAATAAAGAAAGAAGTGTAATACAGGTTAGGGCTTTATCCAGTGTTACCTGTCTGTGCCCTTCTTGCCTCTTGCTTGCAGGATCTCATGCAGTTTCTTCACCACCACTGCGGTGTTGATCTCGGTGCCCTTCGCAAACATCTTGGGCTTCTCCTGTTAGATTGAAGACATGACACAAGAACAAATAGTAGCATCATTTGTTGATATGAGCGACGTGGTTGATGATCAACATCTTGTTTCTTTTGAAACAAATGTGGAAATGTGCACAATCTACAGTGTTG
Source organism: Poromitra crassiceps (assembly GCF_964638095.1). Lineage (NCBI taxonomy): Eukaryota > Metazoa > Chordata > Actinopteri > Beryciformes > Melamphaidae > Poromitra > Poromitra crassiceps. The sequence goes on along the minus strand of NC_139626.1, from coordinate 24,713,026 downwards.
TAGCCAAAGCAGGTGACAAAAAGCGTTTTTTTATTATTATCTGTTCTTTACCTTGACCAGAGGTACGCCGCCCTTCACCTGCTCCCAGCCTCCATCACCCTCCTCTGCTCCCTCCTCCTCAGCCTCCTCCTCAAGCCGCTCTTTCTTCTTGAGCTTCTTCTTCCTTGATTCCTTCTTCGTCTCACCATCCTGGGTGCTGGGGACAGAGCCCAGTGACTTGTCCCTTTGACATGAAAAAAGGATGGATGAAGCATTTATCCGTCTGTTTTTGTGTTGTGGCGTTATTTAAAGATTCTTAACGGTTCTGGCCTAAAAAGGAGAGGGGAGGACTCACTTTTTGAGGAAGGCCTGGGCCATGGAAACGTTCTTATCGTCCCCGTCGTCAGAGCTCCCGCTGCCACTTTCTACAGTGTCCGAGCCCCACGCTTCATCATCATCGTCATCACTGGAAGATGATTCATCCTGTCAAAAAGAGGAAAAAGTCAAGTGGACTCACTCGAGTATCCCCTGTAGGGATGTAGTATCCCCTGTAGGGATGTAGGGATGTAGTATCCCCTGTAGGGATGTAGTATCCCCTGTAGGGATGTAGTGTCCCCTGTAGGGATGTAGGGATGTAGTATCCCCTGTAGGGATGTAGTATCCCCTGTAGGGATGTAGTGTCCCCTGTAGGGATGTAGGGATGTAGTATCCCCTGTAGGGATGTAGTATCCCCTGTAGGGATGTAGTGTCCCCTGTAGGGATGTAGGGATGTAGTATCCCCTGTAGGGATGTAGTGTCCCCTGTAGGGATGTAGGGATGTAGTATCCCCTGTAGGGATGTAGTATCCCCTGTAGGGATGTAGTATCCCCTGTAGGGATGTAGTATCCCCTGTAGGGATGTAGTGTCCCCTGTAGGGATGTAGGGATGTAGTATCCCCTGTAGGGATGTAGTATCCCCTGTAGGGATGTAGTATCCCCTGTAGGGATGGGCATTATGTCAGTTCAATATTCCAGTATGAACGAGTAACCAGGTACTCGAGACAGAGAGAGAGGAAAAATAAGCAGGAGGGGTTCCATGTGGAAACACACAAGTGGAACCAAAGTTTGGCTATGTTAAGCAGTAGTTTCGTAGGCTATAGGCCTATAAGAATATCTATTACTATGGCAATGATAGAGCAGGGATAATGTGTGTGTGGGCTGTTCACACACACAGCACGGCGGCTCAGTGGTTAGCACTGTTGCCTCACAGCAAGAAGGTCCTGGGTTCAAAACCCCGGTCCGTCTCAGGTCCTTTCTGTGTGGAGTTTGCATGTTCTCCCCGTATTCATGTGGGTTTCCTCCCACCACCAAAAGACATGTATGTTAGGGTTAATACTCTTGTCAGTGCCCCTGACCAAGGCAATGACACAAGAACTGGAGTTGGTCCCCAGGCGCTGCACTGCGGCTGCTCCTAATTCTAGGAAGGATCCTAATAGAGGATGGGTCAAATGCAGAGGATGAATTTCCCCATGCGGATAAATAAAGGATAACTTCACTTATAACATTTTTGCATGGAAAAAGCGCTGCCTGGAGCACTTTTTGTGAGGAGAAATATAAAGCGGATGGACCGTCATCTGACATGATCTTAGCAGCTGTTAGCCTACCTCAGTAACTCTGTTAATCTGCTGGTTAGCACTTCGTTTGAGCAGAACATTAGCTGCTAAAAAGTGATTGCCAAAAAGTGCTTCTTTCTCCAGATTTGTTGTGGCTAACTTTATGGGAAACGACAGTGGAGTCAAGTAACTTAATAAACTAGTGCAGAGTTTTGAATGAGTTTTATCAGGCATGCGTTATGGAGAAGCGTGCGTCTGTCTCATTTGCACCGTGGATTTCCCCGTGTTGTTAAACTTAGTGCGAGTACCCAAACAGAAGGGTAGAAACGTTACTCGAATAGTAACATTATGAACGAGTACTCGCGCCCATCCCTAAGAATTAGGTCTTCCTACATCAGATCAGACTTTCTGTAGCGCACCCTTCAGCAACTGTGCCAAAAGCAAAGAGGAGTTGCATACTTTAACCAGTAGATCAGTACTGGATTGGCTCGCTGGTATCTTACCCCTGAGCCCTTCTTGAGGAACTTGCTGGCCTCTGATGGAGCATCCGCAGGCTTTTTCTTCAAGAAGGCCTTGGCTGACACCCCATCCTCGCCTCCCTCTGTGTCACTGTCTGAAGAGGAGCCTTGAGGATCACAAAATGAGGACGATGAATTATACGGAGTACAGACGATGCTTACAACAGCGCCACATAGTCATCGTTACGTCTCATATATTCAGATGCTACATCTATGAGCTCTGTAGAAGCAATAACCGGTGAAAACAGTTTTCTTATATCATTCCTGATAGATATTTGAATTCTGCTGCACATCATGATGAATTACAAAATTGTATTAAATGGGCGAGCAAGTTTTAAATTAACATATTAATAGTTGATTCTACAAACAAACCGCATTGAAAATGGGCAGGGTGACATACTTCTATTATAAATGCATTTAGTCTATGATGAAAGTATTCTACAGGCACCCTGAAAGGCTTCAGACACGTTTATACATTGAATCTATCTACTCTCAAGCCGGGTTGGACATCTTTCAGTTTGCCATACAATACTTTCATTGTCTTTTATGCCTTTATCATTTTATAGAATTTATAGGTTCTTGGCCTTTGTTGTACTAAGATGTATATAAAAAGCAAGCTCACCCGAATCCTCTGGCTCCTTCTCCTCCTCCTCATCCGCAGACTCCTGTGGGTTCTGAGAGAGAGAGAGAGAAGGCATTGTTAATGTCTCTCACCCAACAAATAGTGAGTATGATCTCAAACAGAGGAAATGCCCTGATTTACCTCCTTGTAAGCGGCAATCTCTGTTTCATAATCCCTGTTGTATTTGCGGATCTTCTGACGCAGCGTGCTGAGGGCTTTTGCGTTGTTCTTGTTCATCTTCTTCTTGCCTTCTTTGTCCTCCCAAAGCTGGAAAGTAAATGACAAGAGGTTATTCCACTGCTTTGAAAAAAAATGACTGCAGACACATCCAGCTCTCACCTAGGGCTGGGCGATATGGCCTCTAAAGAATATCTCGATATTTTTTGGCTATATCGCGATACACGATATATATCTCGATATTTTTGAAATCTCTCATAAATGCTCAATTTAACCCTTCAGGGTTCATACACATTTTGACCAATGGATTTCCATGACTTTTCCATAAGTTCTTAACCAGTATTTTATGCACACCTGGGGTAAAAAAGAAGAAAGGGCAGATGTAGTGAGCAAAGATGGATGATTTAATATTCCATAGCTCTGACCTAAGCAAATCTGACATCACTGTGAACACAAACAACACTTCTGATATACCGGTAATATGATTGTTTTAGTAAAGTGTATCACTCAGTAGTCAATACAAAAAATAATGGCTTTTATAGAACCGAAAGCCTAGCTGCTTAGTCTGCAGATAAAACATAAAAAATTAAATTTAGACTCTTATTGGCATGACGGCAACATGCTGTCTGAATTTTGTGGGGCCAGTTCTATAGTGAGGCATGGAAAGCCTCACTATACGCCATCATATCTGTGTCGTTTCACTTTTGACTGAAAAATGATGCCTCTAGTCTAGATTAAAGAAAATACACGTATGTGATGTTCACTTGCGCATTCGTTTTCCTTAATAGATCATGACTGCCCCGCAGCTAGCTACGTTAGCTTGCATGTAACGTTAGCGTTAGTTCCTTTTGGAGACACAAACCCTGGACGTTTCATTTTGAGTAGGCTAATGCATGAGGTTCTCTATGGTTTACGCCAGCTCTGGGAGTATGAAATGCTTTAAATGCGGGGGTTTTGGTCATGCTTGTGGAGCGCTGCCCTGCAACTAGGTAGCCTAACCAGCTAGCTAACGTTAGCCCCGTTAGCCATCATAACGTTAATGCCAAAACAAATCCGCTGCCTCCTCCCCACGTTTGGTTTAGCGTAACGCCAGCTCAGACTTTCCCCTAATCTCAGAAACCTTGCGGAACATGTATTGCAAATTGCAATAGTGGTTGTTTTGTTATAATTTGAAACTGTCAACAGCCACACTGGGGGCGGCCATGTTTCGCCAGTCTATGGTGCGGACGCGTGATTTCGAATCGCACATAGGTTAAGGACGGGTGTGTCTGACGCGGTTTGACGCGTTTGACGTATCCATGTGATTCCGCCTCCCTTTTGAGTGTGACAGAGCTCTCCCTTGAGGGAGAGCTGACAAGAGGAAACGTGAAGCGAGTCATGCCGGCGGCTTAAGTTATAAACAATGCGTGACAATTATACTCGAATGTTCGCGATATAGTCATTTCTACATCTCACGTGGCACAAGCCGCGATACATCGAGTATATTCGATATATCGCCCAGCCCTACTCTCACCTACTGTATATACAAGATTAGATACTGACCGAGATGATTAATATAATTCCTTTGCAGCAGGCAGATCTCAAAACACATGATTACAATTATAAAGCTGAAATTCAGAGAGCTATAGTAAACCTGGGCTACTGACCTGGTTGAGATATTCTTCCAGGTCGGCCAGAAGACGGATGTAGAAAGAGGGCACGCCCTCTTTGTCCACTATAGTCTTGCTTTTGAGGAACGCTCGGCATAACTGCTCAAACTCCTCCAAACATTTGGCCATGTCACGGATCTTCATGGCATTGCGGATGGTCTTGATGAAGTTGGTCAACTCCTCAAACCTGAGATTTAAGAATGAGCACATTTAAACCAAAATCAATACATCAAAGCAATCGGATATGAGTAGTATTTGTGGTACACGACACATTGCCTAAACGTTCTAGGTCCAATTGGTGCTAAACAAACAACCACACCGACAGATTCCCTGCCTACCAACACGAGGGTCGCAGGTTCGCGCCCCGTGTTACCTCTGGCTTGGTCAGGCATCCATAGAGCTAGAGGTCGGTCAGGGCACCTGGTTGGGGCGGAAGGGAACTGGTGCGAATAGCATGATCCTCCCATGTGCTACGTCCTGCGGGTGAAGCTCCCTGCTATCAGGTGTAAAGAAGCGGCTGGCAACTGCGCACGTGTCAGAGGAAGCATGGTGCTAGTCTACGGCTCTTCCCAGATCGGCAGAGGGGGTGGAGCAGCGACTGGGGCAGCAGGGGGGGGGGGGGAAATTGGTCAAGTAAAATTGGGGAGAAAATGGGGGGGGGGGGGGGGGGGAGAAAATAATAATAAGCCACACTGACCTTTTGTCTTTGGCACTGCGTACCACTCTCTTGGTGTCCTCCTCATCATCACTAAGCAGCAAGGACCTAGGAAGATAATATGGATAAGTGAGATCATTCTAAAAATATCATTTGTGTCAGTGTCTGATGGGCTTTGACAGAAGAAGAGGTACTAGTACTGACTGCTTGAAAGTAGTCCCTGGTGCTTTGGGAGTGATCTCATCGGCGGATGAGGACTCCTCCGACTCGCTGTCGGACCCAGTGGCAAAGAAACGTGACATTTGTGAAGGCGGCTGTCAATCTGTAAAGACAAAATGAAATAAATGTCAAGTTCTGTTTATTAGGCAGTTGACTGTAGATCTAGCCTCTTCCTGCAAGATGCATGTTGCACCATTGTGCTGTATGCTGTTGAAGAAATATTTTAATGTATTAGAGCATGCTTAAGTGAAATGTATTCGTTCTAATTCTACTAATTAGATCAATTTGCGGTGGTTCTCAATGTAACGTTACCCAAAGTGTATAGATGGTTTTCTAGATTTGGTAACTGGCTGCCAGTTGACAGTGGATTTCCACCAGTTACATCAGCTGTGTGATGTTGTGAATTACTCTGAATGGCTGTCAATACCAGACTCAATAATTGACACGATTAGTACCATTGACAAGCCGATGGTAAATAATTCGGATATAATGTAAGACACAATCTAAAAGTTACCTTTAGCTAGAGGAAGGGACCAGACAACCAAGAAATGTATAACTTAGCATCACTTGTCCTCAAGCTAGCCAACTTGCCTGCTAGCAAGCTAATGCAATCAATACGAAACGACGATAGATGAGGCTACATGTAGCTAGCGAGCTAGCAGGCCGTTAGATAAGGTGACAGCTGGACTACCCCGATAACGTTACTGATGGATTTACAAGCAGCTCGTCCACTGTCTACATAGTTTCAGTTAGAGCTAACGTTAACGTTACCAGGTTTACCAAATTAGTATGTTCTCAAACCAATGTATTTCCAAGATACACGCGGCATTGTCAAGCGTTGTCAACGTTTACGTTACTAGACGGGATGGAGCACCGGGCCTTGCCGCATGTCTACGCGGTAGATACTTTGCATGGGGGCAATCAAATAGTTAACGCATTTTGTGAGAGGGACTCACCTATGTCCTTGATGAAATGTTCTCGTGGTGTGTCAGATTATTTTGAATCTTTTTATAATCCAGTTTTGCAATTTAGCGGCCACAAGGCGTGCGACGGCTCCTCGGGCACTGGCGTCAGGAAAGGAAGTGGCCTGAGATTCACAAAGCATAGGGATGGTACACCGTCATAGATCTACACGCCATGCTACACACACTAACCTCGCGTCACCAGGCTCTTCTCACACACACTGGGACCATTGACTGTATAGCGGCTCCTAGCTGATAAAAATAAAAGTTTTATAGCAAGAAAATAGAACCATTAAATCATATTGTAAAGAACCATGAGTGTAGTTATGTTTTTACAAATACAACACCTTGTATAAAAAATAAAAAATACTCATATTCGCTATTCATTAATTTCTTTATTTCAGAAAAGTGTGTTAAAAAGTTAAATTTTCTTTATACAATCAGGAACAGCATTTTACTTTTTTTTTTATCAAATATTTTATTTTATTCCAAATTAAAAGCGACATAATGTACAATGATCACATATCATAATAGCCAGTGAAGCACAGTGATAACAAAAAAGGAAAATCAAAACAAAACACAAAACATGACCAAGTAAGATGGCTAAATACGCTCTTTCAATTTCTCAGCTGCCAACACCCACAAACCAATGTCGGATTCTTTAACTCCAATCACAGGAGCAGTGGATATCTCCAGGTAAACTACATCAAGGAAAGTGAGAAGCCAGTTGCTCAGTGAAAGCTTGTCTGCATGTTTCCATCTCATAGCAATCAGTTTCTTGGCCGCAGTGAGGCCTGCAAAAATAAGCATTTTTTTGGTGTCCAGGTGCTGACAGCTGAGATATATCATTCAAAAGTAAAGCAGAAACGGATCAGGCATAGTCAAAGAAAAAATGTCTGATAACTGAGAGGACACTGTTTTCTAAAAACGGGCAACAGGCAGGCATTCCCAGAACATATGAAGGAATGTTCTAGGAGCACCAAGGGGACATAAAGTACAACGGTAATCAGGCAAGAGACCCATCAAGTGCTGCTTCCTGGGGGTAAGATATGTTCTGTGAGCATAATTTAGGTGTATTTGTTGGTGATCTGGGTTAGGAGAAGATAACAAAACATGAGACCAGACTGACTCCCAGTCAAAATCCAGATCGAGTTCTGTGACATCTTTCCTCCAGACTGTATCTAAGGGAAGGCCCTTATAAGAGCATATCAATAAATGAGTATAAAAAACAGAAACAAAGCCCCTGAAAGTTCCTCTATAATAGAAGAAGTTATGAAATGGGTGCCGATTTAATGGTTGATCCCACAGGACCCCATACGTCTTAACTGCTGCCCTGAGTTGAAGAAAAAAGAAAAAATAAGTGCCTGGGAGATTTCACCCGCCCTTCAGATCCTGGAAGGAGCGGAGACCAGAATCGTAATGAATATCCCCTAAAGTGTGAATGCCTTTGCTCTGCCAGCGAGGGAAAGCAATTAGGCCATGGTCCTATGAGTAACCAACCGGTTGTTGTTAAATATCGGGGTGTTGAAATGCCATGGGCATTGAATAGCGTTTGATTTCTGGGCACAGCGCCAAGTCTGGATTACATGTGTAATAAGAGGGCCAAAACATAGCTGATATTGCTTGATCGAGCATACTTAAAACTGTTCTATTTCAGCCTCATTGCCAGCATATCTGATATAATCTCCCTTCAATATTCTCAATGAGCATAAGAGTTAAGATACATTTCCTCTTTACCAAGTTTATCTTGCATCTTCCACTTTGAAATTAGATACAAGTGATCCAGACTATAGGCTATGGCTATTATGAAATTAAGTATGGCTAGTCTAGTATGGCTAGACAGCGATGAAAATATATATTTTTATTATAATTTTTTCTGACCCCCCCCCATTTTCTCCCAATTGTACTTGGCCAATTGCTGCCCGGTCGCTGCTCCACCCTCTGCCAATCTGGTGAGAGCCGTAGACTAGCACTATGCTTCCTCCGACACAGTTGCCAGTCGCTTCTTTTCACCTGACAGTGGGGAGCTTCATCGGCAGGAGATTCAAATTCAAATTGTAAACTTATTATTGGCACTGTATTCAGCTGTTTGATAAAAAAGAAAACCTGTTGGTATAGTCAGAAATTTACTTAGGCATCACAATTTGTCTCTTCACTCCTTTGTGGTTTTCTTCAGTTTGTTCTTCAGCTCAGACATAAGTGGATTTCCAAATCTGGTGAAACATGAGAAAACATATTGTATTAATTTTGTGTGTGTGTGTGTGTGTGTGTGTTGAATGCATTTGCAATTGCACAACTGTGATGTCACTCGAGCAACTCGGAAGTGTCATCAGTAATGTCAGTGATGTCCCTTGAGCAATTGTGATGTCATCAGTGATGTCACTCGAGCAACTAAGACAAATTCCTCATGTAATCGTGCATATTGCGGCAATAAAAGTGATTTTGATTCTATATATAGGTATATATATATATATTACCCTGGATGTCTTGGTGGCATCCATTTACGTTTGTGTTCTGCCTCCTCTTGTTTGGGAGCTTCATCCTTCACTTCTGACCCTCTCGCAGATTTCTGTTGAATGTGATGGTTACAAACTGTATAGAGTACGTCAACACAATCACAGCATAGCATTCAAAACTATTAATGACATATTAATATACCTGTGAGGAGCTTTCTGTGTTATCTTCATCCTTTACCACTTTCGGTGTCTTTTTTAAAACAGGAAAACCAGCACTCAATCCTGAAAACAAACATGTCTGACATTTTCTTACCCATTATACAGTAAATAATAATTTGACTTGCAGTGTAACAAAGTATTTTCTTTTGGTTACCTACCAGGTAGTTTTATTCCGATGCCCAACCCTCCCAGTGGCACACCTTTGAGGGCTTTGACTGACAGACGCCCAGAGGGGGTGGGATCCACCGAGGGCCTCTGAAGAAGGGTGCGGGGATCTTTTGGCGGCCTGACACAGCGGTTTTTAACAGCAATTCTTGACTTTTGAGCGCTGAAATCCAATATAGAGGCATCTACCAGTACCTGCCATTACATTAGGAAAAACAACAGGCAAACATCACATCCAAGGCATTAGAATGCCATCTAGAAGTCTAGAAGACATTTTCACTGGCTGCAATTTATTTTTAAATGTATTTACTTCAACTATCCATCATATCTAAAACAGTACCTAGTTCCATACAGCTTCTCATACCCAGTTATACGCTCAATATCCCCTATTTTTTGTTCCCAAATATTTTAAGGAAATTGGGTGTACGGCCCTCAAATTCAAAGCCCCATTTGATTGGAACAATCTGCCTAATTCTCCGCTCTATTTCTTCGCTTTGCATTTTTAGGACTGCATTTTCTTATCTGAAAACAACTTGTTCTTGTTTCTAATTGTGTTTATTCTTATAAATGGTTTGTGGGGGTGGGTGGGTTGGGGTTTCTGACTGTGTGGGTGGGTGGGTGGGTGGGTGCTGTATTTGTATTTGTGCTGTATTGGTACGTGTTGTATGTGTACCTCAAATTCTCTTGTTGTTATATTGTTGATGCATTTGTGTTTCTAGGACCCCCTCGAATACGAGATTATTCATCTCAAGGGGTTTTCCTTCAATAAAGTTCAAACGTCTCTGTAGGTCATGTGTACAATTGTGTGATGTAAATATGACTGAATGAAACATTATAATTTATGTCTTATTTTAATGTATTAATTGAAAAATCATACCTCACACTGATCTCCAGAGTTTGTCCTTGGTGGCAAACTGAAACGTGGCTCTTCCTCTTCATCCTCCTCCTCTGTGTTAATCCCAGGTAACGATTCTGTGATCACCTCTGATCTCCCCGGCTGATCCTGGTGTTCGAAACTGGTCTCCCCATGTGAAGCAGATTCTATCAACACAGTTCCTTCCCCTAACCAAGCCTCTGACTCGCTTCTCTCCCAGAGAAGCACAGACTCTGCTTCCTCTGTTTCATTATGTTGTCCTGAATGTTTGATTTCATTTGGAGAGCTTGACACAATGTTCTCAAGAGGCTCATCTTTCATTTGTCCTTGGTCGTCTTCGAAATGCAGTGATTTAACGTCTGCTTCTTCAGCTTCATTCCAGTGATTTTTCTTTGCTAGTTCGGAATCAGCATCTATCTCAGGATCAATCTCCCTCTGTAATCCAGTTTCACTCTCCACTGATTCCACTTTTTCTTGTGATTTATCAGCTAAATCGTTATGTCTGGCCTCCGGTTCTGTTGAATCAGAAGGATTCCCTAGAAATCCTGTCTGTCCGGGTATTGTACATATGGATTGGTCCTCTTCAATACATGATTGCCCTGCCTCAGCTGTCTCCTTCATCAGGCCATCATGAGCTTCAGGTTGTTTTGCAGACAATTCAGAGATCTCCGACTCCGGCATGCTATCTGATGTCCCACGTACGCCTTGAAATGATCCAGTATCAGATACATTCAGTAGTTGAGCCGCGTTCTTTGGTGCGCTCCATTCACCTAGGGATTGGTCCAGCAATCCTGACTCTGCTGCCGATGAAGATATTTCAGAGTCACTCACTAATCCAGATTCTCCATCATTTAATCCCAATAATTCCTCTTTCTCCTCCTCTGTCTGCACTGGCAGCGCTTCATCTGGCCCTTCATCTGATTGGTGTATTTCTATCTCAGTTTGTGGTCCAACCTCTGGCTCCTCCAGTGGTTCACTTTCTTCTGTTTGGATGGCAAATTGAGGCTCCTTGTCGTCAGCATCCTCTGGCAATACTGTCTCTATCCACATGTCAAGTATCTCATCATCAGTCTCATTTGCATGTCCAATAACTGAGCTATCTGCTCCTTCGGTGTAACTCTTCTCTAATTCTGTCACATTTTCTCTCATCTCATGCATTGCCATTTCTGTTTCTGTTGATAACATAACTGTATATTTTGGTTTGGGCTCAATTTCCACGGATTCATCAGACAATTCAGTGTCAATCGTCTCTTCTTTGCTAGTCTCAAGTACTTCAATTGATAGTTGATGTTTAGTCTCCACTGGCTCATTTGGAGGCTCGGTGATTGTATCTCTGGACGATTCAGATCCTGCAATCAAAGCATCTTCTTCGTCATCCATCTCTGCTATATGCAGATTTAATACTTCAGTGTCATTTGTGCTTTCTGATTCACGTTCTGCTGTCTTCTCCTCCTCAACTCTGACGTCAATTTCTTCAATATCTAACATCGCACCTGGCAATTCTATTGCTAATTCTTGTAGTTCTACATAAATATCCTCAAGTAATCGAGGATCGGTCTCAACTGACTGTTTCATCAAGCTAAATTCAGTAATGTCTTCTGGTGGACTAGAGGTGTAGCTGCTGTTCTGCTCTGACATAATGGCATCTATTGATTCATCAGAGAGCCTTGCCTCTGTCATCTTCTGTAATTCAGTCTCAAAGAAGTTCAAAGTTTCATCTGAGCATCCAATCACATCCTCTACTGTTGCAGCTGTTGTCTCCTCATGTTGTTTATCTGTCTCAATCACAAGTCCATCCTCGGTCTCAGCATCAACTTCTCTGGAATCACATAATAATTCTCCATCTAATCCAAATCCAATTGATGGCTCTTCAGTCCTATCATACAGGTCTTCTACTGTCCTACCAGTTTCATCTGCTGAGCCAACATTTGTCTCAAATGTCTTTTCTGACTGTTGGCTGCCTGGCTTCATTGATGTGTCCAATCCTTCCACCTCTACCAATAAGTGTCCTGATGCTTGAGTTGATGTGTCACTCACAGGTTCAGCCATTGGCTTCTCTGTTTTCTGTGGCAGATGATTGTCCGTGAGGCACAATATGCCAGTGTCCCCCTCTACAACCATATCAAAGTTATTCTTCATATGTTCTGTCCTTGTTGAATCTTGTTCCTCTTCCATATGCTCACTCATCAGTAAATGGCCAGCTTCAGTGCTACTGCCAATGTTTTGGAAGCTCTCCGGCTCTTCGCTCTCCACCCCTTCTGGTAACTGGGTAGTCTGAATTTCCTCGTAATCTCCTACTTCCAGGCTTTGTGTTGTATTTTCATCTCGCTCATGGCCATTGTTGTATTCAGGAACTCCCTCTCGAGTTTCCTCCCATGCTCCACAGTTTGGCTCATGAGGCACAGCAACAGGCCCTTCACTTGTGCCTGAGGAATCATTTTTGAGCTTTCCATTTATTTCCCCTCCATTGCTGCTGTCTGTTACTGTACTGACTGGTGTTACTGTACTGAATGTACACATTCTTTCCATATAACTTTCTGTTTGTTCATTTTCACTTTCTTCTATGTTGTCTTTTTCTGTGCCAACGAATCCCTCATCTCCTGGAATGTCTACCGTTGCTTCTTCTACTTTTTTGTCACTCATTGTCCCGTAATGGATATGTTCCGATATTCCTGAAATCCCTGCACATTTGTGTTCAACAGCATCTTCATCACTCGTTTTGGTTTCAACTTCCAATTCGGCAACCTCATCATCTTGGTTTACATCTTCAAATTCATCTCTGTGCCACTCTGTGGCATTTTGTGTCAAGCCTTCACTTACAATATGTTCTTCTTCCTTACTGTGTTCTCTAACTGCTTCAATGTCATCTTCCTGTTCTCTCACTTTATCTGGTATTTTGTTGTTTCCAATTGCTTCTCCCTGATTGACATTTTCTTCTTCAGTTGCAACGCCCTGTTCCCTCTCAACCACTATGCTCCCATCTTCCTTCTCTTCTTGATCTTCAGCTTTACTTTTTGTAATTCTTTCCGCAGTACTCTCAACCATTGTCTCCTCCTGTCTGACAACAGTTACCTCATCATCTGCTACAACGCTGCTTTTGTTGTTGGCCATGTGTACGTCAACATGCAGCGCTGCGTCTGAAGAAGAAACACATGGATCTTCCTTTACATCTCTGTCCTCATCTGACACCTCTTCACAGATCGCTGCTGCTTCCTGCTCTTGTCTTGCTCTTGCAGGATCCACTAATCCCTCATTAGACATGAGGCTGTTTTCATCTTTGGCGATGAGCAGTCCTATGTCTTCATCTCCTGTTTCGGCAATCTGCTCCTCTCTCATACCCTCACCTTCTCCGCTGTTGAACGATGTTACATGTTGCATGTTTTCTTTGCCAGATCCTAAGCTGATGTCGATATTGCAAAATTCAAGGGCAACAACTGGTGGAGATGAGTCAACCACAGAAGCTGTCACAATAATTGCAGGTTCCGCTTCTCCTTCCCCTCCACTGATGTCACTCTCTGCACTATTAACATTACCAGACTCACTGTCAGACAATTCAGTGTCTATCATTGTCTCTTCATTTGTAGTCTGAACTAGTTCACTTGATAGTTGGTGTTTTGGCTCAATTGGTGGTTCAGTGTTTGTATCAATAGACGATTCAGATACTGCAATCAAATCATTTTCTTTTTCATCATTTTCTTTGGTTAATCCGGCTGCCATTTCTACTACCTGCAGATTCAATACTTCAGTGTTATTCTTGTTTTCTGATTCACTTTCTGCTGCCCCCACCTCCTCAATTCTGAAGTCAATGTCTTCAATATCGAACATCGCATCTTGCAATTCTATTGCTATGCCTGGTTGTTCTACATTGTTATCCACAGGTAATTGAGACTCGGTCACAACTGATTTCATCAAGCTTGATTCAGTAATGTCTTCTAGTGGACTAGAGGTGCAGCTGCTGTTCTGCTCTGACATAATGGCATCTATTGATTCATCAGAGAGCCTTGCCTCTGTCATCTTCTGTAATTCAGTCTCAAAGAAGTTCAAAGTTTCATCTGAGCATCCAATCACATCCTCTACTGTTGCAGCTGTTGTCTCCTCATGTTGTTTATCTGTCTCAATCACAAGTCCATCCTCGGTCTCAGCATCAACTTCTCTGGAATCACATAATAATTCTCCATCTAATCCAAATCCAATTGATGGCTCTTCAGTCCTATCATACAGGTCTTCTACTCTCCCACCAGTTTCATCTGCTGAGCCAACATTTGTCTCAAATGTCTTTTCTGACTGTTGGCTGCCTGGCTTCATTGATGTGTCCAATCCTTCCACCTCTACCAATAAGTGTCCTGATGCTTGAGTTGATGTGTCACTCACAGGTTCAGCCATTGGCTTCTCTGTTTTCTGTGTCAGATGATTGTCCGTGAGGCACAATATGCCAGTGTCCCCCTCTACAACCATATCAAAGTTATTCTTCATATGTTCTGTCCTTGTTGAATCTTGTTCCTCTTCCATATGCTCACTCATCAGTAAATGGCCAGCTTCAGTGCTACTGCCAATGTTTTGGAAGCTCTCCGGCTCTTCGCTCTCCACCCCTTCTGGTAACTGGGTAGTCTGAATTTCCTCGTAATCTCCTACTTCCAGGCTTTGTGTTGTATTTTCATCTCGCTCATGGCCATTGTTGTATTCAGGAACTCCCTCTCGAGTTTCCTCCCATGCTCCACAGTTTGGCTCCTGAGGCACAGCAACAGGCCCTTCACTTGTGCCTGAGGAATCATTTTTGAGCTTTCCATTTATTTCCCCTCCATTGCTGCTGTCTGTTACTGTACTGACTGGTGTTACTGTACTGAGTGTACACATTCTTTCCATATAACTTTCTGTTTGTTCATTTTCACTTTCTTCTATGTTGTCTTTTTCTGTGCCAACGAATCCCTCATCTCCTGGAATGTCTACCGTTGCTTCTTCTACTTTTTTGTCACTCATTGTCCCGTAATGGATATGTTCCGATATTCCTGAAATCCCTGCACATTTCTGTTCAACAGCATCTTCATCACTCATTTTGGTTTCAACTTCCAATTCGGCAACCTCATCATCTTGGTTTAGATCTTCAAATTCATCTCTGTGCCACTCTGTGGCATTTTGTGTCAAGCCTTCACTGCATGTAATATGTTCAGTTACAATATGTTCTTCCTTACTGTGTTCTCTAACCGCTTCAATGTCATCTTCCTGTTCTCTCACTTTATCTGGTATTTTGTTGTTTCCAATTGCTTCTCCCTGATTGACATTTTCTTCTTCAGTTGCAACGCCCTGTTCCCTCTCAACCACTATGCTCCCATCTTCCTTCTCTTCTTGATCTTCAGCTTTACTTTTTGTAATTCTTTCCACAGTACTCTCAACCATTGTCTCCTCCTGTCTGACAACAGTTACCTCATCATCTGCTACAACGCTGCTTTTGTTGTTGGCCATGTGTACGTCAACATGCAGCGCTGCGTCTGAAGAAGAAACACATGGATCTTCCTTTACATCTCTGTCCTCATCTGACACCTCTTCACAGATCGCTGCTGCTTTCTGCTCTTGTCTTGCTCTTGCAGGATCCACTAATCCCTCATTAGACATGAGGCTGTTTTCATCTTTGGCGATGAGCAGTCCTATGTCTTCATCTCCTGTTTGGGCAACCTGCTCCTCTCTCATACCCTCACCTTCTCCACTGTTGAACGATGTTACATGTTGCATGTTTTCTTTGCCAGATCCTAAGCTGATGTCGATATTGCAAAATTCAAGGGCAACAACTGGTGGAGATGAGTCAACCACAGAAGCTGTCACAATAATTGCAGGTTCCCCTTCTCCTTCCCCTCCACTGATGTCACTCTCTGCACTATATAGTTGGTGTTTTGGCTCAATTGGTGGTTCAGTGTTTGTATCAATAGACGATTCAGATACTGCAATCAAATCATTTTCTTTTTCATCATTTTCTTTGGTTAATCCGGCTGCCATTTCTACTACCTGCAGATTCAATACTTCAGTGTTATTCTTGTTTTCTGATTCACTTTCTGCTGCCCCCACCTCCTCAACTCTGAAGTCAATGTCTTCAATATCGAACATCGCATCTTGCAATTCTATTGCTATGCCTGGTTGTTCTACATTGTCATCCACAGGTAATTTAGACTCGGTCACAACTGATTTCATCAAGCTTGATTCAGTAATGTCTTCTCGTGGACTAGAGGTGATGCTGCTGTTCTGCTCTGACATGATGGTGTCTATTGATTGATCAGAGAGCCTTGTCTCTGGCATCTTCTGTAATTCAGTCTCAGAGAAGTCCAAAGTTGTGTCTGCGTATCCGATCACATCATCTGCTGTTACAGCTGTTGTCTCCTCATGTTGTTTATCCGTCTCAATCACTAGTCCATCTTCAGTCTCTCCAGCATCAGCTTCTCTGGATTCACATAATAATTCTCCATCTAATTCAAATCCAACCGATGGCTCTTCAGTCCTATCATACAGGTCTACTGTCTCGCCAGTTTCATCTGCTGAGCTAATATTTGTCTCAAATGTCTTTTCTAACTGTTGGCTGCTCGTCTTCATTGATGTGTCCAATCGTCCCACTTCTACCTCCAAAACTGATACGTGACTCACTGTGTCATTCACTGATTCACCCAGTGGTTTCTCTGTTGCCTGTAGCAGTTCACTTTTTGTGAAGCACAGTGTGCCAGTGTGTCCCTCCACAACCAGATCAAAGCTACTCTCAATAGATTCTGTGCTGTTCAGTTTTGAGTCTTGTTCCTCTTCCATATCTTCACTCACCATGACAATTTGGCCAGCTTCAGTGCTACTCTCAATATTGGATGCCATATTGTGATGGGCCAGCTGTAATACGTCATCACTACTCTCTTCTCTCATAGATGCTTCATACGTTACCCCTGCATCTGCCTCATTCTTCTGCAACTCTTCTACGTACATGTTATCTTCCTCCTCTGGACTCCTTTCTGTGAACATACCCAATTTGCCTCCAATTCCATCTGCCCCCAAACTACCAACAATAAAAGATTCGTTGAAATCTTCTGGTTCATCCTCAAGGATAATATCCTCGTCCTCCTCCTGATCCTTGACCTGTAAATCCATCATGGTTTCATCTGCTTTCTGGTGATCACCATGTATCAATGCTGCATCAATCTCCTCCTTGGGACCAGTTTTTCTGGCAGTTTCTGCCATGTCTTCAATTACTGCATCATCTGTAAGATTTGGTGACCTGATGTTCCCGTGTTCTTCATATGCCTCAAGCCCCTGGGTCCTGGTCCTGACACTCTCAAAAAGGGACAAATTCTTATCACCGTTTTCTTCTTCTCTGAGCAGTCCTGTGTCTTCATTTCCTGTTTGAGCAACCTGCTCCTCTCTCATAGCCTCACCTTCTTTAGATGCAGGGCAATCACTCCCTCTGTTGAATGGTGTTATGTACTGCATGTTGTCTTTGTCAGGCCCTAAGCTGATGTCGATGTTGCAAAGTTCAGGTCGCCGCGATGACTCAACCACAGAAGCTGTTGTAAGATTTGTGTGTTCCTCATCTCCTTCCCCTCCCTTGATGTCACCCTCTGCACCATTAATGTTACCAGGCACACTGTCAGCTGTGGGCCCCTGGACCAAGTTTGTGTCATTGTCATTGTTGCCTGCGTCAGCAGCCTCTGGCCTGAGGAACCTGGTCACAGCTTCTGATATATAGTTCTGAGAGAGAGACAGAGAGATAGAGAGAGAGAGGAGAGAGAGAGAGAGAGAGAGAGACCAAATTAGATCCAAATACTTTACAACATGCTACCTTTCAGTGTAATGGCTCCCGATGCCTGACATCAACTGTGGATAATATAAACTACTCCCAAAATACAAATCTTTACACAAATTGAGAATATCAACATTGATAACATTAGCTATTGGGAAAATGAAAATAAAAGAGTAGACAAATTGAAATGTTATGATGATCTGCAGAGAAAATATGAAATTGTGCATTTTCTTAAAAAAATAAATAAAAATAAATAAAGGAGACGCAAACAGAGGAAAAAATAGCAATACAAAGTATGGGGTCATTGACCATATCCTGGCCATTGAAACGGGACGGCCAACAGAAAGACGTGGCTCTGGAAGACAGAATCTGCTTCCTGTCCGATGATGGGTAAATAGAGAGTCACTTCCTGATGTCCTGTATAAGATATAAGGAGGTCAGAGATGTACACCTTTTATATGTCTAACACACCAATATTTGATTTAGGCTATAAGAAAAGCTCAAGGTGCCATTGGGTGTTATGGGGGGGACTCAATGTTGCAAGGGTTGTGTTTATATGTCAGCAAATACGGGACGGGAGAAAATATTTAGAATGATTTTTGAAAAATGTGTCAGAAATGACACCCACCCCACCCCAATGTCCAATGTCCTGACCTATCATCATCATAAAAAAGGGAGTAAGTGGTTTGTTTGTTTGTTTGTTTGTTTGTTTCCATTTTTGTCCCACATTGGATGATGTCATCAGCAAGTGACATCACTGATGATGCCATAGGCATTGTGACATCATCAGTGACATCATTATTGACCAAAATCATCTCATGACATTAGTGATGATGTCATAGGCATTGTGACATAATCAGTGACATCAATATTGACCAAAATCATCTTATAAGAGACAAGGACCACCTGCATTGCCATAAAACACCACCAAAAAAGACCACACCCGCGTTAGACAACGACCTCTGTTTCACGATACCTCATCGAGTGCTCAGCAGCCGAGCTGCAGGCAAGGCCGAAGTTGAGCAATTGTGCGCTGAGTGACGTCACTCGAGGACTCCATGATGTGATCAGTGATGGTCACTCGAGCAATTGTGATGTCATCAATGAAGCGAAGTTGGGCAATTGTGCACTGCGCATGCCAATAGAGCAGGCGATGATGCCACACAGCAGCCGAGGCCGCATAGCGGGCGAGCCTTTCTAGTACAATATACTTTCAATTATATTGAGTGTATTTATATATACTGTATCTTATTGTATAACATGTAGGCTAGCAATTATGTACAATGTATTGTGCTATGTTTTTACATGCTATTGCCACAAAATCTGTTGAATTGTTTATTTGTTGGTTATCTGTATCCTTTGCAAATGCTTTGACATATCTGTCAGGCCAATAAAGCAGATACAAATTGAATAGAGAGAGAACAAGAGACAGACATCCACACACAGGGGGAGAGAGAGAGAGAGAAAGAAAGAAAGAAAGAGAGAGAGAGAGAGAGAGAGAGAGAGAGAGAGAGAGAGAGAGAGAGAGAAGGATACTTTTCAAATGACACTTGCAGCATCTGTTATCTCATTAGATATTATTTCAGCTCACCCAAACTGTCCAGAAAGTTCTCCCAGCCCTGGAGAACGGACCTTGAGAATCCATCGCCGTAGGGGTCTGTGAAGTATTAATAGAGAGATGTCCGCTGCATCAATATGAGGAAGAGGTGCGCAGCTCGGTCGCTGGGTCGCCCCTGCACACTGTTGCAAATATGCGGATGTGATCACAGGCACTGTCAGGCAGGCTTTGGAAGTAACTGATTAGGTAATCTGGTTACTGTAATCAGGGTACAAAAAGGTAACTGTAATCCCTTACAGTTAGCCTACAAAAAAAGATGTAGCCTAATCAAGACAGATATAGATTTATTTATAAATAAATAAATAAATAAATAAATAAATAAATAAATAAATAAATAAATAAATAAATAAATAAATAAATAAATAAATAAATAAATACACAAATAAATAAATAGCCTACATACATACATAAATAAATAAATAACAGGATTATAATTTAAAATACATTTATTGTAGGCTATATTCTATTTATTGTAGATTATATATTTATCCAAGTCACTGTGCACTGTATTGGGATCAGCGTGATGTCACGAGACCGCAAAACACCCGGAACCGTGGCAGTTAATTAGTAGCCTACTATGAGTTGTGCCAAATAAAAAACTATAGGCTTACATGACATCGCTTATATTTTCACATTTTGAGTGAGAGCAGAAGTAGCTCAAGAGTCTGATATGTATGTATGTCGCAGTTTCAAAAAAGTAGCCTAAACAACATATCCGGGGCTAGTGTGAGAGACTCATGGCTGACTCCATAATGCGTCTCATTGATCGGGGTACTAAAGTATAATTCATTTTTCCTTTCTAATTGAGACATGGAAAATTGTCAAAAATCGAAATTGAAGACGAAGAGTGAAAAACAAATAGAAAATTTATATTTGTATAGCCTACATTTTTAAAGTAACCCTCCCAAACCTGACTTGACCAAACCTGTGATTCACAGGTTTTGGTACAAGATTGTCTTTGGTTTCAGATTCCAATATTGATAATATTGATAATTTATTGACACGAGATCCGCAGCTGATTCATGACAATTAAAGCAACTCTCTCTCATCAGGACGTCCCATCTGAGAATATTTCTGTTTTTAAAACTTAGCATATTTATTTTGTAGATAGCCAGGCCTATTCAACTGCAAGAGACGGGTATACACAGTGGTATAGTGGTGCCTGGAGAAGTGGGTATACTCTTATTATAATTATTTTTTTTATTACAGCCAGCCAGTATACACTATTACTCTTCAAAATGCTCAGCTATCAGCTACCTGTGCACATTACAACTGATATTCTGAGCACTGACAGTAAAATCACATAAAACAGAGGAATGCATTAATCAAATGTATCATTCAATTTTCAATATTTTTATTTTTATATTTTTTAAACAAAGTTTAGCTTTTATATGATTATCAAAATGTAGAGTCAAACCATCCCTAGACCTGACATAGTCAATTGTTGTCAATCTATTTTTTAATTGATCATGTTGCAGTGTTTTCAGAGTTTTAAGTTTTCCAATTTCTTTTCTATGTTTTTCCATCGGTGAAGCAGATTTCAAAATGTTCAGTCTTCTTAAGACATTAGACACTAGGAACCCCAGCAGGGGTGGTGGACTTCTGAGCAGCCTCCTTTGCCTGATGGGCCTGAAACACAGCAACAGCCTCATCCACCAATTGGAGCGCAGTGACTCCAGCATGTGGAGCAGCTCAGAGTTGTCGATCTCCAGCAGCATACCGGTGATCTTGCCCACGAGCTCCTATCCTCGGACATGCACAGCAGGCTGCTTCATGGTGACCTGGCCTGGGGCTGTGAGGCCATGTGCTGCTGGGGGTTGCTCACACCACGGGCATATTTGTGCAGCATGGCACGCACTGGCGCAGCATTGGCTGAAGCACTGGCAGAACTCCCTGAGTAGCCCAGCTGGGGCGGAGCTTGGCTGTGTAGTATGCAGCATGGTTCTGAGGTATAGCAGCCATGAAGTAGCGAGAGGGTGGGGCACGCTGGTAGGGGTTGAAGATAGGATTGTGCACAGCACGGACAGTGGCCATCCTCTGCATGTACTGGTTGGTTAGATGGGTCTGACGCTCTTCCTTGCGCTGGGCTAGGGTCACATACAGTGGTTTGGTAGCAACAATGTGGCCGTTCATCTCGGTCACAGCCTTGGTGGCCTCCTCTGGGGAAGAGAAACAGACAAAGCCAAATCCTTTGACACGGCCGCCCTCCATCATCACCCTAGCGCTAGTTATGGTTCCGAATCGAGAGAATTCTTTGTGCTCGTCAGTCCCCGCCGTCATCCAGGTTTTTCACGTAGGCCTACAAATTGACACCCTGGTATCTGGCCATGCGATCCCGTTTCATCTGCTCAAACTTGCACTTGAGTTTGCTCTGGCGTTCTCCCTTCTTCTGCGCGCGGCCCACATACACCTGCCTGCCATTTAGCTCTTTACCGTTCATGTCGTCCACAGCCTTCTACGCATCCTCATGCCTCTCGAAGCTGACAAAGCCAAATCCCTTGGATTTGCCACTGTCGTCAGTCATAACACGGATACTGAGGGCAGGACCATATTTCGCAAACATCTCCTTCAACTTCTCATTATCCATGTCCACCCCAAAGTTCTTGATGTAAACATTGGTGAACTCTCTGGCACGGGCACCAAGCTCAGCCTCTCTTTCTTTCCGTGATTTGAAGTGTCCAACAAATATTTTTCTGTCATTGAACAACATGCCATTCATTTTCTCAATGGCCTTGTGGGTGTCAAAGTGCAGAAAGCCGTGACCCTTTGAGCCATTTTCATCACAAACCAGCTTGCAGGAGAGGATCTTTCCAAAGGCGGAGAAAGTGTCATAGAGGGTCTTGTTGTCAAGGTTATCCAGGTTCTTGATGAAGATGTTGCCCACTCCCCTCTTCTGCAGCGAGGGGTCACGCTGGGACCACATGATGCGGAGAGGTCTGCCTTTGATCACATCGAAGACATCACTGATGATATCACTCACTGAGTTCCATGTGGTCATGTAGGCTACTGTGTGATTATCAGGTGATGTGTGGGAAGAGACTCCGCCACCCAAACAGTGTTTTGGCAAATTTTGGAGGCGATCGGAGCAACGCTGCGCTTTGCAACTCCGGACACATATTGTTTCTGGCCATTTTGCAGGGCAGCAGCAGAGGCGCCTGCTGCCCCAGACCTAAACTTCCACAAACAGCACAGGCATGGAGGATGGAGGAAGTTGTAAAGTAAATAATAGCTTAATTGCTCAGTTAAGCATCACAGAACATTGTGTTTGGCCATTATACACTGGATGACAAAGACAGAAGGGAAAGAAGGGACATAAACTAAACTGTTTTAACCCAAAAAGCATTTTAAGCTGTACTCATCATTAAGTCCGTTTGGTGTCATAGTATTGAGTGTGTATCCAGAATGTTTCTCTCTGGTAACACTCCACTGAGAAGCCCATTGTTGAAGTGCAACCTTCTTTTTCCAAACAGCTAATATTCAGAGTTAAACTAACAATAGATAGCTATTCCTTCACTCTCCTTGCCTAGGTAGCATTATACTCCGGAGTATATCCACCAGTTTTTCAGTCAGCATTGAGTATATAGACGACGGACGTTTTGGGCAAGTCAGCCTTCTTGAGCGTGTATAACGGTAATGGCAATTTGGCATACAATACACGGCTTGGTCTAATTAGATCTCCAGCACCAACAGCTCTATTCCAGCAGAGGGATTCACATACTGTAATGTTGCCCAATGTAACTTCTACAACATGCCAATTTATACATTTCTTTTTACAAAAGGTAAACAATAGGCCTAAATAGCCTATATGACCAATAACCAAATTTTCTTCAATTGTAGGCTAAATATTTGTAGGCATTATGGCCTTATTCACATGGCAAAATTAATTGCTCTACTCTATTTATAAGTCTGTGAAGTAGACTTCATTTTGCATAATTTTGCAGGGCAGCAGGCACCTCTGCTGTTCCACAAACAGCACAGGCATGGAGGAAATATTATTTGAGAGGAAGTTGTAAAGTAAATAATATAATTTGAGAGGAAGTTGTAAAATAAATAATATAATTTGAGAGAGGAAGTTGTAAAGTAAATAATAGCTTAATTGCTCAGTTAAGCAGAAAGCTTCACGTTGTAGAAAGCTCCACAGAATGGTTCAGAGAATACAAAGCCTTGCAACAGCTTGAGTGTGTGACACTGTGGTCAGTGTACAAAAAATACGGAACTATTCTTGAGAACTCATGTGAGAAGCAGTGGTTTACCACCAACAGATCTGAACTGAAGTGAACAGAGCTACACCAGTAGGCAAGCGCAGGTTCTCAATGTGGGGTCCGGGCACCACCAGGGGGTCCTCAACAAATTGGTGAATAGAACCTTTTCACGGGGGCCATTTTGTGTCGAAAAGGCAGAATAAACACAGGTGCAAGCAACACACTAATGACTAATGGTTTCCAAATTCCAATCATGGAAGTTTGAAACCCTCATTCGTGTTTTGCTTGCACCTGTGTTTACACTGCCTTTTCGACACAAAATGGACCCCGTGAGAAGGGTCTATCGTCAAACTTCACCATTATTTGATTGCATGACGTTAATACAATTAGATGATGTAGAGGAATGACTGTTTTGATAGTTTATCTGTTATATCTGCATACAATACAGATAGTCATGGAATTCTAGACAAAATCATACAATAATATTCTCAGATTTCGGTTCAAGAAACGAAATCTTATCAAATGGGGCTCTGTGGCTCTAATGTAGACTAATAGGGGTCCTTGATATGGAAAAAGGGTTGAGAATCACTGCTGGGCTAGATACTAACTTGCGCATTTGGTTGATGAACAATATTAACAAAAGCTCAAGACAATAGAACATCTTTCTAAAAAGAGAATCAACATTTTATTGTCAAAATGCAGATTTTGAAAAAAAACACAGATTGGATTAATATTGTAATATACTTTATACAAAAATATGAATACATTTATAAAAATCAACGAGAGAAAACATGGATGACAGATTAAGAACATGAAGTAATAAATAAAGACCACAAAATTATACGTAAAACCAGAAATTTTGATCACATAAAAGATCAAAGTTGATAGTTTGATCACAGTTTTATATCCTAAAAAGATGAACAGTTCTTTACATCTAGAACTGACAGAAACAGGCCCTCTGCAGACAGCTGGTGCTTCAGGCCGTTGACACTTCCTCATTGGGTTCTGAAAGAGACCAGAGGGCAGTTCAGGTTGGAGAAAGTTGTGTGGCAGACTGTGGTTAATGCCCCGTTCCTTTATCGCAAACAAACGGGGATGTGGCGGTTGAATGACGTCACATCTGTTTTGTTAGCGTTCCATTTGCAGAAAACTGGGAGCTGGGAAGTTCACTGTTGAATTGCGTCACATCCATTTAAACAAGTCAGATCCAGTCGCTAGCCAGGCTAGCCATTGTTGGCAATAACAGTTGATAACAAGGCATTTTGGGCATACAAACACTGCAGCAACATGTCCACACAGATAGAAGTTGTGCTGTGTGTACAGCTGATTTAATGAGACATAAACAAAACAGAAGTGCAAATAAAGAGTATTTACTACGATTTTAACTACTGTTGATGCGCAGAGCAGCCATCTTAGATTTTTGAGGTTGGGGCTGCTGAGGATACGAGTTTGGGAGAGAAAATACGAACACTGGTGATGTCACCGTTTGAGCTCATGACCTTTGAACCGTCACATTCCCATTTCCCAGTTTTAAAGGAATGCCCCATAAGATCTAACATATCCCTTTCGCACCAAGGCTCCAACCAGGGTTATTCCCAGCTTGATTTTGGTTATGAAAGGGTTAACCCAGGTTGCCTGACCCGGTGACCCACCTTGAGAGGTGGGTTGGACCAGGGTTCATTTCAGTGTGATTGGCACCACCCAGGTTGTAATGTGTTACAGAGAGCCAAAGGGAACGTCACTTCCTGCTTCGGCATGGTACCAGAGATTTATCTTCCCATAGATA
The DNA here is from genome assembly GCF_964638095.1 of Poromitra crassiceps. Classification (NCBI taxonomy): domain Eukaryota; kingdom Metazoa; phylum Chordata; class Actinopteri; order Beryciformes; family Melamphaidae; genus Poromitra; species Poromitra crassiceps. The sequence continues at coordinate 24,687,572 of NC_139626.1, read as the reverse complement.
TTTTGTAAAATGGTTATAAAAATAGTTTTACTTGTTCAAACCAAACGGTTCATCTATATTTAGAAACAGAGACGGGGGCACGGTGGCGCAGTTGTAAGCGCTGTTGCCTCACAGCTAGAAGGTCCTGGGTTCGATTCCCACCTGGGACGCTGTGAGCGCTGAAGGAATGCGTGCCCGTCCACATGTCCTCGAGTGCCCACCGCCCAGGTGGGGTCGTCAAAAGGGCCTTTCTGTGTGGAGTTTGCATGAATTCTCCCCGTGCCCCCTGGGGGTTTCCTTCATATAGCAACCCCACACCAAAACATGCAATATCCTGGTTGCTGATGTGGTGCCTCCTCTGGTCGTTAGGGGCGCCTGTTCGGAGGGAGGGGAACTCATTGAAATAGCGTGAGCCTCCCACGTGCTATGTCCTACCGGTGAAGCTTCCCCTCTCAGGTGAAAAGAAGCGGCTGGCTACTGCCCATGTCTCGGAGGAAGCATGGAGCCAGTTTCGGCTCTCCCCAGATCAACCAGGATAAATCAAATAAAAAAATGTGCACTAATGGGGGATAAAAATGGGATAAAAAATGGGGGGGGGGGGGGTATTAAAAAGAAAAATAGAAACAGAGACCACAGAACATTTCACTTGGACCAAACGTAAAAAAAAAAAAAAAAAAAACGGATTTAAAGAAAAATACTTTTTCGGTGTTGTTGGTACCAGGTTGTGACCTGTGTCCAATGTGAATTGTCATGACAGGGACTAACCTGTGTTGACTGACTTGAGCCCCTTTTAGACTAGCCTTAAAGGCTTTTTCGGGGTAAAAGTTACAAAGCCGTTAGTGACAGCCGAGATGAACCTCCAAAAGCACGCCAGTGCTTCCCACAGGCTGAAATCCGACTTCCTTAACGGTTAATTACTTAAAATTGTCTTTACTTTGTGTCTAATGGAACCCAAATGACGGAATATGCCAACAGAAAAAAAGTGTCTCTCCTAGGATGAGACAAGTTTCCAACTTTTAGTGCGTGAGCGTCAAGTCATCCAGAATGTAAAAGTAGGTCTTCCACTTTAGGGCTTTCAAAATAAAACTCTTATTGTAACCTTAACCTTAATATTAATTTTGGGTAATGCTTTACAGCCAGTTTCACTCCATATAATCTTAACATCACAATGAGTATTTTGATACAAGGTTTCTGATTCATTAGTTGAAATACCTTTTTTAGGTGAGAATTTGAATACCTTTATTCTGAAACTAAACCGCGGTATTTCCGTTGCTAGTCTGGCTAACTCTCGCTGTCTTGACACACCCGAAATATTACTGCTGTGTCTGTGTTTCAGTCAGAATGGTAGTTTAAATTTATATACATTGATTATACTGCAACAATATATCTGTCACTGAAACATAATTGTTTGCTATATAATGTAACCCTTCCTAAACATACGGTACATTTACTAGCAGAGGGAATTGTTAGAGTTGCTCATGTCATGACAGAGTGGTGTTATACCTGTCCATGTCCGGTAAACAGGAAGCTGGAGTGCCGGGTGTGTGATCTCCACACACACTCTCAGTCTGGCTCTCTCGTCTCCTCTGGGGCCCCTCCTCAGGTTGACTTTGTTGATGTGCAGTGCACCTGCCTCTCCCTCCCTCTCTGTGTCACTCTCATCTTCCTCCTCCATCTTCATCTCCTCTCCCCGCTCAATGTTGTTATTCTCCCCGTCCACTTTTTCATCGATGTATTGGATTCCTTCAGCGTCTGGGTCTGTGACAGCAGCTTTTGTTTCTGCATAGAAATGCAGACACAGGAAGTTACAAAAGAGTTACAGAATTACAAAACTAATATATTGGTGGTAAGCAGAGATGGGAAGTAACAAAGTATTTGTAGGCTACTTAAAACACTAGAAAGACAACAGCGGTCATTTTGACCTTTTTGAAATGTATTGTGCAATAACTTTGTTGAATAAAAAAATACAATGCTGCTGATACATGTATACCTGACTTTTCCTAAAAGTGTCTGTATTGTCATTTAAAATAGTGTTTATATGAATAACACAAAAGGCAAAGAAAATATTATATATTTTTTACCTAGAAAGACCATAGGAGGTCATTTTGACCTCACTGAATTCCCCAGGGTTCTAGACCTATTTTTTTGTCTATATTTTCACATTTTGGTGTTGTTTAGTCTTTTTAAAATATATCTTAACACAATAATGCATTCATCTCTCAATTGGGTATTTGTTATGACAGATTATAGTGTTTGGAATCTAGTGGTCAAAATGACCACTTCCGGGTCCGGTACAACGGTTGTTCTAGTAGTTATGGAATTCTGGTCCTTCTATACATTTTCTGATATCTGTACTTTATTGTGTTTATTTTTCTGACAAACTTTGTTACTTTTACTCCCTACATTTTAATACAAATATGACTGTACTTTCTACTTACATTTTAAAAACAGGCTCATTACTTTAGTTTTCATGCACGTAACGTTTGTCTGTCTCTCTGCCAGCTTTCACGCAACTACCTCTTTTCATGCACGGTCTAGCTCACTCGACCGCCTCTCTCTGTCTGTCTCTTTCTTTTTCTCTCTCTAATGTAGTGCGTCACATCACATCAACAATGTAGCCTAATGAGGGAGAAGGAGTAGATGTCATTTTAAGGCGTTTAATGAGATCATTGAACTGCTTTGTGGAAAAACCATCTCACACAAATTATTCCATCTCACACATCAAAGTTGAGTTGTTATACATCTTAAAACATGTTTGGAGGGGATTAAGTCGGTAGAAATACTTTTTACTTTCATACTTTTAAATACATTTCAGAGCCTGTAGCCTACTTTTTTTAAACTTCTACTTGAGTAAAGTTGAATCAGTACTTTTACTTTGACCTGTCTTTTTTTGTTACACAAGTAACTGTACTTTAAGTAAAGAATGTGTGCACTTTTCCCATCTCTGGTGGTAAGTTAAGAGAAATACTTATTGCATGTCCATTCCTCCGTCTCTCCAGCTGTCTGTCGGTCCGACTCGGCCGGCGCGTGGACCTCTCCAGGGCGCACACGCTCCTCAGCTCCCTCTGGCCATCGTCTCCTATCTCCTCCGTCTCGTCGGACACCAGTGGCGACAGGGTGTGTCCCCCCGCTGCCCAGAGTAACTTGACCCTGGGGTGCCCTCCCTTCAGCAGGAGAGAGAACACACCGACCCCTTCGCTGCTCCAACAGACCGAGAGAGACGGAGGAACGGAGGGAGCTGCTATGGGACAAGGAAAGAGAGGTGTGTGTGTGGTGTGTGTGTGTGTGTGTGTGGTGTGGTGTGTTGTGTGTGTGTGTGTGTGTGTGTGTGTGTGTGTGTGTGTGTGTGTGTGTGTGTGTGTGTGTGTGTGTGTGTGTGTGTGTGTGTGTGTGGGGTGTGTGTGTGTGTGTGTGTGCATGAAGTGAAGTGAAGTGAATGAGAGCTGAAATATGGGAGAATTTGTCTGATTTTTATCCAGACCAAGGTCGGCAGAATAAAACATTGACATTGTACGTTTCTGCAATCCACAGATACTGTACGTAGATTGTAAACTTTTCTGAACCAAACATACGTTGCATTTCAACATTTCTGAACATTATAGAGTCTGCTATTGAAATAGTGCGGTGGCCAATTGTGTTCAGGGTGGATGGAAGGTGTAAGCACTTGCTTTTCATACGGGAGAGCTGTGTTCGCGTCCCAGGAGGTTCAAAATCGACACATTTAAACTCGCACTTCACATTTAACGTTTTTGTGATTTAAGCCTAAGCCTTGCCTAGACATAAAAAAGTTGTTTTACTTGTCTAAACATTACCAACATTGTTAAAGTTGTCAAATTTACGTTGAGATTGTGCGTATCCCTGGTTCGTAGACACGTAAAATGCTAAAATTTTATTCTAGTGACTTGGTTGGATATTCAAAAGAATATTTGATGACAATATAGAAAGTTATTGACTTGTAATGATTCCTACCAATGTCGACATTTCTCCAGTGTCTCTCAATAGGCTCGAGCAGTGAACAGTGCTCCACTCTGCACACGATCCCTCCCCCCCTGTCTTTTTTCTGCTGACTTGTTGGCCTTCTTCTCAGAGTGGCTGTGGCCCGGTAGAGTCTGGGCTGCGTCTGGATGGGACCCCACACCTCTCCCCCCTCCATCACTTCCTCCTCTCTGTCATCCTGCTCTCCCTCTCTCAGTTTCAGCCAGGTGACCGACAGGTTGGGAGGGTAGAAGCCCGTGATGTCACACCCCAGGGTCAAAGGTTGATCTGGGGAAGAGGTGGAGCCGACGATCTCCGACACGGATGGGCTCTTGATGAAACCTATAAGGAATCCGGGTGGATAATGAATTATTTCTTTCTGCTGTCTTGCAGAAAAAAAGATTTTAATCCATTTGTGTCAATGACTTTTATCTTGTATTAAATACAAGATAAAAGTCATTGACACAAATGGATTAAAACGATTACAAGCAAAAGCCAAATTTTCAAACAAAATCTTAAAATGCAAACAGAGGCAAGACAGAATTTGCTTATTAAAATAACATTAAAGGTATACTATGCAACTATTTCATTAAAAAGCTTAAAAAAAAAAAAATCCTTATAGAAAAGTTTCCCGTCAAAAACATAAATTTTAACCGACTAAATACATTGGCAGTGTGTTTGTGGTCAGACGCTGCCCCCTGCCTGATTTTGGTGCTGTTTACATTTTGTTTGGCTTGTTTGGGACGTATTTGGGCGGATACATTGTGTAGTGGGGGGTATAACGCCCAGCCAATAACATCGCTCACAGCGCAACAGCCCAGCCAATAGCATCACTAAGATGTTCTGAGCTGATCCCTCAGCAGAGCAGACATAAAACCAGGAAATAGAGCTCCTTCCCAGATCAGCTTTTGAGCTGTTTGCAGCTCATCCCTCGATGTTTTGGAGGTATGCGTGTTTATTTCTGTTTTTATAACATAACCGCTGTGAAACTATCAGAAAATAAGATTTAATCCCTGCGTTTGAAGGGTTTACCGGTGCTCTCACTCTCCACATAAACACAGCCTCACTCGACCACATAAACACAGAAGACACCAAAACAATCTCCCATCACGAAAATACACACAGGGCGCAGCGTCTCTCAACATAAGCACACTGCCACACTATTCTATGGGCCAGAAGTGATCGTTTTGATGGGAAACTTTTGTATAATTATATAATGTTTTTTAAATGAAATAGTTGCATAGTAAACCTTTAAAAAATGAAAAGAAAGATAAAAACAGGTAAAGAGTCTACAAGCTATACGACTTATAAATACGCTACTATCAGGACTCTACTCCAATGATTCTCAACCTTTTTCATATCGAGGACCTCTAATTTAGCCATGGTCCCCTATTTGATGAGATTTTGTCTCTCAGAGCCAAATGTTTTTCTTTAGCAGATCTGGTTTTGCCCAGAATTCAGTAGGGATGACAATTAAACTATGATTAAAACAGTCCCTGGATCCCACGTTGAGAACCACTGCTCTACGCTACATACCATTTTCCTTTTGTTACTCTTGTTCTCTACTCTCTGCTCCAGATTCAGCTTCCCTCTCACCTCTGGTCTCGCGGGTGACCGGCTGTTTGAGGGCGACGTGGTGGATGCTGACCCACACCTTGGTGCCTCCCTTCTCCAGCTCGCAGCGGGGCAGCTTGCACTGGCTGGAGGCTGAGAAGAAGCCCTCAGCATCAGGCCGAGGGGAGGACAGAGCCTGGGAGGCCACCGGGCTCAGCTCGCCCCCCTGGCAGAACCAGCGGAAGGTGATGATGTCTGGGTGGAAGTGGGAGGCCTGGACGGTCAGGGAGATGATATCTGGGGGGAGAGAAATTTGAGAGATGCCAAGTAAATCATATTTCATACATATTTCATACGAGATCTTGAGACCTCTCTACATCATCAGCGTGATATATTTTTTTCCTGAAAAACCTGATATATTATAGTCAGATACATGCAGTGCCTAACCCTAACCACCAGGGGGCAGAAGGTGTCACCTTCAAATGAGACATCCAAAATTGATGTCTGCATGGATATTAGAAAAAGTTCAGGTATATTTTTTTAGGCATTATTGACAGACATACAATGTGAGAGAGACAGGAGTGTATGGGAGGGAGAGAGAGGGGAGGATATGCAACAAATGACAGCGTGCCAGATTGGAACCTGAGTCGCTGCAGGGAGGACTGAGTCTCATATGGTACGCGCTCTACTCGGTAGGTAATTATTTTTATTCTAACAGAATACTTCAATATGAATATGGATTGATGCAATGTAAAATCACTTGATATTTTGTAACTTATACTGTAATATGTATAGTGTTGACCCCTGTTGACACAATGAATAAATAAATAAACAAACAAACAAATAAATAGTAAAATAAAGTTTTTTCTTCTTCTCCAGAAGTCCAATAAACACTCCAGTTTCAAAGAACTATAATTTTCTGACTTATTTGATGGTTCAGGCATTACAGGGTTAAAAGGGGAAGCACTTTTTATAGAACCATAACAGGAGGATCTACTGTTTGCTGTACCTGAGTCATCTGCTGTTTCTGCTAGCTGAATTTCAGACAATTCTGGGGCAGCTGAAAGAAAACATCGACAGAAAATTCAGTTACAGACAATTGTGACAGTCATTTTATCACAGCTACAGCAGCAGGCCAAGCGGACAAGAGAAATCTTTCCTCACCTAAAATTGCAAACTTCTCCGACACCCTCTCCACCACCACCTTGTCCTTCCCTATGTAGGAGACCTGACACTTAAACACTGCCCCCTTGTGGAGTGAGATGCGGGGGATGAAGGTGAGCGAGGAGAGCAGCTGCTGGGTGCCGGTCCCCGAGGAGTGCAGCGGCCCCTGGGTGTGCAGCTTGTAGTAACCCATCTCGTCTCTGGGGGGCAGGAGCGGGCCCTTCTCTGACACTGGGGAGGTGAGAGTGAGACCGTAGGGCAGATGGATGGTGGTTAGGGGGTTATAGAGGCAGTTAAAATTAGTTTTGGAGGGTCCTACATGTGTTAGGTTGTTATTTGTTTTGTTAGCAACATGTAAAGTGTAAAAGAGAACACATAGTAAGTCTCAGGAGATCACATGTAGCTGCAATACAAAGAGCAGACAGTTAAAAGTCACACTTCTCTTTCATGTGTTAACATGTATTTGCCATTGCTTTGTAGGCTATTTAAAGTATTCTAAGGAAATAAGTCCAAATCCCTGTCTTCCTGAATCGATTAGGCTATTCATTATTACCTCTGGTTATCTGGATATTTTGCGGCCCTCCTACTGTACCTGTGAAGGAGGTGTCGGAGATAGGGGTGTCATTGAGGAACCATGCAGTCTGGACTCGGTCCACCCTCCTGCCCTCGATGCTCACTGTCACCCTGCCCTTGTGACCCACAATCACCCGCGGAGGGAGGATGACGCCCGATACATTCAGAGACTTCTGTTTTTCTGTGGCAGGGCGACGGGGCGACAGATAAAGAGTCCGTGAGAAAAAAGAGGTGCCATGTCAGACATTGTGCAATATTTACAGGGGTTGCTCAAGCTATGCAAGGAAGCATGCGGTTCAGTATTCACGTTCAGCACATTTTCCTCACAGCCTTTTGGACCCAGTGCCGATGAATTCCACTGTTCACTATAGTGTATTGCGCATACTGTGGGCTTCATGGCACGCCAGGATCGGACTCACCATCCCGTCTCCTCCATGAGAAGCCGAAGCAGAGCAGGAAGACCAGAACCAGAGAGATACACATCAGAGCCACAGATGCTTTGGCTGATTTAGTCAGCACTGGATCTTTGTCTGAGAGAGAGAGAGAGAGAGAGAGAGAGAGAGAGAGAGAGAGAGAGAGAGAGAGAGAGAGAGAGAGAGAGAGAGAGAGCGAGAGAGAGAGAGAGAGAGAGAGTTCCCTATTAGTCAGTGCTTATCAAACTTTTTCACGTCAAGGACCTAAAATAACACAAATTAGACCATGGACCCCCAGTTAATAAGGTTTTATTATTACTATTATTATTATTCCAGAAAGTGTATATTTTCCCCCTTTTTGCTGGGGACCCCCTGGAACCCCCTCAAGGACCCCTGACATGACTATTTCCCTCAGAATGCTGACTTTTTTCAGAATTCTAACTTTGTTTTCAGAATTCTGACTTTATTCTCAGAATCTTGACTTAAACTCAGAAAATTCCCCCCCCACAAGTGGCCCTAATCCTCTTCATTAGTTTTTTTTCCCTTTTCAGGCAACCCTTTCCCCCCCAGGCAACCCCACTTGGGGTCGTGACCCCAAGGTTGGGACCCACTGCATTACAGTATGAACCCCATAAGAGCATAACAATAAAAACACATCTCACGGGTTATTTCGACCAGTCAAATTAAATGTAAGCCTAACCGGGTGGGTCCAGTTCTTCCAGGTAGGCGGAGCTATGGACTGGGTGTCTCACCCCAGGTTGGTTGACCGCACACCCCACTCGCCCGGCTTCCTCCCTCTGCTCTGGGCTCAAAGTGTAATAGCGTCTGGTTCTGTACGTCCCATCGGGGCCCTGCTCCGCCCCCGGGGGCTCGGGGAGGATGGTGGCGTTTTGAAGCCAGAGCACAGACACTTCCTCTGGGTAGAAGCCCTCAATGTCACAATACAGAGTGAGGGGGGCGCTGCGGGAGGCCGAGGGCACGGCAGACAGTCTGACCGCGGGGAGATCTGAGGAGAGACCAGAGAGAGGGTGAAGATAATAAAACCTTGTTGGCTTCATAGGCAGCACAAATTGTTGTTGGTATCCCTTTGTAATGATTGACAGAAGACAAAGACAAGTAACTACATCATGTGTTGCTTTCTCTTCTGGTCCATCCACACCCTTATCTCTTACACAAGTACAAGTGTTTGGAATTTTGGCAGGAGCCATGGATTGCATGAGTCATCATTGCAATTCACTTACAGTACAGCAAACCATCATTAATATTCACCGAGCCTGATGGCCAGATTTACCACAACAATGTAAAGCACAGACAAATACCGAAGAAGAAAAAAAAGAGGGGGGGGGGGAAACGGAAAGATGTGCAACCTTTTGACCCCTTTTTAAATATCTGGCAACAAATAGCAACCAAACGGCTCGTCCTGTCACTCACAGGTGATGTTGAGTTGGAAGTCCAGGACTTGTTGACTGCCAGCGTGTGCGACCTTGCAGCCAAAGGTCACATTCTGGTCCTCCTGGGAGGGGTAGAAGGTCAGGTTGCCCACAGCGCTGTAGTAGCCACCTGCAGTCTGTTCACCGTCAACCTGGTTAGGTGGATGAATGACGCGGCCGTCTCTGGTCCAGGAGAAAGAGACGGGGGGAGGGTAGAAACCGTCCGCACGGCACTCAAGCTGGCTCTCCGTCTCCAACACCACCCACTGCTGAGGGATCAGGAGAGTGGGGGAAGCTAAAATGGGGAGGGGGGGATGTTCAGCAACATCTCCAAAACTATGAGGCCATTTACACCTGGCACTAACATGCATTTTCTGTGATCGGATTGCAATCGGATAGTGCTTGACCACATTAACCTGATTTCATTTACACCTGGTGTTAGCATGCGTTCTGGGTGATCAGATTGCAATTGGATTGCAATCTGATCACCCAAAACCGGTGTCCTCTCAAGTTGCTGTATGTGGCTTGAGAGGACACATTGCATTTACACTTATGTTCAATGTTGTCACAATGCGTCCCTGACCACCTCCGGAGGTGGTTTGGCCAATCAGATCGCAATCCGTCCTCAATGTGTCTTGGGGGAGTTTACACCTGTACTTTCAAGTGGTCAAGCACTATCCGATTGCAATCTGATCACAGAAAACGCATGTTAGTGCCAGGTGTATAAATGGTCTCTCTGTCTCTGTCCTCAAGTGACCTCTGAGAAACCAACATCAACTAAACAAAGACATACCCAGGATACTCAGAGTGACATTCGTGGAATGCAGCTTAGTGGCGTTGTAGCTGACGGTGCACTCATACGCCCCCTGCAGGACGAGACTGGCTTTCAGGACGGTCAGTGAGAAGTCCCCATTGACAAACTGACTGGTGTCCCAGCTGAAGCCGTCCTTTATCTGCCTCGCTGCTCCCCCGAATGAGGCAACAATGTCAGAGCCATTGGTTACCCAGCTGACCTCAATGAGAGACGTGTCTATTTGACCCCCATCTGCAGAGGGAGGGAATGTGACATTGCAGGGCAGGATGGCACTTGTGTTGGGGGTGGCCTTCACTTCAGTTGGCGAAGCTGTAAGCAGAGAGAGATATGTCTGAGGAAGGGGAGAAAGTGAAAGAGCCTTTGCTGAACAGCAGTCAGTGAGCCCTCTTGTCTATACTGGGACAAGGAGAGTCTGTAAGGTTATATTGAGGAGATTGTGTGGAACTATTGGGTGGATTTGAAGAGTCTGGTCCTGAACTGTATCTGATGATGTCGATCAAAAATACATTCCTGTACAACCCAAGGGTACAACTATAATTTTAACGAAATTGAAATTAAATGATTTGTTTGTGTGGATGGTCAATAGACACTTTGCAAGAGTTAAATGTTGAGTTGTGTCAACTGTGTTATACTGTAGGCTGAGGATGTGGTCAGCTCGCCTACAATGCTAAATTCAATTCAATTAAAAAATACTTATATTAATTACTCATATTAATTACTTAATAATACATCCCTCAAGCACGTTTGCAAACAAGTACACATATACAATTTATTCACGCAATTAAAAACAAAACAAAAACAAAAAAACAAATATGACAATATCAAAATGAGGGTTAATATGGCAGCAGCCGGTCTGCAGCTGGCCAGTAATATCCAACACCACAAAATCACAACAGTCAAAGTGCGAGTGCATTAATTTATCAGTCTGTCCACAAGGTAAACTGACCATTTCTTGTACTGTGGCTGTTCACAAGTCTAATGGCTTCTGGGATAAAAACCAAACTTCTCTTTGTTTGTTTTACATACAGGCAATCTACACATTCCTGATTGCCTGTATGTAAAACAAACAGAAGGAAGTTTGGGTTTTTTCTACGTCAGCTGCACTTTTTAGCACAGTAATTACCATTAGAACAGGGACAAACTACAATAAAATTCCAATAACAAAGTACCTTTCGACCTTGGCAAATAGCAATGTGTTTATTTGTATTGGCACATGTCATCAACTTGGATGAATAGTGATAAGGAATTTTGAGTCAGGGGTTTCATGAAAATGTCACATTCTCACCTTTCAAGTCTTTGAAGTCAAAAGTTTCAACACACTTTCTTGAATTTTGTGACATACGTCAGGGTAAATACGAAGTCTTTCAGCTCGGTCCGACCCCGCTATCAGCTTAATCAATAACTAGTACAATAAATAGCTGTTGGCAGGTATAGAGAGAGACAAGCAATGGAAAACTTTCTCTCTGAAGTGTTTATGTTGCAGCTTGTTAAGAGTGACTGATGAGCAGATCATAGCAGGATGCCAGGAAGGAAAAGAACACAAGAGGCTGTTTTAACAGACATGATTGATGCTCTATGCAAAGGTGCTGATTATAAAAGCACAAATATTCACAATTAATAGAAAACAGGAGACTGATTCACCAAGGATGGGAGGGGCTTATTTCACCTTGTGCTCTGGATTGAGAGTGATTTAAGAGGAATTTAGGACATTCAGGGCAAAGCAGACTCAGAAAATTGGCTTCTAAATCATTTCAATTTGGAAGAATAAATTATCGGTTGATAATGTTAAAAATACACTTTACACCAGTGCTCAATCTTTTCCTTACTCAAGAGCCACATTGACCAAAACAAATAAATCTTTGCAAAAGCCACAATCCAAAAAAGTCCCTTTCCTCCCATGATTTATTCTTAGATTTGTATGTATTTATTTATTTTAAGTAGGACTTAAAAGAGTCACAACCACCCATAAAGGAGGCGCATGTGGCTCTAGAGCCTCAGGTTGAGTATCACTGCTTTACGCTGTTTGTGATACTAATGATCCGTTAGAAATGAAGCTCATATTTGACACTATGGAAGGAGACATTTAAACTGAATGGAAGCGGCTGACAATGCTATTGGCCTATATGGATTTTGCATTTCTTATAAGGAGAATTTCCATCCTGAAAATATGCAATGTGATTTCCAAACAGTAACTCTTAAAACAACTAGTTTCTGAAAATGCAGCCACATGTATTACACTGTTATAGACAAATATCTTTACTGGTCCTATAGTCGTTACTGATCCAGTCTGAAGTTGACGTTCTATTAAAATAAAATCAGGGAAATCTCATGAATTCTGGTCAGGTGCACGTTGACCCTGACATGACTGGAAATGACCAACATGCTCCATCAGGTCCAATTCTGTTACACTTATGTCACCTCCCACCTTATAAAACCAGTATAAGCTCAACACAAGTTCACTATTACTTTGCAATAATATATAATACATGATAATAATATTATCAGAAAGCATCCTTGTTGCAACCCACCCAGTCAGAGTCCACCTGAGAAAGTCGAATGCCTACATTTACAAACCCATCTGGTCAGCTCAAGTTCACACAAACCAGAGTATGACCTAAAAGACACACAACAAAAACTATGCTTTTCCTCCTGCCTGTGAAGCTAGATGACACAATACTCACCATGCTTTATGAGAGTCAGGAGGTAGGCATAGAGGAGGACTTTACACCGCATGGCCAGGCTTGTCTTGAGTCAAAGTTCTTATCATCAGTCCCAATCGCACTCTTATATAGAGCTGTGAGGTGACAGTGGGCGGGCTTGTCTTGCCAGAGGGGATTTAAGAAATATTGTCCCTTGGCCTCACAGGAGAGAAAAGATGCCCTTGATATGTGTATGTCCAGCTGTAAAAAAAGAAGGGGAAAAAAGGGGGACTGATAGAGCGAGGAGGAGAGCAAAAGCGAGGGAGGAAAAAGGAGGGAGATGTGCAGGGAAAGTGGTCACTTAAAATTCAGAGGGGCCTCTGGCCAAGGTTTTGGGGGCTACTTGACATTGGTGCAGTGTTGTCGTGAACAAACAGTGAGGGCGATCCCACTGGGCTTATGTGACCAAACACTCAAGCGAGAATACCCCTCTTTTCTCTCCGGAGGAGAGTTACTGTAATGTAGCGCTTTGGAGAGAAAGAAGGCAAGAAAAAGAGAGAAAAGGTTCACAGCTTCTCCTCTGGGCCCTGGGCCCTGGGCCCTGGGCCCTGGGCCCTGGGCTACCTCCCTGGACAGGTCGCTGCCACCATCCGTCTGATTTTAGTTAAACTTTAGCCAGAACGAGCGCTTGAAGTTTGAACTAAATCATTTATGGCTTCACACCTCTGAATATTCATTAACTTGATTCGCTGTTTAAAATGGTTTCACTTAAGCACTTAATTGGCCTTCACACACACACATCAGTCACTGAATGTGGGTTAAATTCTTGGACTGTCAGTTATCGTATTGTACTGTTGCCTGTGACAGTTGTCCTTTCTCTTGTTCCCTCTCTGTTTGCTTTAGTCTAGGTTGAAACAAAAGCCAGGCTTGGGGATTAAAAGAGGTGATAAATAGGCTACACTCCATTCCTCTGTGTTCGTTTGTTTTTGGCGGCTAGTGTTTGAGGGTCACACATGGCTCTCTCTGATTCAATGTCTTGTTTTCTCTTCTTTCTTTCCCTGACGCGGTTATTCCTTTCATCTGGGTAAGATGGAGTGCACTGAAGGAGGGTTGGAGAAGAGGAGGGACATGAGGGTTTGATGGAGGGAAAGCCAGCTGATGCAAGGACTGAACTAACATCAACTCAAGTGTCTTGAACAAGTTTGATCTTTGACTGTTTGTTTGGATTGTAAGCACTTAAAGATTTGTTTTATTGTCGAGTGTCCAACAAAAAGTGCAATTCAATCAGTAAAGTTTAAGTCAAAAGACTGGCACCTAGTGGACATAATTATTGCAATAGAGTGCTACTGCTAACAAATGATGTAATGATGATATCCACAACAATTAATTATGGTCTGCTGGAGGCAGTAATGCGCTTTCCCCCCTGATGTAACAGAAAAGAGGATAATAAAACTGACATTTTCACAACAATTCAACAGCTTGTAAATAATCACAATGAATGAACAATATCAACTAATAAACACAAAATCCAACAGTGTGCAGTGTGTATAGCATGGACATTGTGAAATAAGCTAATCAGATACGTTGTACATTCTGCCTTTTACTAGCCTGATATCAGACTGGATTGTCAACTTGTTACACTCTATTTCCTGCTTCAGTCTATCACCTCCACTCTAATGGCTCATTTCCACCACATGGAACTGCATAGTACTGTACGGATCGTCGGGACAACACGGGTTGTCCCGGTGTTTGACTGGTGGAAAGCTACAAAAAAGGGAGTCGAGCCGGGTAGAGGCGCGCCAATACCAGCGGTGGAAATGGGCATAACTGATTTTCGAGAGGTTGGCGATTAGATTTTCCCTAACCAATCACTAGAGAGCAGGTGTGTAGTGCTATCTGGAGAAGTGGGGGAGCGCACCTATGAGGAACAACACCCCCACTATTTTACTATCCCCTGCGCTCCCACAGCACTACACCCCCGCTAGAGACCAACATACCATATCTGCCTGAATATAATCCAGTCTGGACAACAACAAAAAATCTCACCTTTGAATAAATGCCTTCAAAGCTTGGATTTCAAAGAGTTTGGATTTCAAAGTAGGCCTACCGTAATTGGTGTTCTTAATTGATTTGGAACAGCCTCGAGGTCCGCCCATGGCGCTGCATTAGTGCTGATTGGCTAATCATCAATCACCTCACCTGCAGTCCTCATTGGACTGAACGTTTTTTTCAACCGAGAAATTGCTGTTACATGTCACGATGCCAGACCAGAACCACTCGGTGGAGTGTGCGGATTCAGGGTCTGGACCTAGGCAACTGTTGTACCTCTCTCAAAGTGAAACAGAAGACCAGAGAGCCTGGAGATCTGAGTTCCGTCCTACCAAGGATAGCGAAATGATATCGTCTTGGAGATCAGCTTTTTAGAATCAGAATCAGAATCAGCTTTATTGGTCAAGTATGTGGACATACAAGGAATTTGACTCTGATTATGTTGCTCTCAATGTAGGCTACTTACAAGGGAGGAACAAGGATATGCAAACACTCAAAGAACAAAACAAGGACATCAATCAAAGGTGCATAAAGCAAATTAGCTGCTATTTACATTATATACATTATATACAATAAGTGTGATGTAGGGTGACCGTTAAAAATATGTCATATTTAACATGCTGCTCTTGTAAACCTTCTGTTTGGTTTAGGCAATATAGGGATATCTTTTTGGTGAAGGATTGTTATAGGAGAGCATTTCTGACTGGGCCTTTATTTTTAGATGTATTTTCTATGGTAGAAATATGTGTTTGCTATGTTTAGAGTGTTACATGTATACATAATACTCACTTTTTTCGAGTTTTTGTAACAGTGTTTTCATGTCCTTCCTCTATTCTGTGTTTACACACCTGTACCTGTTATAATTATTGAATGTAGTTCCGGTTTTCTATGTATATATTATACGCCATTTCCGCCTCACGCAGCGCAATGCTGATGAAGGCTCTTTGCTGAAACGCGTTCGTTGCCTGCTGCTTGTACTTAACCATTAAACTCTAAAAGGACATTCTAGAGTGCTGGCCTTTTTCCTTTTTTAATACTTCGCCTTGGTCCTGCACCTAAATTGAACTTTATTCTTGAGTGTGCTCGCTATTGTTGTTGTTTTTTACCTATAACATGACAAATTGCCATGACATCTAATCTTTGACGTCACACTAACGTGCGGCTCTACAGTCTACATTTTCGAAACTTATTAGGATTTCATTATGGACTTGATTTGAGCATTTGGACCGTAAAATATGCTGGCTTGATCATTTTGGAGAAAACACATTGTGTGCTACTGCCTATTCATTTTGTCATGTTTTTCCCACGGCGCTGGCCGGGGTCAGAGGATGGCAAAGTCAGTCACTCAGGCACTCATGGAGGTTTAGTGAGGCTAGCGATAGGAAAGTCGTAGAGAGTCAGGATTGGAGGGATGGGTTGGGGGAGTGGTTAAGGGATGTGGGTGGTGGGGGTGTGGTGCCATAAAGCTGTGGGCTTAAAGGTTTTATGCTTGCTCTACAGCAGTCAAGTCCAGTTCTATTACATTTTTCCATTTGACATTGTCTATGACTCGTTCACGCCCCGTTCCTCATCTCTGACTGACTGCATTGATCAAAAAGTAATTGGAAAATATGAAGAAGGTGAAGTGTTTGAAGAGGACTACAACGGTTCAGGTACTCTGCGTAATGGCCTTTCGATGAACACAATGGGCAAGACCTTGTCTGGTATTGGCATCTAGTTTTTAAGATAGGCTGCTGCCAGTTAGCATTATTGATGTTCACTAATTTCAATAATGAGAGACTAGTAAGAAGATTCAAATAAAAATGAATTATACAATAAACAAATTAGATTTGGCGTATGACTCCATGATATGATGACGCTCCTCCTGAGATGTGAGAGGAGGGCGTCAGCGATGTATAGGATAGAGAATCCCCCCATAGGGAATTCTTCAGGAGTCATGATGTTGGTGGTGGCAGGGGAGGAGGTGGGGCGAAACAACTGCGTCAATGGTGATCACAGCAACTGTGAGGTGACAACACAAGTGAGGCATAACAACAAAGTATACCGCTTAGGTGATGGAGCCTTTTCACGGGGGCCATTTTGTGTCGAAAAGGCAGGGTAAACACAGGTGCAAGCAAAACACTAATGAGGGTTTTCCGACTTCTGATATCTTGGTGTGAGAGGTCATCCAAGGCCCACTAGATGGCACTCTGAGTCCCAATGGGCCACGGCCCAGTGGTTGAGAAACACTGTTGGCAGAATATGAGAACAATCATTTTGTTCATCACTGTAAAGCCACAGCATAGTAAAGAGTAATGGGATGTGTGTAGTTCTTCATAGATCTAGCCCAGGTGTGTCAAACATCCGGCCCGGGGGCCAGAACCGGCCCCCCAAAGGGTACAATCCTGCCTAAAGGATGACTTTGAAAGTGTGAAAATTGCACTGAGAAGTCCTTCAATCCAACATGATGCACTTGTGAAGGCTAAGAGGTACCAGGTTTCAGGAGCAAGTTAAATATTAAGTAGCCTATTCATGTTATCTGTATTAATCACTAAATGGTCAGCTACTTTCATTACCTTTGCATGACTATACAGATAATTGCACAATTGCCATCAATTGTAATCAGGGGTGTAGTGATATATACAGAGGTGAGTAAACTACCCAAGGTGAGTAGTTTACCCACCTTGTTTGCCTTCATTGATTTATACAGTACACCCCTGATTGTAATGCACAGTTACAGACAGCAGATTTGATAATGTGCTTGATGGTAGCTGTAAACCCAGCCCCCAGTGACCTGCTCTCAGACAGACCCTGCTCACTAGTCAACAGGTCTGAGAGCAGGTCACGTGGGGCTGGGTTTACCCGTGGTAGTAGGGGGGCTGCCCTGGGTGTCGGGCCGGGAGAGAGGCTCTTAGCCTGGGTAGTGGTAGGGGGTGGCTGGCCTGCTGGGTCGTGCATTTAGACACCCGGTAAGATAGGCACAAAACACCGGCCACATGTTCTGTGTCCCTGCAGTGGACCAAGCTTCGAAGAGGAAGGAATGCCCATGATGAACGAGCTAATGGCTGGGAGAGGTTAGATCCAGCCGGTCCCTGACACGCTGCACACCGCCTCGCTCAGCTGGTTCTGATGTGGGCTATCGGCATTGCGGTCTGGTAACGCTAAAGTTCCGATTGCAGGGAGCTGGATGTCGATAGTAATAATAATAATAATACATTTTATTTGGAGGCGCCTTTCAGAACACCCAAGGTCGCCTTACAGTGCATATAAAAACAGTTTCACGTAATAAGAACATATACATATTAAAAACAGGGCAAATTACAGCAGGAATAAAACATAGCTAAGAAGGAAGGAAAATGCAGATTGGTTGGGGAAAAGTGACATTAATAGTGGTAATTAACACATGAATTACGGTATTATTGAACACAGTGTGTTGATGTATGTGTTGATGAGGAATTAACTATGATGATATAGGCATAGCCTACTTAATTAATAGTAATTCATATATGACTCGGTGTGTTCATCAAACATACCTTTCATTAGTTGATGATGCGGTAAGCATCAATTAATGGTTTAATTCATCATGAGTTAAGCATGCATTCATGTACATGTTTGCACCAGTATTGTAAAGTGTTACCCAGTAGAGGCAGGTTTTCATGATTAGTTCCTCCTCTCTGGTAATAACTCATCAAACAATCATCTGCTGCAGTGTTGGAATAAAAGGCTGCAGACTCATGGCCCTCCATGGCACGACACATTGTTGCCCACATCCCTGCCATAACACCTTGATAACATCTTGTTGCAGATGTAACCGAGTTGAATCAGCGCGGATTCCTCGTGAGACCCGAGTGGTAGTGAGTGGATTGGTTAAACTCACGCCCCAGGTATAAAGGCATGTTAATCAGCTCCACCAAGGGAGCTAGCTCTCTTGGCGTTGCGGTTAACATGTCGGACTCCCAAGCCGAAGGTCGGCAGTTCGAATCCACCCCTGGACAAGCCCTTAACATGGGTTGCTGCAAGTACCACCTACACAACGCCGTTACACAGACATATTCTGCATACCAACAGAGGCTCCTCTGTTGGTATGCAGTCGTCGGACTGAACCGACGACAACCTTCCGGTCACAAGCTTGCTTCTCTAACCTTTAGGCCACCACTGCCCATAAAGGGTGGTTAGCCTGTCTGTCTGTCTGTCTGTCTATCTGTCTGTCTGTCTGTCTGTCTGTCTGTCTGTCTGTCTGTCTGTCTGTCTGTCTGTGAACATGATAGCGTCAACACCATGCAAGATGCAGTCACGAAACTTTACAGGTGTGCAATTGACATCAAAATGAAGGCCGAAATCGAAAATGGGCGTGATCCAAGCATGGGGGCCGGCCCCCGCACTTTGCACAAATTCAAGAGTGGTTTCGTGATTAAGCCAAACTTATCTGTAATCCCCAATCACCACATTCATCCATCAAAAATGAGCTGAAAGCTGACGCGGCTTTCATTGTGGTTCATTGAAGCATGATACATACCAAACAACATAAAGTTCAGCACCTGTATGACAGCATTCCAACATTGACGCTGACTGACCTACCTATTGATTTGGTGAGGTGTTCCTGCAAGGCGTGGCTGTCGACTGGCAGTCTGAAGTTAGTTCTGTGTAACGTAGAGACAGTTCAGAGTGAACAGAGAGATTAGGATTGAACAGAAGACTCCCCATCTCCAGAACAAACTGTGAGAGCATGGCATTTTGGACTACATGGATATTCCTACTGCCTATCATCTTTAATGGGCCAGGTACGTATGTTGCAAACTCAATTCTGATTTATTCAGAGCTGTCAATGAATTATTTTGAATCTGATTATAAATTCATGTCAAAATCCTTTTCTCAAATAATGTAGTCGTAAAACTATAGAGGTTTAGTTATAAGTGGAGTGGTTACCTAGCAACAGTCTCTAACATTTCAGTTGTTGTGAAAACAACTCTGCCACATGATTTGCTTACCCCATTAATGATTAAAAAAAAACATGACAGACAGACATGACATGCTGACAGAAAAATATATATAATAATAAATCAACATATTGAAGGTTTAAGGTTTAATTTTTTCATCTCTCTTTTCTACAGAGTCAACAGCTCAGGGTAAGTACTGTACAGTCAAAATGTCATCAAGATGTTACCTCCTTATATAGGGCACCCGTAGCCTCTGTAAAAGTGAATGAATATCTCACAGAATCGTTTCTCATGCCCTCTGGTGTCAAACAAGGAGATGTACTTTCATTTTAATGATTTTAATGATTCATTATTAATGATTTGGATTATTAATGATTTGGCAACACAAGTAAAGCAGCTGGGGAAAGGGGTATCATGTGGCCATGTATAATTGTATTCTTCTTTACACAGACGATATTATTTTATTGTCAGAATATGAGGTTGATTTACATACAATGTTGTCTTGTGTTGCTGAATGGTGTATTTCTTTTTTAAAGATTTGTATCAATAAAACACACACACACACACACACACACACACACACACACACACACACACACACACACACTCACACACACACACACACACACACACACACACACACACACACACACACACACACACACACACACACACACACACACACACACACACACACACCTTGGTGACCCAACCCTTCCACTGCTGCACCTACTGTATAACCTTTCATCATCAAACAACCCAGATGAATGTGATTTATGACTCTATCTCCTATCAGACTGTGGAGTGGCACCTCTCAACACAAAGATAGTTGGGGGTGTGGATGCTGTGGTGGGGTCGTGGCCCTGGCAGGTCAGCATGCACTACGACCCTAGATCAAGCCACATCTGTGGCGGGACCCTCATCAGTGACCAATGGGTGCTCACTGCAGGCCATTGTATCCTATCGTAAGACACACGCTCGAATATTACAAAAAAGTATCCTGCAGTCTCTTTCATTGGCTCGTTTTGATTTCTCTTCCTCTCACTACTCGTCAGTTAGACTGAACAAGTCCTGTGTTTTTCCCCCATCCAGGTTGACAGTCACTGACTGGACTCTCTACATGGGCAGACAGAATCAGATAGGCTCCAACCCCAACGAGGTATCCCGCAACGTCTCTCAGATCATCGTCCATTCCGACTTCAACAAGACATCATTGCTAGACAATGACATCACCCTGATGAAGCTAAGCAGTCCGGTCACGTTTACCAATTACATCAGACCCATATGCCTAGCAGGTACCTCCAGCCTTTTCCATAGCACTACCACCTGCTGGGCCACTGGCTGGGGCAACATTGCGAGTGGTGGTGAGTATTTTATGATGCTTGTATAGTTGGGGCAGAGCAAGCCTCAGGAATATGTTTCATTCAGGGTTGTTCTCATTGTGTATGCTGTGGTCAAACTGCCCATAATCATCATGGGGATATTCACTGTGCACCAGCCTGGATGATGGACTATTGTCTGAGGTAGTCTTGTTTCAGGTAGAGCTGGAACAGTAACATGAATGAAAATGTGTCCTTTGTATGGAGTTTCATTTAGCTTCCACTGAACTGAACTTTTAAATTCGGGACCAGACTTTGTTCATGTCGATGATTCTGATCCACTTTCCATATCAGATTTCTGCCAGGCTCTGAGTCAGGCTCGGGGTACAGTGTCACATAGAGGACTCAAACACCGCATTTACACCTGGGTCCCTATCGTTGCATCGGCGCTGTTTCTAGGCCGAACGCCTGGCGCAGCTCAAATCAGTGGGCGTGGACCAGCGCACTTGATATCGTCGTGCTGGCGCTAGACGCAGCCTCAACCATTACAACCACGCCTTTTAAGCGTAAAATTATGCACCGTCATGCTCATTGGATAACTGCAATAAACGAATCGCACGCTTGCCTTTTTAGCTCCAATTCCAGTGATCCCGCAAAACCAGACGAAAGCCAAACGCTCTGCCCCCCCCCCTCCCTTTATCCAGTCTGTCTGTCTGTCTGCATTATAGGCTATTATTCCATATTATTATGCTTCTCAAACCAATCTAACTGCAGTTTCAATACTGCAAGCATGTAAATACGCTACACTATAGCAAGATCAAAGTGAAAATAATGTTCTAAACGCATCAGCTAGAAAAATATAGCCTATTAGATTGGTGAAAGTTTGTCCAGAAAGATATCGTTTTCTCTCCCCTGCTGCAGGTAGAATGATGCACATAAATATACCCTACATTATGTAAAGTCATTGCATAAATGTGTTTTTATTGTAAAACTAAATGTCAAGTAGGGCCAAGTTATTGGAGCAGACATCACAGTATAGCACATCACAGAAGCGCGTTCCGCAGCGCGTTCCACTGTCACTTATCTAAATCACATTAAACCCACAAGGGGTATATATAGGCTCAAGAGGACATATATGTTTCACATAGGGTGGTGTTTCATTTCGATGTTTTATTTGGTCCAATATTGAAATGTTCTACAATTGCAGGTTGTCTTACCATTACACATTATTTTAGATCTACCTTTTATATCTATTTCGGCTCATTTGGTTGCTATTTAGTAGCGAAATGGAGGACCCAATTGCATGCTGGGAGTGGATATTCACAGGCAGTAAACTTACAACTGCTATTTCCTATGGGAAGCTGGGTGCTGCTATGTGTTGTGTCTGTCTGAGCGAGGGAGTCAGAGAGAGAGAGAGAAGGGTGACTCAGAGGCAGAAGAGCACTGGCGCACTGAATAGGCCTGGTTTCAGAGAGAGACAGAGAAGGGTGACAGGGGAGAGGCAGAAGAGCACTCCTTGACACTGGCGCACTGAATAGGCCTGGTTTTCAAAGGCGCAAAGCGCTAAATGTAGGCCAGGTGCGAAGATATCAGTACGCCGGTAGTTAGCGCCGACACGCCCACTTTGGCCCATTCTGGGACTGCGCCACGCCCATTCGGCCTAAAGCGCATTTGGCAGCCTAAAGCCATATTGATATCGTCCCAAAACAGGCGCAAGGCACGTTTTTTTGCGTTTAAGGCCCGTTTTAGCGCCGAAGGCTTGTGGGAGAATAGGGCCCCTGGTTTTTAAATGTGACCTGTATCCAGATAAGTTATCTGGATAAGGAAAAACTCATGTTAATGCAGGGTGTAAATGCATCATGATCAGAACATCATCAGATCTGCCAGACCACACCTGGAGGTAGTCTGGCTCACATTTGTGTTCAGATCTTACACCCCATTTACACTTGGCTTTTAAATGTGGCCATTATCCAGATAACTTATCCGGATACAGGTTTGTGAAAATGTGCTACAGTAAACATTAATGTTTGGTTTGTGATGACAGACTGATTTGAGAACTCTCTTTCCCACAGTGTCGTTGGGATCCCCTGAGACACTGCAGGAGGTTGAGATACCTGTGGTTGGAAACAATCAGTGCACTTGCCAGTACAGTGATATTAGCAGTGATATTATCACTGGCAACATGGTGTGTGCGGGGCAGAAAAACAAAGGAGCATGCCAGGTGAAAACAAGTGCTTTATTGTTTATGCAGAATCAGCCATTATATATATATATATATATATATATATATATATATATATATATATATATATATAACAAAATATATAACAAAAAATGTCCTCTTCCCTTTTGTTGGCATTTTGTAGTTTTCTTTGATGTATAGTTAGTTACTTTACTTTACTTTACTTTATTTCATTTGGCAGACGCTTTTATCCAAAGCGACTTACATCACATTTCAATACAATTCATTCAGAAAAATGCAAACAGTGAAAACATAACTAACTAGAACGACCGCAATGCGGACTTATGCCTCCGCCATTAGTTCATTTTGGAGTCCAAATCGCCATTTGAGGCAAATTGGAAGAGATTCCGTCAAGGCGCTCCTGTGATGTTGCGTTACAGAGCTTGGAAATTGGGTGTGTGAGAGGTCACAGTGACCTTGAACTTTGACCACCAAAATCTAATCAGTTCATCCTTGAGTCCAAGTCGATGTTTGAGACAAGTTTGATTAAATTCCGTCAAGGCATTCCTGAGATATCGCGTTAACAAGCTTGAAAATGGCGTTCGAGAGCTCACCTTGAACTTTGACCTTTGACCACCAAAATCTAATCAGATCATCCTTGAGTGTAAGGCGATGTTTGAGACAAGTTTGATTAAATTCCGTCAAGGCATTTGTGAGATATCGCGTTAACAAGCTGGAAAATGGCGTTTGAGAGGTCACAGTGACCTTGACCTTTGACCAGCAAAATGTAATCAGTTCATCCTTGAGTCCAAGTCGATGTTTGAGACAAGTTTGATTAAATTCCGTCAAGGCATTCCTGAGATATCGTGTTAACAAGCTTGAAAATGGCGTTCGAGAGCTCACCTTGAACTTTGACCTTTGACCACCAAAATCTAATCAGATCATCCTTGAGTGTAAGGCGATGTTTGAGACAAGTTTGATTAAATTCCGTCAAGGCATTCCTGAGATATCGCGTTAACAAGCTGGAAAATGGCGTTTGAGAGGTCACAGTGACCTTGACCTTTGACCAGCAAAATGTAATCAGTTCATCCTTGAGTCCAAGTCGATGTTTGAGACAAGTTTGATTAAATTCCGTCAACGCATTCCTGAGATATGGCGTTAACAAGCTGGAAAATGGCGTTTGAGAGGTCACAGTGACCTTGACCTTTGACCTTTGACCACCAAAATCTAATCAGTTCATCCTTGAGTCCAAGTCGATGTTTGAGACAAGTTTGATTAAATTCCGTCAAGGCATTCCTGAGATATCGCGTTAACAAGCTTGAAAATGGCGTTCGAGAGGTCACAGTGACCTTGACCTTTGACCTTTGACCACCAAAATCTAATCAGTTCATCCTTGAGTCCAAGTCGATGTTTGAGACAAGTTTGATTAAATTCCGTCAAGGCATTCCTGAGATATTGCGTTAACAAGCTTGAAAATGGCGTTCGAGAGGTCACAGTGACCTTGACCTTTGACCTTTGACCACCAAAATCTAATCAGATCATCCTTGAGTCTAAGTCGATGTTTGAGGCAAATTTGATGAAATTCCGTCCAGGCGTTCCTCAGATATCGCGATAACAAACATCGTACGGACGGACGGCCGTACGGACGTACGTACGGACGGACAGCCCGGATCCATAATGCCTCCGGCCTGGCTATCGCCGCCGGAGGCATAAAAACACATACAATCAATAAGAGTTAAACGTTTCCGGAGGGGCCCAGGTGTAGCCCGAAAAGATACGTTTTTAGTCTCCGGCGAAATATCGGCAGTGTCTCGGCCAGCATGTTACCAATAAAGGCTGTGCAAAAGACCAACTATTTTGTCTTCCCTAATACATTGACACCATTTCTCAACACATCCTCAGGGCGACTCAGGTGGACCTCTGCAGTGTAAGCAGGGCTCAGTGTGGATCCAGGCGGGCATCACGAGTTTCGGGGTTCCCTGCGCTACGGGAAACTTCCCCGAGGTCTACGCCCGAGTGTCTCAGTTCCAGACGTGGATCACAGCTCAGGTGGCTGGGGCGAATGTTACCTTTAGGACATTTACCTCCAGTGGGACCGACCAAGACAACAGCTTTGTGTGCCAAAACAACGCAACAACCCCAGCAGCTACAACCACAGCATCCTCTGTGTTCTCCTCTGCAGATGGTGTTAGCCACCTGCTCTCACTGTTCGCCTTCATAATCACTATGTTCCTTTGACCACAGTTAGTAGACCATAAAAAAAGAAGCTGGTCGATGAGGTTTAACTTGCAACTTAAAACTGCGCTAATAGTTAACTCAGGGGTTCCCAACCGTTTTTGGCTTGTGACCCTACTTTGACGTCACAAAAATCTAGGGACCCGAGATATTCAAATTCCGGTACGCCGTCGATATCATCAGTGACATCATCAATGATGTCATGATGTCACATAGTATGCTTCTTTTCCCCTCAGAATTCTAACTTTAATCTGAGAATTCTGACTTTAATCTCAAAATTCTGACTTTTTTCTCAAAATTCTGACAGTCACTCGGAATTCTGACTTTCATCTCAGAATTCTGACTTTATTTTCAGAATCCTGATTTAAAGTTATAATCTCAAAGATGTTCATCTAAATAAAAATAAATAAAAATAATACTGATTGAGCCTATGGTCCATTGATGGAAGCCTTTGCCTTTGCTTCCATCAATGACATTATGTGAATGCAACACTGTTTCAATAATGAGAGACTAGTAGAAAGTTTAACAAGCTTTAATGATATAAATTAATTTTGGTGTATGACTCCATGATATGATGATGCTCTCCTGAGATGATGAGAGGGCGTCGTCAGTGAAGAATAGGATAGGAAATCCCCCATAGGGAATTCTTCAATCAGGAGTCATGACGATGGTGGTGGTCAGGGGAGGAGGTGGGGCGAAAACAACTGCTTCAGCGATGATGATCAGCAACTGAGAATGACACATGGCACATACACAGCACATAGCAAACAGAGTAAATCATGGACGCTGATATACTACGCTGATTAGGTGATTGGGATCAGCTGGAGAGGAATAGCTTGGGCTGATTGGTTATTGCCACATGTGTGGTAAACTGTGAATGGGTGAGGAGACAGCATCAGAGAAAGGGGGCGAGCACTGTGATATGACAATGAATGGGTTATACAACCTCAAAGAAAAGGGGCGTGCACTGTGATATGACGTGAACAGGGCATAGAGAGCCGCAGGGATGACGTATTTTTGTAGTCAGAACGCGGAAGTCCCGGACTTCCTGGTTCTTCACTGTTTCTGTCTATGGGATTTTTGAATGGGTTTTTGCCGCGATGCTTCAAATACGGTCTCTGGGCAACGCAAGATTAATCAAACGCGAACCAGAGTTCCGTTGGATAATCTTCACACATGAGGACCACTTTCATGAGTTTTGTAGCGTAATGCGAGCCCTAGAAGTAAAAAGCTCGAGCTAAGCCAATCCAGAACTACACTGTCGCATAGGCTTCCACGTCACGTCAGCACTCAACCTGGACTGTTGTTGATGTATGCACTGATTACCCCGGGCTGAACAGGGCTGAACCAGGTGAGGGAAAGAGAATTTCCGTGTTCGTCCTTTGAAGTGGTGACGTTATTGACGTATCGACTCAAGAGTGTAGTCTCATTTAGCCCTTTGCTAGCTAGCCGCCCTTTTAACGGCACGTAAAAGCTTCAAAACTCGTAAAAGTGGTCCTCGTGTGTGAAGATGATATTACTAAACACTGGTTCGCGTTTGATTAAGCCAGCGTTGCCCAGAGAGATTATTAGAAGCATCGCGCCAAAAACCCATTCAAAACTCCCATAGCCGAAAACAGTGAAGAACCAGGACTGTTAGCATCGATGATTTCCGGACTCGTTTCTGCGGCTCTCTATTGGCTGTTAAGTAGTCTTCATTATTGAAAATAGTCCAAGACATCATTTGGATCTCACCTGCAATTACCACTCATCGCCATAGGTGTCCCCCAAGAGAACAAAACTGAAATCTTAGAGATTATCACTTTAAACCCCATTTGAATGCCAGGCGACCCCACTTAGGGTCGCAACCCTAAGGTTGGGAACCACTGAGTTAACTTAACTTTGGAATAGTAGAAGTATTCCACATTACTCACATTAAAACTGCACTGATAACTTGGGACTAGCAGAAGGTATTCCACATTACATTACTTTTTGCATTATGCATCCTGTGCATGAAGAAACTGACACTGCATTGCAGCTTTGTGGCACTTTAATGTACACTGTATGTTGTTTGAACTGCACTGAATTGTATTCTGGTATGGTGGCTTGTTTTGAATAAATGTAAACTTGATGGGAAACTTTGAGAATCCTCATTAAGAAAAATACCTAGGTGTGAGGAAGTGTACCCTCTGTAAAGTGGGATGTGTTACACTATGGAAATGATCCCTGTCAGAGGATCCTTTGTTGGGGTTTGTTTATTTCCATAAAGTGAGTTTAAATACAGCATCCTAACCTACATTAGCATGAACAACATTGATATTGAGAAAAATCCTTATGATTATCATTATATTGATTTCAACCATATCACCCAGCCCAATTTTTGGTACTGTAGTCGCACCTCTGGACAAAAATGCACCAGCCACCCCTGGATTAAAACCGTCAAGCAAGAAAGACCGTCTGAAGGTATGCTAAACAAACAACATAATTGGTAGAATAATGTAAGGAGATCCATTCAAGAAGAATTAATCACAACAACATAGGCTGAGTGTCACAGTTTAGATGCAGCCTATGTCCTTAATGCAGTTCGGCTATCAGTCTGGTTTTCGCAACGGCAGGAACATCTGCTTGGGAGCTTTGATCAGCGCACTACGTGCAGCACATCTCTCTCTCTCTCCACTCTATCACTCTGTCTCTTTCCCTCTCTCTCATCTCTCTGTCTTTCCCTCTCTCTCTCTCTCTCTCTCTCTCCTTCTCTCTCTCAAATTTAACTAGAAGTCAAGGTATGGCGATTGCCATACCTTGCCATACCAAATTGACGCCTATGCCTGGAAAGACAGCTGACAGGAGGAAATAGACCCCACTGGGGCAGTTATGGGTTAGCAATCCATGGCAGCAGTACTCAGGGCTAGCTTAGTACATGGTTACAGCTACAGTTACACCCTTATCAGCTATGAACAAGAACATAAGAATAATACCCCAAGAGTCTACGAGAGCAGGGGTGGAAGAAGACTAGTCTCTCCCCAGACTCAAATGTTGAATTGCTGCTCTCCGACCACATACTGTGCTGCATAAATTAGTCTGTGCTGCTTCACAGCCACAGCTGGTATTTGAGGGCAGGTCTAAGGGGTTTGAAATTGATGACAGGTCGTAGCACCAATGAGAGAGTGGTTCGAATGCTCAATGTTGCAGGAGCCAGTTAGATGGGCGGTCTCACGTGGGTAGGCTTCTCTGATCGCAAAGTCATTGCTGATTGGTCCATTACTTGCCAATGCCAATCACTGGCCAAGATTCCGTGCCCAGTTTGGTGAGAGTAGTGTCCCAAACCCAGAGAGAGATCTGCAGCATGCAGTAATGTAGTGTATCAAAGAACTGGCATTGAGACTAGAAGAAGACTCACAGGCATGAAAATTGGTGCAGGAACAAACCCTCAAAAATGGCCTTAACAATAATATTAGATCTAAATAATAATAATAATAATAATAATAATAATAATAATAATAATAATAATAATAATAATAATAATAATAATAATAATACAGTTATAATAATCCTATCTACTAATCTACTAATAAAAAGAGAAGTTTCTTTGTGGGTGTGTGTGTGTGTGTGTGTGTGTGTGTGTGTGCGTGCGTGCGTGTGTGTAAGTGAGCAGAATTTTGTTCGGCCACAGCTATGCCATTTTACATGCGATCGGGCTGAAACTTTCAGGAAGTGTAAAGAGTACCCGTCCAGGTGACCTGTCGGAGCCGGATCTTTTTAAATTAGGGCAGATGAATTGCCCTAATTACCGAATGATGATTGCTCTAAGGCTGAGGCTATATAAATTCAGTGATGATGTCATCAGTGATTATGTCATCAGTGATGTCTAAGTGATGGAGTACAGTATAAGCCACTGTGTTCCAGACCAGAGGGGGTCAACTTCCAGGGGGATCGAGGGAGGTCTAACTCCCAAGGTTCCACTAGTAATAAGAATGAGAAGTGTCTGTGTGTGTGTGTGTGTGTGTGTGTGTGTGTGTGTGTGTGTGTGTGTGTGTGAGTGAGCAAAATTTTGTTCGGCCACAGCTGTGCCATTCTACGTGCGATCGGGCAGAAACTTTCAGGAAGTGTAAAGAGCACCCCTGTGGGTGACCTAACGGAGGCAGATTTTTGAATTACGTAATTAAGGCAGATGAATACCAAATGCGCAACTTGGCCGAGTTGCACAATGGGGTATGATGTCATCAGTGATGATGTCATCAGTGATGTCATCCTTCCTGGCTGAGACTGTAAGTTCAGTGATGATGTCATCAGTGATGTCATCAGTGATGATGTCATCAGTGATGTCATCAGTCTGAGACTCCTTTGTCAGTTGCTTTTCAGTATTGCACACAGACAGACTGAAATAATTGCCTAACATAATGTATACTCTATTTTCCAGTCTTTTCCCAAGTAAAGACATGTACCAAGGCGACGAGGTGTTGGAGCTACTCACACAGGAGCTGAAGATGCCCCATACGATCATGCAAGACTTCGGTAGGTGGACATGTAGGTGAGATGACTGCTATTAGAGTACCGCAGGGATGACATTTTTGTAGGCTTACCCAGAAATCACCGCCATGCTGGTTCATAAGGGGGAAACTGAATGGGATTTTACTATGGGGATTTTGGTTAAATAGATGAAATAACTTAAGGTCTGTGGTTAACAAAAGTTTATGAAACGGCGAAGTTTGTGTTCAGCAGGATAATCTTCACAAACGAGGAGCACTTTTATGACTTTTGAAGCGTTTTCCGTCATTTACGCTTCAAAAGTCATAAAAGAGGTCCTCGTTTGTGCAGATTATCTTGCTGAACACAAATTTAGCTGTTTCATAAACTTTTGCACAGACCTTATTTCATGCACTTAACCCAAATCCCCATACTAAAATCTCACTTTTACCCCTACGAACCGGAAGTGCTACTTCCGGACCCATTACTGTGGTAGGCTACTCTATTATAGTGTAAACAGCACTTAATTTCATAGATGCACACAGTTGATATTTTGCTGTAGAAATAATGCCAGAATTTAAAGCTCTGTCATGCATCTCTCTCTTCTTGCTCCCTTCATGTATTATTGCTGCAGAGGGCCTGGAAACTGAGGTAGACGTTGAGAGCCAGGAAGCTCACGTTCTTGAGGAGGAGGTGGAGGTGGAAGGCTCAGAAGCAGAGGTTGTTGAAGGACTAGAGGTGAATGTAGAGGTCCTACAATCTGAAGGGGTAGAGAGCCATAAAATGAATGAAGACATGCTGACCTCAGAACATAGTGTGATCATGCCTGAGAATATTCTGGGGACAGAAGCTCTGGACGCACACCACCACCACCACCACCACCACCATGTCCTGACATCAGACCTCATCCAGGACCCAGACCACCACCATGATGATATGCCAGACCAGGTGTTTGTTGCAGAACTACTGTCTGAGCAGCAGAAAAACACCCTGAATCAGCAGCTTGTGTCTGAGGGGGTGATGGTTGCAGAGGCCAACTCTGAGACCATTATCAAGTATATCCAGGAGCAGCTGGCAAAAGAGGCTGTCACCCTGCAGACAGACGAGGAGGAGGATGCAAGAAGCAGCTTTGAGGATTACTTCATGATCTCCTGTGAGTGACACAGCTTGCTGTATGGCAGCACAACTTTGATTTATGAACACTGCTCTTGTGAAACAATTTGTCATTGCTAACATACAATTGTGAATAACCAAGGCTATAAAAGGAACTTGTTTTTGCATCACTGCAGTAGATGAGGTTTGGGAGAAGCTGGACATAGGAGACACTCCCCTGGAGATCAGCACTGAGGTAATGGAAGACAAGGAAGCCAAAGAGGAGGATGGATCTGAGGTCATCAAAGTCTACATTTCCAAAGCTGAAGCAGATGACGATTTGGGCAAGTGGCTTTTAGATCAATTTCACAATCTACAAACTAGACATTTTTAGATGACAATCACCTTTCTGATCCCAAAATAGAGCACTTAAGGCCGCGATCAGACAAAGTGTGTTTTCGCAGGTGGGAGTGGCCTTTGGTATTTCAAGGTTCAAGGTACATACAGACATACAGTAGACACTAGACAGTACATAAAAGAAACACTGTATATGGTGACACGTGCAAACACTTAGCAAGTTGAGGTAGTCAGTCATTCATCACAGTCATTTATACTCATCACCTTTCAGGCATACCTCTCATGCCATAAGCATCATGCAATAACACAGTGCAAAATACAATAAGTTACAGTGCAATCAGTTACAAACTATACTAGTAAATCATGCATTACATTACTGTACAAACAAGCTATTGTTAAAATTATCTAGGCAAGCAGGCAGAGATGGGCATTATTTTAAATAAATGTATTCAAATACATATTTCAAATACATTTGTGTATTTTGTAATTTGTATTTGGCTGGACTGAGAAAAATAAGATGTAATTTGAATCAAAATGCTTTGAGACCTTGTATTTTGTGTATTTTAAATACATAAAATACACTTTATTTTATTTTATGTCATTTTATTCACAAA
Organism: Poromitra crassiceps; assembly: GCF_964638095.1. Taxonomy (NCBI): domain Eukaryota; kingdom Metazoa; phylum Chordata; class Actinopteri; order Beryciformes; family Melamphaidae; genus Poromitra; species Poromitra crassiceps. Next base: position 24,655,824 of record NC_139626.1, on the reverse strand, counting down.
TTGACACATTTTTAACATTGTGGAATATTTTTTTTTTTAATGTGACATGTCACTTCTACTCCGCCTCTGATTGGCTTACCCTCAGAACAAACTACCGTAAACCACAAATCAGAGGCAGAGTAGGGTGGGTCTTGAGTCAGACTTCACATCACTTCTTCGCTCGTATTGGTGGAATTTCCCCCAGAGATCCACTGGCCTATCTGCAAATGAAATGGTTTACTGCATATTCAAACCAGTGTATCTTATTAGAGAGACACAACTAATATATCTTCTTCTTAATTAAAATTGGCTAAAAGTGGTTGGTGGCATGCAGGGGCAGTGTGGGTCACGATTGTGATGTCATCAGTGATGTCACTTGAACAATTGTGATGTCATCAGTGATGTCACTCGAGCAATTGTTGTGATGTCATCAGTGATGTTACTCGAGCAACTGCTCAACTGTGATGTCACTCAGGCAGTTGTGATGTCATCAGTGATGTCACTCAAGCAACTCTGATGTAGTATGAGCCGATGGTGCACAGTTGCACAATGACGCCTAGGTGGATGGGCGGTGTCTGTCTATCTGTCAGTCACGATTTTGGGAGCCCGTGGAGCCGGCGATTTCCATAACTGCAGCCATGGCGCATCATCTACAGAGTCTCCACCTATATACTGTTATGATGTCAGATATCTATGGCTAAACATGGTCAAAGTTCCAAAACTTGAGGTTAACATGTAGAAATGCTGCCTATAAGTCAAAAGCCCTCACAGAAGGTGATTAACAGCTGAAGTGAGGGAGGAATTAGCTGTACTGAAAAACAGCTAAAAGTGAAATGGAAGAACTGTAGTGTGTTAGAGGGTACACAAAAGAAAATACTGTCATAGAGGACTCGAGACGATTTACCATCTAAAGAAAAAAACTGAAAATTTCACATTTGAGAAGCTGGAATCAGAGAATTAGGAAATTTTTCATTAAAGAAATGGCTCAAAATTATTAATAGATCATCAAAATAGGCAATTAATGTAATATTTGGCAATGAATTGATGAATTGACTAATTGTTGCAGCTCTTTATCAGTTTTGATCAAATTTTTATGTATTTTCAAAATACGAAATACGTATTTGTATTTAAAATACATTTTTCAGACCCGTATTTTGTATTTGTATTGTGATACATTTTAAGTTTAACTGCCAAGTCAAGTCAAGTCAAGTTTATTTGTATAACACAATTCATACACAGAGGCAATTCAAAGTGCTTCACATAAAATGGTTGACAGGAAAATAAAATAAAAGAATAGAGTAAAATGGACATTTAAAAGCATCACAACAAAACTTTAAAAAAAAAGAGTATAAAAAGTGCATTAAGCAAGTTCATTAAGCACATAAAATGGTTGACAGGAAAATAAACGAAAAGAAGAAATAAAATGGACATTTAAAAGCATCACAACAAAACTTTAAAAAAAAAGAGTATAAAAAGTGCAATAAGCAACAGGCGCAGCAGTTGCAGAAAGAGCTAAAACTTATAGAGGACTCATTGGGTTTGCATAGTAGCTGTCAGCAGTTAAAAGCGACGGTAAACATAAAAGTCTTTAGTCTATTTTTAAAAGTAAGTAAGGTTGGGGCAGATCTGAGGTCTTAAGGCAATTTGTTCCAACTAGCAGAAGCATAGTGGGTAAATGCAGCCTTCCCATGATTTGATTTGATCCTAGGGACAGTTAATAAGCTGGACCCTGTTGACCTAAGAGTTCTAGACGGTTCGTAGCGTGGGAGCAATTCAGCTATGTATTTTGGGCCTAGGCCCAAAATACATATACAGTATAGAGGAACAAATTAATGGGGAACAAATTAATGGTTGTATCTATTGTGCTTACACCGAGGGACCCTGTATCTTATGTACCAGAGTTCATCAGCACATACGACTAAACACATGGGAGGGGTCAGACAAAATCTGGTTGGCCTGTCGAATGGTGGACTGTTCAAAGATGCCTTGGGGGGTGAGGGGGGTGGGCATTCCCATACTCTTCCCTGCCGTTTTGACCAGACTAAATATTTGAGATTTAGATTTGACCGTGGTGGCGCCATAACGTAAAATGGACTCTATGGTCGCTCTATAAAAAAATCAACATAATATTCCTGCAGACACCAAAAATTCTGAGCCTACGAAGAAAATGGAGGCGCTGATGGATTCTTGCACAACTAAACACTTGCCACATGCGTGTGCCAGTTAAGTTCCCTATCAAAGTGGCCCCCTAGGTATTTGTAGGAAGTGACCTGCTTGATGTCATGGCCATGTATGGCACCGTGCTGTGATCCCCAATTGACCTGGGATCCACCACAATCTCCTCAGTTTTACGTACATTAATCTGTAGGTGATGCTCATCACAGCAGCCCACAAAACTTTCCACTCCAGTTGTATGGATACTGATGTTGCTTGTGAGTAGACTGAGGATAACAGTGTCATCAGATAATTTTACTATCAAATTGGTTGGGTTGGGAGCTGACGCAATCATTTGTGTATAGAGTAAACAAAAAGGAGGAACTGACAGATCCATGGGGGGCCCCGGTACTACTCACTGCTGTGTCACAAAGCGCTGAATTAAATTTCACTTGTTGCGGGCTGTTGGATAAAAAAGAAAAGTACCACTTGATTAAAAAAGGATTCACGTTTAACTGAACTAGTTTTTTAAGAACGATGTCTGGATGGATTGTATTAAAGCAGTTCAATCAGGGGAGACTAGAGACCAGAGAATGTATAAAATAATATTTATTACAATAGTGAATGAATGATGAATTACAGAAAATATGATGAGAATTAGGTATTGTTAATAGTAAAAATAACCATATTTTAACTCATTGGCTGCCAGCCATTTCTGGAAAACGGACTCTCCCAGTGCCAGCCCTTTCAGAGCGTTTTCAGTGATTTCTCAAGACCCACAGAATATTGTGTGATATTACTATGTAAACACCGAACACGCCCAAAGAACGATGAGACTCTTGTATCATCAGCAAAAAAAGTTTATTTATATCATTTTCCGTTCTTTAGTTATCAGCAGTAGAAGATAGGTTGGTTTCACCAAAAACAGATGTTTCAAACTAGAACCTGAGATAATGAGCCTTTTGTGAAATGAAGCATTTCAAGCACATCACTGACTCTGAAGCTAATATTGTCTGATGTAGTGACACCTCAAATATCTGAACAGTAATTTCCTTCAATAAAACAGCAAAAACAAAGGAATTTTGATGGCAAAATAATATTTTTGAGCTGCAACCAGCAGCGCTGGCCCCTGCGTGCGCAGACCCTACACCTTCTTGCTGGTCTTGATTTACTGCTGGTGGGCATCAGGTATTCCAGCTTGTGTTTGCCAATCTGTCCATCGAGCCTGCTGTCTGGGTCGGTGTTGTATGGTGCCCTGCGTGCCCCACCCCCCTCAACTGCAAACTCCTCCTCCGTGGGAGTGTCTCTGGTGGCTCTCTGCTCTGAATTTTCTGCTGCACGTTTCAAAGTGCGCTGCACCCAGCATCTATTTTCTGAGTGCTCTGCCATTTTTGTGCGCCGGCTCCCAGCGCTCCCAGCTGAGAATAATTTAACTTTTCAGAAAGACGCTGGTGTCGGGTGCTCCTTTTCTGGCAACTAATCATATGGAGAAACTATTGCAACAGAGACAGAAAGGCTCAATTGTGGGAGCAGATTGGCTGCTGTTCACAGGCACAGCTAACGTTAGCTCCAGCATGCATCGGTTTCCGTTTCCCCACGGCTTCTTCTCTGTTTTTTCCTCACCTTTCTTTAATCCGGAGAGCACTGTCGCCACCTAATGGGTCCGTAAAATAGCTTATACACCTTCAAAATCCCCCATATTTTTACAGGAGATGCATCAGGCTTTAATCCACGTCCCACCGTCAAAAAACGCAATTGACGTCTTTAGACGTTACTATTTGAATTGACGTCTTTAGACGTCAATGGCACTCAATGATTAAGAGTACACAGCCATGTAATTGGCTTAGAATGGGGGTGAATATAAATGGGATAGGCTCACAATGGAGGTGTGTGGGGGTGAGAGGTGATGTGACGCTATGCTATTGGCTATATGAGACCAGGAGGCAAACACCTGATTATTCAATTGAAGCCCGGAAGTTGACAGGATATTTTGAGCATGTGAGCAGATTTGAAGGGATGGAGAAATAAGAAGTGAACTGATCGAGGAAGTGTAAAGTGCAGATTATAGTCTTCCTGACTGAACTTACATTAGAACGTCAATTCGATTTTTGAATGCCGCTTGGTGTCAGCCTGTCAATTTTTTATGCAAATGTTTAGATTAAATGATCAATGTTTAGATACACATTTAATAGCGGTTAGGCTAAGGTCAATGATTGCCGAGGAGCAAAAAAAAGAAAATACTTTTTTGTAACTGTAGGCGAATCAACAAAAAAAGGCAGTGGTTTTGTGTCTGCCCTGGTACAGTATCTGTCAACATTTTCACTCCATGAGTTTGCGTCCCTTAATATATAGTACTTTTATTTCTGCAATGAAGGTCATTGGTAAAATAGAGATTTCTTCCCTGAACAAGTGTCTGTGAATCATGGCTTTGACGAATAAATATTTTCTGTTTTTTATTTAATTATTTTTCCAGGGGGAACAGGGGTAATAACCAAGGATGATTACCATAATGGCCACCCTGACCTGGAGGCTGCATCTTCAGGCAGATTGGGAGTTGGCCGTGACAAGATGGTATACATGGCAGTCAAGAACCATATAAAAGAAGAGGAGGAGGAGGAGGAGGAGGAGGAGGAGGAGGAGGAGGAGGATGACAGTGGTCATGGTGATGATGATGACATCAGTACGTACTCTTGTGAAACAATTCCCTGATCAAACACTTTCAAATGACACCTGGTCAGACAGGTCCCACTGAGTGGTGGTAAATCAGTAGGAGGGTATTAAACAGCTTTTCTCTGTGGCTTTATAGATGATGAAAGAGACATGGCTGAGCAGGTGTATATGGAGGTGGTAGTAGATCAGGAAGAGGAGGCTACAGCACAGGAAGTCCAGCTAGATGACTCCCTAAACAACAAGATGTTTGTGCCCATGTCCTGGGCAAATTCTTATGGTAAAAATCATGGCTTGGATGTACACCACTTTTATAGCAAGCAGGTTCTGTGAGCAGGTTTCACGATGAGAGGTGTTTTATATTCTGTTGATTGTGAACTGATATGTCTGTACAGGCAACACCATTGATACAGTGAAGAATGGGACGGCCACGCCTTTTCTGCAGATCCGAGAGGCACTGGGTGCCAACCGTGCCCTCAAACCCAAACCGCTCAATAAAAAGAAGAAGACTGGTATGAACAGCCGTTAACACTGGGGTTGATGTCGAAGGTTGTTTGATGATGGGAATGGCTTTAAAAATTGTCAGGCCAGAGCAACATTGCACATACTCTCTGGTTGTCCCCAAAGTTTCAAATTTCTCTGCTATGATTGTATAATTTGGTGAAAATGTGAGAATTTTACACCGTTTATAAAATGTCATTCACAGTATTATAAACTAATACATGCTATCCATTCAAACCTCTATCCCAGCTGTTGTCATTGGCATAGATGGCATGCCTCTGACCATCTACCCCTGCCACATCTGTGGCAAGATGTTCTGCTCACGAGGCTTCCTCAAATGCCACATGAAGAACCATCCAGATCATCTGCCAAAGAAGAAGTACCAGTGTACAGACTGTGACTTCACCACAAAAAAGGTCCATCTGCACAACCACTTGGAGAGCCACAAGTTGCAGAGTCACCACAGTGAGCGGTGTCCCGAATACACAGAGTATGCACGCCGCTACCATGAGTCCAGCCCGCTGGGCTCTGACAAGCTCATTGTCAAGGACCGGAAGCCCAAACTGCACCACTGCAAGTACTGTGACTATGAGACGGCCGAGCAGGGCCTGCTCAACCGTCACCTGCTCGCAGTGCACAGTAAGAACTTTGTTCACGTGTGCGTGGAATGCACCAAAGGCTTCCGTCACCCGTACGAGCTGAAGAAGCACATGCGGACTCACACGGGCGAGAAGCCCTACCACTGCCCGTACTGCGAGTTCCGCTGTGCCGACCAGTCCAACCTAAAGACTCATATCAAGAATAAGCATGGCGCAGATCTGTCCTTCAAGTGCAGCCACTGCCCCCTGCAGGCGTACGCTGATGCACGGGAGCTCCAGCATCACATAGGGATGGTGCAAGGCCACAAGACCCACCAGTGCCCGCACTGTGAGCACAGGAGCACTACCTCCAGTGACCTGAAGCGCCACGTCATCTGCATGCACACCAAGGACTTCCCCCAGCAGTGTGACGTGTGTGACAAGGGCTTTGTCAGGCCCTCGGAGATGAAGAGACACGCGGAGACACACAAGGGCGGCAACAAGGTGCACCAGTGCAGGCATTGTAACTTCAACGCCCCAGACACCTTCACCCTGAGTCGCCACATCCTGTCTTTGCATACAAAGGACCTCCCCTTTAAGTGCAAGTGGCAGCCTGTGGAGCTGAAGAAGCACATGAAGACACACAGTGGTAGAAAGCTTTACCAGTGCCAGTATTGCAAGTATAACAGTACAGACGCTTCTGGTTTCAAACGCCATGTCATCTCTATCCACACCAAGGACTACCCCTACCGCTGTGACTACTGCACCAAGGGCTTTAGGAGGCCTTCAGAGAAGAGCCAGCACATAGCCAGTCATCACTAAGACATTTTGATGTACATGTGATGTCATCGCGCGCATGCGCGCACGCGCACACACACACACACACACACACACACACACACACACACACACACACACACACACACACACACACACACACACACACACTCACACTCCCCTCTCGAGTAAATCTGTTACACGTCCAGTAATTTTAGTCTATTAATAAAGGAATGAGACTAAGAAATAGACTATTGATGACGATGAAGACAATTCTAATCGACCATTCTGTTCTGTGGTGAAATGTGTCTTGTTTTGTTGAAAAAAACCCAACATATTCAGGGTTTCAAATGTCTATATTTTTAAACCCACTCAGCTGAAATGCTGCAAGATGATGACTGTGTCCTGTAATATAGCAAGTGGTGCTTTGTGAACGTCATGGCAGTTCTTCAGATGATGTTGGATATGAGTACAGTACAGGAGAGATTTGCCTCCAGAGTATCACCTAGTATCTCTTTCCCCTTAACCAGCTTTTATCCTGACATTTGTTTTGAATGCCATCTTGTCATGAACTCAAGGGGCAAGGCCATTTGTGAGATCAAAAATGGTTTAGAACAATGTTTACAGTGCATGCCTAATACATGCCTAGTACACTGCCTATTTAACTCACACTGTACATTTCATGTAAATTCATATTTAATGTCCACTGAACACTCCTCCACTCATGTACATATTGTATACATATATATTTGATTTGATTGCACTTGCAACGTTGTGATTGTCTTGAACAAATTCCTCATATGTAACTTGCATACTACTGTGGCAATAAAAGTGTAATAGTGTAATAACTAATTCTAGTATAGTATACATTCCAGAAAATTATCTATCTGATGTCAACATACTGGAAAAACCCTGATAATCAATAAACTTTTAGCGGATGCATAGTCCATAAAAAAAAAATACAACCATTAAAAACACACACAAAAAAACAACTATAAAAGGCACTTATACCAAAATGTCCACATGTGACTGGTATCTCAGCACTAAAACCAGCATGATAATGGCATTCTGAGAAACAATCAGTCAACAAATAAATTTGTAGGCTACATCAGATTTCTCAAAACAGGTCACTAGCACTACTCCACCTGGGTTTTTCCAGCAATATATGCATGCCGTCATAAAACGCCATAAAGTTTGTGGAAGCTTGCATTTTATACTTCACCCACAAGGGGGCAGTATAAAGTAGGCCCTAAAGAGTGGAATTTCCTTACCAACATGCAACATGCTATCAGTCATCTGTAATGAAGTGTGCCAGATATTTTGTTTTATCACAAACAGATAGAACATGCCAAAGATGATGGGATTCAAGCAAGACGGCCCAACTTCAACTCACTTCCTGTCATTTTGTCACATGGGTTTTGAACCAGCAGAGGAGGCTACTTAGTCCATGGGCCAGTCCAGATTCCGGTACCACTCAAGGTGGCAAAACTTACTTATAATTTTTGATAAGAGACATGTCTGTAGATGATATTTTGGTATGATAGCCATTCCTTAGTGGTAGCTGTGACACAGTTACCAGCTTGTGAAGTGAACCACCCCTAAAGTAAATTGCATTTTAGACGCTGGTGCATATCCTGGGTTAGGCACATTGTCAGGGCATTTTTCAATCTATTTTAAAGGGGACCTTCTTAGCTTTCATTTAAGGCAACTGCTGCTAACAACTGCTGTTTGCTTCAAGAGGAAACCTGCCTATTTCTGCTGCCAAAAGGGCCTAAACACCTCTGCCCTTTTCACACCTAGAAACCCCCCACTTTGCACTCAACAAGAACAAGAACAGCTCAGAAGTTAACTGAAAATGCATGCTGACATAAACATGATCACATAATTTTTAATAATCTATTCATATCCTAATTAATATTAGGTCAATAATAGATAAGTGTAATTGTGTTAATATTCCCATGAAATACTATATATATATATCTATATAGTCAAATGTTATTTTCTAATGTTAGAAGTAACTGGTCAAGATGAGCTCTGATAATAAGACTGCTGGTAGGGGGGCTCAGCCCCTAATCAGAATGTGACATGCATACACTGCTTCGCAAAAGTGGTTGAACACCCCCCCCCCCCCCCCCACACACACACACACACACTACCACCACCAGCAGCTAAACAACTAATATAGCCAGTCCAATGAAAAATGTAATATGTGCTGTTTGAAGTATCAACCCCTTTCACTTTGGCAAACCTCAACTCAAATACACAATGGCGCCACTGCAATTAATGTGCAAGGGGGCAAAACAGAAGCTGCCCTGGCATTATAGCTACACTCACTGAGCACTTTACTGGAACACCAGACTAATACTGGGTAGGTATCAGGGTGGGAATTTTGTCATTTTAGGGCCAAGGCCATTTGGCCTTCGGCGTCACATATTTTTGTTAGGGCACAAGGCCACATGCCAGGGCACAAAGGCAATTGCTCTATAGAGACAGTCCGCATGTCTGGCAACGCCCATAAAGGCTCTAGGAACGCCCACAATAGACGCTGGTTAGCTGGCTCAGCCTGACTGGGGGCATGGTCAGGGTGGGGTAAAAACCCCTGTTCTATCCATTCAGCAAAGTTAGAATTTAGCTGATAGCCCAGCCCAGGCAGACACGATCGGGGATTTACCCACCGCAGTAAACGCACATCTGAGCAGACGTATTGTGTTCTGCTCTAGAACCCCCAAACCTGTAGTTTAGAGCCGCAGCACCGTCTTTTGGTGAGTCAGCCCATGAGATATATCGGCGGTTTTACCCCACTCGCGCGCCAGCCGTTTAACATTTTGTGGGCGTTCCCAGACATCTGTATCGTGAAGAGCGATTTTTCAGAAATGTGTGTTAAAATGAGCCAATTACACATCCTTTGCACATTAAACTGAGACCACTGACGTTTTTAAAGCAACTGACAGTAGCAGGCTGGTAGCAGGGCACTGCCAATGTGGCCTTAGGGATCTCAGGGCATCACGGCCAGAAGGAGGAGCAATGGAGGCCATGGCCTCTGTGTAATTCCCACCCTGCTAGGTATAGCTTTCAGCTCTGTGTTAACCGGCTATCAAAGTGACATCCGCCTTAAGGTTTGACGTATTGCATTCTGAGATACTTTTCTGCTGACCAAAGTTGTTGTTTTTGCACCATTCTGTGTAAATTCTTGAGACTGTTGTGAGATCAGCGGTTTCAGAAGGGTTGCACCCGTGCCGCGGTCAAAGTCGCTTATGGTGTGAGTTGCATAATGTTAGTTAGTTTGTTCAGCCATAGTAACCACACGCAATGCCAGCATTGGGAAACTAGCTGTTGAATTCAACAATTTGATCAGAGTGAAATAAATTATAAACAATAAACACATGTTGCATGCAGGTGTAATTACACCTCAATTAGGTCAACAACAGACACGTTTGATGTTAAATCCAACAAACCAGAGCTCTGAAATTAAACCCACCACGTCTTGCCCAGGACAAAATTATCCCTGTTATTCTGTCTTAGTTATCTTTGTCTTAGTTATTCTGGCTTTAATTCTGCATACCGGTATGTGTGCTGTGAGGGGGGGCTCTTTATGTGACCATGCCCAGGGGCCCATCATGTCATAATCCGCCTGGGCATAAGTTGTTGGGAGAAGTACATTCCTCTATACCGGTGGAGAGGAGTGGAACAAGATCTCTAACGGAATTAAATCTGCAAATTCTCTAAATGGTTTTAAAAACCTGAAAAAATTATTGCTGAGTAAACTAGAGTAATGTGCAAGACTTCCGTTGTACTGGTTATTGAACTTGTGTGTTTTTGTTGATTGTTCTATTTGGTTTATTTGATGTTATGTGTTACCGTATGTCTGTTTTTATAAGACCAGGGACCATGTTGGAAATAAGTGTTCACACTTTTAGATGTCTATCCCTTGGATTTTGTCTGCTATATCCATAAAATCAATCAATCAATCAATCAATAAGATACTCTGGTACCATAGACCTATGAGCATCCTTATGCTGGACTATGGTGTTTGTTATGGCCAATCCATGTCTAAAGCACAGAAGTCCAATTACAGAACACTCAGATCAGGGAAGCCATCCCAATCACGCCCCTCTGAGTGCTGTGAGCATTCCAGTCTGATGTTCCTTGATGCCACAGGGCTAAAAGAAATGATACAATTTAGGCAAAAATTGTGGAAACACGTCTGTCATTGATGGGTTGAAGAGCTCAAGTCACCTCTATATTTGTCAGAAAAAAATGACAACTGGCCTTAAATGAAAGCTAAGAAAGTCCACTTTAAAATAGGACCAAAAACAATAGTACAAAATATTTAAAAATGTCCTGACCATGTGCCTAAACTAGGATATGCACCAGCGTTTAAAATGCAATTTACTTTAGGGCTGGTTAACTTCACGAGTTGGTAACTGTGTCACAGCTACCACTCAGGAATGGCTATCATACCAAAATATCATCTACAGACATGTATGTTATCAAAAATCATAAGCAAGGTTTGCCACCTTGAGTGGTATCGACAAGTGACATTTTGAGCTTTGGCCCATGGACTAAATGTCACTGACATTGAAGGGTGTAGATCCAGGGGGGGCAAGGAGGGGGGTGGGGGGTCTGTAATATCTGTATGGTTTAACTTCTGCTTCTGAGAAACGAATGTTCTATGACATGATATTGTATTCTCGAAAGTGTGAACTTGAATACTGTATGAAAATATATAAAAATGTGAGTGTCGGATGAGTTCAAATGGCAAAGAACAGCTGCTGTTCAGCTTCCCGTTTTATCTTGGTTTGGTTGGAGGAAGTGGGCAGAATTTTCTTTGGTATCGATATCATCACTCTGCGGCCTTCCCCCTCAGTGTATTTCCTCTTTACGGTCCTCCTCACGGTCCCGCTATCACCAAATTTGGTTCAAGGTATGTGGCAGACAAGATAGAGTCAACTTTGCAGTAACTATCACATATTCTCTTAATGGCCAGTTAAGACCAATAATTCACAACTTGACAAAACCATTTTAGAACGTTGCAGGGGAAAGTTGCAGTGGTGTAAACTGGCCCATCTCATCTGGACTCAGGCTGATGGCGTCACCAGCGATTCAGCTGGGCAAGTCGGGGCTGGTTGCAAGTAGTTGCAAGCAAGCAGTTGCAAGTTGCATCCCCTTTCGTCGTGAATCTTGGGTCTGAACTGGGCTTAAATGTCTGGGGCCCACACGCAGGGGAGGCAAGTGTTGGCTTCACACGCACCAGCTGCAACAAACCACAGAGCTCAATGGCTTCATTACACTTCACGCTGTTGTGTTGCAGTGACAAAAGGTACAAACTCTGTAGTCTATCTTGTTTTCTGACAGTGTAGGGATCAAAGATTAAATTCCGATTGTGCAAATGTGTCCGGTTTGCACACATACTGTAAATGTCTAAAAGGAATTGTGGAATTGTGGATTTCACACGTTTTTGGGGAAAATAGCATGTAAAGAGGGTTCTTATATATGTCGATGGTTCTTACATTTTTATCATGTAGCCCCGCCCACTTGACCCATTTGTGTTTGTCTCTCTGGTCAAAGCTAGTAGTGACTCACTGGAAGCAGGCTGCAGGGATAAGCTCTGCCACAGGAAGTGTAAACAAACACAATCGGTTCCAATTGTGTTCACACTTCCTGTTAGTCTCTCAAGCCAGACTGTCTCTTCTACATTAGGTGAATAAGGGCCCATTTCATTATATCCAAACCATTTTATCTATTCTAACTGCCAGGCCAGAATTTGTAAATGAGTAAAAGTGGTCTGATCATCATATGATCTTCTTCCCTTCTGCTATAATTTTATTTACTCAGTGACTTATGGAAGCAATGAAGCATATCCATTGTTGCTCTTAAACTGATCCTTATAGCTCATGTCACATGTGACTCATTTCCATGATGCCAGACAGGACCTCACAATTCAAATGGGAGTGAAATTCTTCAGATTGTTCAATAGAGAGAAGACAAACCTCAGCTGAACTTTATTTGTTTTTAGTTACCGTATCCAACTTAATTTAATACAGTTGCACTATGTTCTTTCACTTTGGAAAATCTCAATGCAAGTTTCAAGTTGAGTCTTTTATGTTTTATATAAAACTATTATGTCATTATGTCTATTTATGTCATAACAGGAAGCATTCCTTTGCGCTTGTGGTAATGCATAAAAGTGTTTTATTTTGGGCTTACAGTCCAAGATGTTTCTTGGCCTTTAGTGAAGTAATATAATTTTCTTTTTCAACTCTTCTACTTCCTCCCCAGTGCTGGACGGACCCTCGTACTCCAGTCTGCACAACAGTCTCTCGCCATCTTCTGTCATAGGCTGAAGGCTCGTTAAGAAGTACCTTAACATCATCCTCTACCCACTGAATCATTCATATATCCTTCATATCATAGCCTTCTCCCGTTCTCTCAGCTCTTACTTTTAGCTCTTTTGTTAGCACTTCTCTGTGAGGAATGCTGTCAAAGCACACCTGCACTGTCGCTTACTATCGTTTGCTTGTTGGGATGGTGATCTGAAAATAATGGTAATGAGGGTAATGAGTCATTGAGGAAGCAGGAAAACATGTTGAGGATAAATACTTTATTCCATGGCACCAGTATAAACCAGGTATACTGCACTTGGTGGAATCAGACCAAGGAATAACAGTACAAGTTGTGTAAAAACATAAGGTGGGAATCTGAAAAAAGGTGCTTAAAAATAAAAGGATAGGGAATGGAGGCAGAACATTTTTCAGAATCTTCTAGCTGCAGCAACAACCCAAAGAAAGGCTTTCGCGTCATTCTCTCTCATTTTTGACCAAGATGCTGTAAAAGTGCTGTTGTCCAGTGTTGGAGAGAGACAGTTTCACAGGCGGAGCCCAGAAGGCGTTTTCCATGGTGATGTGATCGTGGGAAGATGTTTCCATGGTGATGTGATCGTGGGAAGATTGGTGGGTATTGGTGGGTGTCCATGCTTAATAAGCGTGGTTAGCCACATAGAGTGAGTCGGCGCCGGCAGCGCTGGCTCCAGAGCCAACGTATTTGCCAACGCAGGCCTGGCTGTTAGCCTGTAAGAGACAAAAGGAGAGTATTATAGAATGCACAATCCCATACATGTTTATTTATTTATTTTTTAGATTATTTTTCGGGGGCATTTTTTGCATTTATTGATAGGACAGTAGGCAGACAGGAAGGGTGGGTAGAGAGGGAGACGGCAGGGTACCACAGGTCGGATTTGAACCCGGGTCGGCCGCACGAAGGACTCAGCCTTTGTGGTACGCGCTCTACCAGATGAGCCACTGGGACGTCCCAAGTTTCTAATTCTAATAACCTGATGACAAGCCAACACATGCAGTAGATACCTTCACATTTAAAAGAAAATAGTGTATTGAGCTCCCGACATACCAGAGCTCTCTTGATGAACTCATCCTGGCATGCCTTGCCATTTTCCTTCTTGCCGCACCATGCTTTGAGGGCGGAGGCCTGCAGGGCACGGCCATATGAGAAGGTCACAGCCCAGGGCCTGTGCAGGGGGCACACGTTCATGGCATTCAGGTTGACGGAGGCCTCCTCCTCACTCTGGCCACCGGACAGGAAGGTGATTCCTGCAGAGGTGTTGAGAAAAAGAGCGGCGGGGTTAGCCATGCACCTGTTTGGGCTTTTGAGAGAAGATAATAAATTGTATACACAGTAGTAGACTATTGAATGAAGGAACCATTGTTCATGGAAATAGGGTGTAGAAAGGAGTAGAAAATAGTGTTGTGTCTGTGATGTTCGCACTCGTATGTGAGAGAGAAAGAGAAGAAGGCTCACCGGGGACTGCGGGGGGCACGGTGCGGCGCAGGGCGGTGATGGTTGCCATGGCGATCTCCTGGTTGGTGTACTTGTGTGAGCAGGAGTGTCCGGCCGTGACCATGTTGGGCTTGAGCAGGGTGCCCTCCAGGTAGACGTGGTGGTCGGACAGCGCCTTGTAGACGGCAGCCAGGACCTTCTCAGTCACGTACTGCGTGCGCTTCAGGTCGTGGTCGCCGTCGGGGAGGATCTCAGGCTCAATGATGGGGACGATGCCATGCTGGTGGGGGGGGGGGCAGAGGGACACAGGGGTCAGCAACACAGTTGGTCACTGAGGACAGTTTATGATATGTGGTCCACAGACAATAAAGAATGCACTGGGGACATAGTTATTACTTTACAGTTCTTATTTGGTTCAGCAGTTCCCAAACTGGGGTCCAGGGGGTTTATTTGATTCTTATTTCATTTATTAGAAGTTAAAACCATGTATTTATTAGTTAAAACCTAAATGCATTTCTTCTATCATTCTACTGTATATCCTTGGCAAGAGTGTCAGTACTATGCACCTTATAAATTAAATGAATTGGAAGGGACATTGAAATTTGAATTTCTAGCCCCCCTGGATGATTTGAATTGCTGATATGTTTTGTGATGCTTCTTCTCATACACTGTGAAACAGTTTGTTTTCTCACGGTAATGTATAAATAACAGACGACATAGTTCCGCCCACAAACCCACTCAGGAAGTAACTGTGTGGGTAGTTAAAGAGGACATGGAACATTTGATCATATGACTAGTTCATTTGCATTTCACCTCAGACAAGACAGGACACTGCTTTCAAGTCTGAAATGTACCTAGATTTGTTAGAAAGATGAACATTTCCCCTTTTCGCCAACTATGTGTACTGTACTGTACAGTACAGTACAGTACAGTACAGTACAGTACGTTTTATATCCTCTTTAAAGCCAAAAGAAAAGAAGCACTGATGTTTGCATGCATCATTAACATGCATTTGAATTTTATATAGCGAGGATTGTCGAACAATTTGATGTGATTTTGAACAAGCAACATTAGTGTTATTTTTTACAGTGCACCTAAACTGCTCCTTAAACATCAAGACTGCACAGACTATAAAAAAGGACATATCTTTACACTGACACTTTGTATATATCTGTCCTTGCTGTGAAGCTAGTCAACTCTGACTTCAGCATCTGTCTGTTGTGTCTGACTGTCTCACCATCTGGCAGATGCTGGCATAGCGGGCCAGGACATTGGCATTCTCAATGATGGCCAGTCTGGAGGGGGTGGTGGGGGTGATCTTCAGCACGGAACGCCACTTGGCAAAGTCAGCACCATCCTTCTTGTACTGGGCACAACGCTCATACAGTCCATCAAGACCTGTGAGAGAGGGAGAGAGCAGGTTGGATAAGGCAGACAGGGAGAGAGCAGGTTGGATAAGGTAGACAGGGAGAGAGCAGGTTGGATAAGGCAGACAGGGAGAGAGCAGGTTGGATAAGGCAGACAGGGAGAGATCAGGTTGGATAAGGTAGACAGGGAGAGAGCAGGTTGGATAAAGCAGACAGGAAGAGAGCAGGTTGGATAAGGCAGACAGGGAGAGAGCAGGTTGGATAAGGTAGACAGGGAGAGAGCAGGTTGGATAAGGCAGACAGGGAGAGAGCAGGTTGGATAAGGCAGACAGGGAGAGATCAGGTTGGATAAGGCAGACAGGGAGAGATCAGGTTGGATAAGGTAGACAGGGAGAGAGCAGGTTGGATAAGGCAGACAGGGAGAGATCAGGTTGGATAAGGTAGACAGGGAGAGAGCAGGTTGGATAAGGCAGACAGGGAGAGAGCAGGTTGGATAAGGCAGACAGGGAGAGATCAGGTTGGATAAGGCAGACAGGGAGAGATCAGGTTGGATAAGGTAGACAGGGAGAGAGCAGGTTGGATAAAGCAGACAGGAAGAGAGCAGGTTGGATAAGGCAGACAGGGAGAGAGCAGGTTGGATAAGGTAGACAGGGAGAGAGCAGGTTGGATAAGGCAGACAGGGAGAGAGCAGGTTGGATAAGGCAGACAGGGAGAGATCAGGTTGGATAAGGCAGACAGAGAGAGATCAGGTTGGATAAGGTAGACAGGGAGAGAGCAGGTTGGATAAGGTAGACAGGGAGAGAGCAGGTTGGATAAGGTAGACAGGGAGAGAGCAGGTTGGATAAGGTAGACAGGAGAACATAGAAGGAAAGCCAATAGGGTAAAACTGCTGATTCTGTGTGTTTGAGTGCCCACTGGGCCTAGAAGTGTTACTGTCTGTGTCTCTGTGTGTGAGTCGGTCTTCGCTCACCCTGGGTGGTAGTCTCGCCGTTGGTTCCGGCCAGGGGGACGACACCTTTGTCAACCTTGATGCCGACCACCCAGCCTCTCTCCTTGAGGTGCTGGGGGAAGACCTTGCCATCGTCGGTCTTCTGGTACATGGTCTCGTGGAAGAGGATGGCGCCGCCGATGCAGGGGTCGACACCTTCAGCGGTGAAAAGGAGCTGGCGGTACAGCCTCCTGTTCTCCTCAGTGTTCTCAGCATTGATGCTCTGGAAGCGCTTGGCCACGCTGCCTGTAGGTTTCAGAGACAGACAGGACTGTGGGCATTGGTGGACGTTTCCAAAAGTTTCTGGAGGCTGAGGATTGAGTGTGACCAGCCTCTGCAACCTGAGCTTGTGTTCTTAAGATAGTGATATGAAGGACATTTCTCAAAAAAAGAGGGACAAATATTAAATTCTAGCTCAGTAAATAGACTGTTGTGTTTTGAGAAGTGTCCATGTTAAGCTTGATCTTGAAGTAGTGATAATCTGACTGAAATAGTCATAGCCTAACTGTGTCCATGAGTACTTGAACCATAACTGGTTTAACAATAATTTGCTCATTATGCATTATACAATATAGTTTTTTAGTTTTTATACATTGTGGGCATACAACCAGTCAATCTCATTCAGTTCCTCGGACTGATTAACTGATGTCTCTAAAAATTGAGTGGCTTTTCTTGAAACGGCTCTTTACCGGTGGACTCGTCTGCGGCGAGGATTCCCTTGCCGGGAGCGACGATCCTGTGAGCGATATCGCTGAGCTCCTTCTTCTGCTCAGGAGTGAGGAAAGGGTACGCGTGAGGCATCCTGACTCTGCCAATGAAGAGGACAAAGGGGGAGGTGGCTGAGATTATATACAGGAGCATATGGCATTTGACTGGGGCAGACAGACGGCTCAAATTACACACTAGCTCATGTGGTCTGTAGGCCAGCCAGCCACACACACAGCGCTGAGGCGTGAGCAGCAAGCTTGATATTTGAGTTTCGGATACGTGTGTTTATTCATGTAGTGAATCTGTGGAACTTAGTGCAGGGTGAAAGTCATTTTGAATGTAATGAATGAGGAAGTGCCTCGCTGACAAAATGAAGAACGCAACGCTGAGGAGGAAGTGGTGCAATGAGCTTTTACTTCCCTCGTTGTTGCATTGTGCTGTGGCTTGCCCCCCCACCCCGTCGGGCCTGTCAGTGTCAAGGCCAACTGGTGTCCCTCCAGTCCCTACTACGTGACTGCCTGCAGTTGTTGCTAAGCGCAACTGCTGCAGGGTGGCTTTTACATAGGTTCCTGTAGGTACACACTGTTCCCTATGTACAGTATCTCAGGGCTCAGTGTCAGCAACAGCCCTGCCTTGCCCCCCACCCCGCCCTCCTCAAATCTGCCCCTTCCCCCCACAAAGCCACAGCAAGCATGTGGGCGACCTTTTCCATTTTCCCCTCCCTTATCCCTGACCCCCCCCCCCCCCCCCCCCCACCACTGCCCCCCTGCTCTTCTGTCACACACCTCCTTTATCCACCCTCTCTCTCTCTCTCTCTCTCTCTCTCTGTCTCTCTCATTCCTGTCTGTTATCACTATCAGTCAGTGTTGGGCAAGTTACTTTCAAAATGTAATATACTACATTACTAGTTACCTATATTACTAGTTACTTTCATTTGAAAGTAATACGTTACTTTACAATATCACTGTCTGTGTAGAGTAACTCGTTACTTGTTACACTACTTTTGCATTACTTTCACCAAAATAACAGCAGTAGCAGAAAGACATCGCCGCCCCGGAGCCATCCCGGAAAAGAATTTCAACCGTCTTGAAGTCTGTATACCGTCCAAAATTCTAAATGTTATCCTTTTCCTTTGTTATTGTCATCTATAATGGTTATTTGCATGCAAACACACAATTAGGAAATGATTGTAACTTGTGTTACTTGACAGAGTAACTGGTATAATATTACTGAAATCATATTGGTAATAAGTTATATTACTGAGTTACTGCTAAAAGTAATATATTACATGTAATATGTTACTGTGGTAATGAGTACCCCCAACACTGCTATCAGTAGGCTCGACTAAATATAAACACTTGAGCACTGCAGGGCGACTTAAGTCCCAAGGCTCAGCCAGAGGGGGGGTTATGTAAAACTGAGCTGTGCAGATTCAAACCCCACTGTTACGATGTCACGTGCTCTACATGAAGATTAATTTAGACAACCGGGACACATTTAGACGTACGAGCTTAGTCAAGTCTGTGAGTCACCGCTGGGCCTCACAGAAACAATGCTATGGAAACTGTTGTATCAGATCAAGGAAGTCAACCAAGCAACCTTTGATGATGCAACACTGTGAAAGAGACAAACCGAGTGTTGAGCAGTAAGTGGGTCGTGTGTGGTGCAATTGCGTGCAATTGCTTCAGTGTGTCATGTGTGAATAGCTCTACGGTAAATACACAACCCTGAGGTGAATGTCATGCATACAATGAACCACCATGGATTCCTTGAATTGGTCTGTTTTTAGAGTGCAACTGAAGCAATTCAGCAGTTCATTTTGGAATACTGAAGGTTAGTGATCATACAGATATTTTGGCCTGTGTTGTTGAACCAGAAGCCACTGAGAACAGATGTCTCTTAAGCTGTTACACTCATACATACAGTAACTCCATAGAGAATACCTTGGACAATGTGGCAAACTGTGTGACAGTAGGCTACACAAAGATTTGCTTCAACTAAAAGTGGACAATTCCAGTATGGTAAAGCTCATGTGAATGTAAAAGTTCAGACAAACACGAATGACATCATCAAGAGAGCTGATCCATGCTGCACATTGGTTCATTCACAGAAACGTCCTTTCTGCGACATAACTTTAGTGCTTGGCCATATGAATGATACATGCATTCACACTCCATGCTTAGGATAGTGCTGCCTTTGCATTAGCTGTGTAACATTCAAGTTTGAATCGGCATGCTACTGTATATTATGACCAATATATTCATCAGGAAGCATGAAAATCACATTCAAGCGGAATGTGAAATCATACTTCAATAATTGCGTCTTTATCTCATAGCTGTCATTTTTGATTTTCCGTTCATTTACCTTTGAGGTTAGGAGGAGAGCTGGGAGAAGAGAGAGGGAGGAAGAAGATCCGGCTTTAGTCTGCGACACCCCCTGCAGCCGGCTGGCCCTTGTATTTATCCTCCCATTGTGACCCCTCACATTTCAGCTGCCCGGCTATAAAAAGACCGGGACGCAACCAGAGACGGCTCGTGACATTCAGGAAGACTGGGCTGGAGTAACACGGTGGTGAGCCGCCAGGGAAAGGGCAAAGAGTGATTCAAGAGAGAAACATAGAGAGGGAGGGAAAGATAGTGGGGAGGGGGCGATATCTAGAAACAGTGGGTGGAAGAATGGAATGTGAAACGTGAAAGATGAAAAGGGATTGAGATGACAGCAAACCTTGGTGAAGGATGACATTGGCAAACTAGTTGAACTTTGACCTTAAGGTGTCCTACGTGAACCTGAAACAAAAACAATGCACCTCCCGAGCACATAACTGCACTCTACAATTTAATATTATGCATTAATGTGACTGAGTGTTGTATGGAATAGAAGTGTTTGTTCAAGTCCAGTTAATGCTTTAGAACATGCTGATTCCACTGCGAGGTGTGAGAGGAATCAGAGCATCTCAGCACAGAGGTCATACTGTATGAAAAAACTGTCCTTGTGTATGGTAATGTCCTGATACCACACCCAAGATGCTTTCAAAAATAATTAAATAAACTAAATAAACAAACACTATATATACGCTATATATATATATATACACACATATATATACATACATACATATATATATATATATTTCTGACACAATGCAGAAAAAAATGAATAACATCCAAGACACAATTTATATAAAAAACTCTTGTGTGCCTAAGTGCTGTATATACATACATACAAACAGGGGACTGGGGAGCATGTGACAACATTGCTAACCTGCCCTTAGAAATCCAATCCAGACATGGCTACATAGTGTACTGATCCTTGACCTTTTTGAGACCTTTCTCGATCGCCTTTGCTCGGCAGCAAAGGGTCAACTGGGAGGCTTGGCAAATGTTGCACACGCACGCACAGTTAGGCTGTATCACGTTATCAAGTCACACATCTGAAAGGCTGTGAATTTTGTTCTTCTGTTGCACTCTATCACTATAGTCACACTGTTACCATGGAAACGTCTTGGCTTTGAGCTGTGACATTATCTTTGGTGAGCAGCAGCAGGACAAGAGGTTCACTTCCTGAAGAGGGGCAGCGGGCTGAACAGCCAACGTTAAAGCTGTGTCTATGAGACAAGCAGGGCCAAACTATGTCATCTATAGCAGTGTTTCTCAACCACTAGGCCACGGCCCACTGGTGGGCCTCAGAGTGCCGCGGAGGACCTCTCGCATCAAGATATCAGAATGATAGATGATCATTTATTTGGGAAGGTGGTTCTTGGAAATGTTTCAACAATCAGAAGTGGGCCTTTAAGTACAAAAGTTTGAGCGCCTCTGATCTAGGCCAACATTTTAGAAATGATCAGTGATTATTATCAGTTCTTTCATGAATGCAGTGTCTTCATAAACAATGCCCGACAGGGCCAACAGCAGCGCAGTCTTCAGGAGACAGGTGTTTCAGATCAATTGTGTCCACGGGCTCAAATGGAGGACCGGAGAGTCCTTCGAGCACCGTGACCAAGTCCCATTTCGGGAAAACGCTCGGTGGCAGGTGGAAATCGCAGCCACGAACACCTTCAGGGATTGAGGGGACAGGCCCGCATTGTACAGGCTCTGAAGGAAACAGAGAATGGGCTGTATGCCACAATACACTGGATCGATGTCCTGTTCCGCGCACTAGCGCGTGAAGGTTCGCCACTTATACGTGTACTGAGAGCGAGTAGAGGTAGCTCTAGCGAAAATCAGGGAAAATTAACGATCAATTATCGATTATCGATCATATTAATAATAATATATATATATTTTTTTTACAAAATGAATGCCAATGAACTCTTTATTTCAATGTGTCTCCTCTCCAACACTCTGCTGTCCCCGGCGCATGCCGGTGTGAATTCCCCATGTTTAAAACAGTTTTGTTGGCACAAAGGCCCGTGCCCAGCCAGAAAACTAGAGACTATATGAAGCTCCACCTCACGTTAGTCGGCTGTGCAATTGAGTGGGGCGAGGAGGAACGAATTCCACCCAAACCTAGTCCGCAAAAAAAAAAAAATAATAATAATAAAGGTAATAATAATAATAATAATAACAATAATCGATAAGAATTCCACATGATCGATTCCATTCCTTAACGATCAATTATCGATTTTCGATAACTGATGAACATCCCTAGTGTGTACCACATTCAAAGGCAAACCTTGAGCTAGCAAGCGGTCCCGCTCAGAAACCAAGCTGCCAGCTTCCACCTGTGAGGGAAAGCATGGAGTATCTCCCCCTCCGCCTGCATCAGGAGGTCGGCCCGACGCAGCAGCAGCCACTGCGACCCCTCCGCCAGAGAGATCAGGTCCGCAAACCAGATCTGCGTCGGCCACAGTGGAGCCACCAGAATAAGCTGTAGGGCCTGCTCCTTCACCCTGTCCAGCACCTGCGGGATCAGGAGAATGGGGGGGGGGGGGGGGGGGGGGAGAACTTGTAAAGGCCCTCCCTCGTCCAAACGTGCACCAGAGCGTCGTGGTCTAGAGGGGGACAATGCATTGCACACCGTGATGCGAAGAGATCGACGCGTGCCCCTCCAAACCTGGCCCAGACCTGCTCAGCCACCAGGGTGGAGACGCCACTCTGACTTGCGGAGGTTGCCCCTTGACAACAGGTGCGCACCCAAGTTCAACCGGCCCTGTATGTGGGCCACCGACAGAGAGAGCAACACCGGTGTACTCTTGTCCCCAACTGGTTTATGCCCCTCGACCGGACACCGCCCTGACGGTTTATGTAAGCGACGTGGCGGTGTTGTCCAACATATCAGTACATGGTACCGTGTATCTGATCTCGGAAGTGGCGTAGAGCCAGGCGAACTGCCTCCAACTCTAGTTTATGCGGTGAAGCTCCTGGGCTTCCCACCGGCCGTTTGCGAAAAGCCTTTGAACACCGCAGCCCATCTCCACAGGGAGGCAAGTGGTAACGGTAACACGGTACAGCGGAGGCAGTAGGTGGGGTCCCCTAGTGCCCGCTCCGCATGCCTGGGACCCAGGCAGAGTACGCAAGCGGCGTGGCAGCCGTAGATCACTAAAGCACGCACTCGATACACGGGCGCGCGGCCTTGTGCCAGCTACTAGCCCAGTACCGATAGCTGTGGTCAACAGCTGGTGGCTAGCAACAAGCTAGCGGCATAAAATCCAGCGGAGAGGGGGCTAACCAGCGGCCCTCGAAACTAAAAAGGCTACAAGCCTTCCACCGGGACTATATTTAGCTAAGCAAATTGGTCTAGTATGCCGAGGGCTAGCAAGCCATGCCTAACCAGACGACACAGGCATCGTGGCAATCATAGGGTGCCGAGCTAGCACCCTCACTTGGTGTATAGCTGCAGCATCTCCGCTGCCAGATCCAAAACTCGGCATCACAAGCTAAAGCGGGATGCTAAGCAACGCAGCCCGGTGTAACAGCCAAGAGTGGGGCTAACTAGTACATCGAGGGCTAGCAAGCCAGAGCGGCTGAGTAGCGGCCCTAGGATGGGGAAGGCTAGCGAAGCTACGTCCTACCGGTGAAGCTCCCCCTGTCAGGTGAAAAGAAGCGGCTGGCTACTGCCCATATGTCGGAAGAATCATGGTGCTAGTCTCGGCTCTCCCCAGATCGGCAGAGGGTGGGGCAGCGACTGGGGCAGCCAATACGGCAGCATGGGGATAAATTGGCCAAGTATAATTGGGGACAAAATGGGGGGAAATCTGAAAAATAATAATAATTGATTGCATTTTAGGCTATATAGTGCCTTCTATGTACTCAAAGCGCTTTACATAACAGGGGAGGACGGGACTCAACTCATCCAGTGCAGATGTGGACAGTAGCACCACCAGTTTCGTGCCAGAATGCTCACCACACACCAGCTATGATGGTGGAGATTTGAGGACTGTGTGCCAATGTGCCAATAAGTATGTGTTAATACAAACACCCCTCCCATTATATTTGCAACATATCCTCCCGAGCATGCCAACCCTGTTTGGATCAGATTCAGACTTCACATTACACCTTTGTGTCTTCCATGGGAGTAACGCAATGGACTGGATAATTACTGCTGCACTGTTCTTGTCAGGTAAGACAAAGTTAGACCTCCTTTTTTCAATTTGGCATCCTATATATACATATATATATATATACACATACACACACACACATATATATATATATACACACACACACACACACACACACACACACACACACACACACACACACACACACACATATATATATATATATACAGTATATATATATAATATACTTTATATACTGTATATGTATACAGTATGTGTGCAGCTGCGTGTGTGTGCCTATAAAACTGTTATATCAAAAGTTGTACAAACGTATGCATCATTAAGTTTTTAATTAATTATGATAAGCATTAACAATAGGGATAGATATATAGATGGTTAGTAGGGGTGTAAAGGTACGCCTATTCGTACTGAAACTGTACCGAACAGTGCAGTTGTACCGAATTTCGAAAAAATTCAGAATAAAAATACGTAAATCAGAGTTCCCACACGGACATATTAAGGGGTCACCTCTATCAGTTCCTTTGGGTTTTGCTGGCTGTACACTAAAAATTATACTTTGTCAGACTGAGACTGACTAGCACCCCAGCTTAATCACCAGCGCCCGTTACATAAAAAGGGTTCATACAAAAAAAAAGTTTTTTCCCTTACTGTACCGAAAATTAACCGAACCGTGATTTTTGTGTACCGTTACACCCAAGGGAGCGGGAAGGTGGGTGCTGAGGGTGCTCTTGCACCCCCTGGTGGCAAGAGATGGGATTTTCGAAATTGTTGGATTTTGCTGTCTTGTGTTTACTTTATACCATACATGGGCAACATACGGCCCGCGGGCCGTATGCGGCCCGCGGGCGCCCCCTGTGTGGCCCGCGATGGAATTGCAACCAAAAAAAAAAAAAAAATTTTTTTTTTTTTTTTTTACAGTGCACTTGAACGCAACATGCAATATACCCGCTGAATAAGTGTCCAAATGTTCATGTCATTCTGGGCAATACTCTTCTGTTATAGCATTTCAGTCTGAAATATGGAATATCTTTCAATAATATTTATGACTAAAAGGCTAAAAGTAATCTCATGTGTAAGAAATGACTGTTCTACATTGAAGTAGAAATTTAAATAATTAACTTCTTGGTTTTGGATTTATTTAGCTTCAAGAGTGCATTTTTGTTCTTGTGTGACCCTCAACACAGGCTTTGAGAATCCCGGGCCACTTACTGATACTTATGCTTAAATTAACCCACTCATATTCTGGTTTATTTCAAGAAAAACATTTCGGCTAGTGGAAATTCTAATTGGCTGGTAACTTTAAAATCTAGCAGCCATATTGGCAGGTGGTGAAAAAAGTTAATTTCAAGCCCTGCAGGGAGAGCAGGTGGTGACATAAGAGTGAGTGAGGAAAATGATCAAATATTGGTGGTTAAGACTGAATAATGACATCACAATTGTTAATTTAAAATGAGTTATTCCTCTAAACCTGGCTTCAAATGCCCCAAATTTTTCGTGCTGGCGCCGTTCAGCCCTCAGCAAAATCTGGTAGCGAGGACATTTTTTTGTGGCCCTCTCTATCATCAAAGTTGCCCATCCATGGGTTACGGCATGACAATATTTGTTCGGCCCCCGGCAACAATCTGGGTTTCTCATGTGGCCCCCCATGAAAAATAGTTGCCCACCCCTGCTTTATACCAACAAAATGCATTTTGCTGGTGAGCTTCCCAGCTCTAATCTTATTTCATACGTTCTCTCTTCAAAAGTGTTTGATTTTCATCATAATCTGGTTTTCCATAATAATAATAATAAGTTCAGTGTTTATGCCTGTGTTGCTGTCTGTTGTAGTGTAAAACGACTAAAGGGAGAGCAGGTGCTTACATGAAAGTGAGTGAGAAAAGGAGAAGATACTGAATAATGACATCACAACAGTATAATCCTAATGTTAATTTAAAATAAAATATTCTTCTAAATATGGATGAAAGTCCAAAAAATGTCAAATTGTCTTAGACGCTGCCCTTGCAGGCAGCGTCGAGATTCCATTCCTTACAGCACCCCCTACTTAATAATAGTTCCAGCGCGGCTGATAGATAGATAGCCCTAATAAGTTTAGATAGATAGCCCTAATAAGTTTAGATAGATAGCCCTAATAAGTTTAGATAGATAGCCCTAATAAGTTTAGATAGATAGCCCTAATAAGTTTAGATAGATAGCCCTAATAAGTTTAGATAGATAGCCCTAATACGTTTAGATAGATAGCCCTAATAAGTTTCAGTTTCAGTTTTTACATTAGGGGGGGGGAGTGAAACAAGATCCCTAACAAAAGTAAGTCTGCGAATTCTCTGAATGGTTTTAAAAAATGTAGTATTGAGCCTTTCGTTAAATGGTTTTTGAACTTGTGTTGGTTTGTATCTCTTGTTCCTTTTATTCTTTATTGTTCTATATTGTTTATGTGATGTTATGTGTTACTGTATGTCCTGTTTTTATAAGAGCAGGGACCATGTTGGAAATGTCTTCACATTTTTACATCTCATCCCTTGGATTTTGATGTCTTCTATATGAATAAATAGAAGCAATCAAACAATCAATCAATCAATCAATCAATCAATCAATCAATCAATCAATCAATCAAAGAGTGTACATAATTGTTTAAATCAGATAACAAGATACAAGATACAAGATACTTTTATTGCCACACAACCAGGTTGGTGGTATTTAGTTTCAGTACAGATATATTATAGCTCTGAGATAACATGAAACAGCACATGACAGGACATTTAGACATTTACACAATTACCACTTTCCCAACAATAAATGCATAAATACTAGATACGAGACCAACAGGTGAGGGGGGAGAGGGAGTGGGGTGCTAAGAAAGTTCAGAGTCCGTATGGCTGTGGGGAAAGAACTGTCTTTGAAGCGGGTGGTTTTGGTGGGAATTGAACGGTAGCGTCTCCTTGAGGGCAGGGGCTGGAACAGGGGGTGGGCTGGGTGGGAGGGGTCCTAGATCACAGGTGATAGTACGGGAGATATAGATGGAGTCCAGAGTGGGGAGGTCACAACCAATGATTTTAGCTGCCTTTTTAATGACGCGCTGTAGTTTGGATTTGGAGAGTTGGTCAGCTGAACCATACCAGACAATGATTGATGAGGTGAGAATACTTGATGGCAGAGTAAAAACGGAGCAGCAGGCGTTGTTTTACCCTGTACTTCCTGTACTTCCTCAGTTGCCTAAGGAAGTACAGTCGCTGTTGGGCCTTCTTGATGATGGAGGTGATGTTAGAGTCCCATTTGAGGTTGTTACTGATATGGGTGCCGAGGAATTTGAAGGAGTCTGTGAGAGTTATGGGTTGGTCAGATATTGTCAGTGAGGGTTTATAATCTAATCTTCCTTCTTCATTCCTCAGTGTTCCAAGCTGCAGTTGGTTTTAACATCGATCCTGTGGCCTGGAAGTCCCTGAGTCAACCTGCTGCAGGTTTTGGATACCAGGTGGTGCAAAGAGGACCGGGGTGAGTACAGAGAAAGCACGGATCAGTGTGGGTGAACACAGCTTTACCACGGCCACTGTAGACTACCATCTTTAAGCTGCCTTCACATGAGAAGCGATATTCTCTTCTCTCACCACCACTGTAAGTAGGTCTTAGAGAAAGTTTTATCAGGCTCACACACTATAGTTCAGTATGCCCCCTTAAAGCTTTAAGTTATTAATTTAAATACAAACACACACAATATGTATCCTCATACAGATACTGTACTCTGCTCAACATTCACACCCATTTAGTCTCCAAACATGACCTCACAGAAATCCTAATCTATCATGTTCTGTTGTCATCAGCAAAGGAATACCACTGTCTCCACACAATCTCTGACGTTTTCATCCCACACAATGTAATATGTGTCACAATTTACTGTACTGTACTGTACTACTGTACTGTAACTACATGTATGCCTCTGTATTAACGTGTATTAGCGCACAGGCTAACCACTACACCAAGAGAGCTACAGTAGCTCCCTTGGCGGAGCTGATTAACGGGCCTTTATACTGGGGGAGTGAGTTTAATCAACCTACTCGCTACCTGACGGGACTCACAAGGAATCTGAGCTGATTCACTCGGTTACACATGCCCTGTCCTCATCAGCAAAACGCAATACCACTGTCTCCACACTATCTCGGACGTTTTCATTCCACACAATGAAATCTCTGTGTCACAATTTACTGTACTGTAGTGTACTATAACTACCGTATGCCTCTGTATCAACTTATCTATGATGTCAGCTCTCTGTATGCGTCATTGCACCTTATAAAACACTGGAACATTTTCTCTCTGTTTGAAGAAAATGTATGTGTGCCCATTGTGCCAGTGGCATTCTCTTCCTCTCATGAGACCTTAAATCATATTAAATATATTCAAGTAAGCTGAATCTCTGACTCAAGAACTCTTACTTTAATTTATTCTATATTAGTGGGTCAATGTTTAAAGAATTACAACTTTGAGCGCAGCGCATGGTGGCAAATTTGAGTGGTGCGTGACGCCAAGGGTAGCACTGCTCCTGCATACATGTGGTTGGGAAGCACCGCTCTCCCTATAGGAAAACAATGGCACAGTGGACGCAGAGGTGTTTTACCGCGGGTCATGTGTGGGGGGCTTTAGCCTGCTGTGATCTAGATGTCTTTTTCTCTTGAAATAATGAGGATGTAGACATCCAGTATTCACTGATGATGAAAATGTGGGGTTTCTTGTAGGTTCTGTGCTAACCTAACAAGCTGTTTGCAAATTTGTCTCTGGTCCCTCTCCTCAGCTTGCTGGTCAGCGCCCCCTTTGCTGAGTATGCACCAAATAGGACGGGACAAATATATAAATGCTCCACTGAGTCCTGCACTGCCATGACAATTCCAGGTAACCAACAATAATTCTAAATCAACACACTATCATCGGATCACCGTGTTTAACTGGGGTTTATATCTTTAACGTTAGAATTAAGGCTGAAAATGACAACATAAATAAACAAACAAGTTTGATATCCCCGCAATTCAAATCAATCGGGAGTTGTCTTCCCGGAAGGGACCGTTGTTGTTAACGTGACGTCACGGTGATTCGGTCATAAGTTATTTTAGTTTTGAGCTATCAGTCATTGTGTAAAAGATGTCAATTTGTTCAAACAATGTGCATGCCATTTAGCAAAGAAAAAAGTATTTTTATATTCATATTGGTATCACCACTATCAGGGGAGATTAGCATTTGATTCTTTAGAAACAGTGTAACCCTGTGGTATATTATCTTTCTTTCTCCATCAAGATTTGCCAGATTTTGCAGTCAATATGACCCTTGGTTTGACAATGACGAGTGACCCAAAGACAAAAAAGACTATGGTGAGCTGGTAAACTACAATGATTTACATTTCAAATATCAGCGCAGAGGTCCTATGTAATGTATAAAGTATGTTGCTGATACAAATCTAATTGTTTCTTTGTTTCGGAAATATAATATGGATACTGGTTGCGTGCAAATTACACTAGTGCATATACATACAGATCTGGCACTACATATCTTTGCTTTGCCTCTGAGGTACCTCTGAGGTGCATGTGTAAGGCTGTGTAATTTGTCCACAGATTAAATTTAGAACTGCTAGTTACTAGGATCATTTCAAATTCATAATCTTTTTAAATGGGTATCAAAAATAATTGTTGATGCAAAGAGTTTTTCTACCCATCAGGCTACTACCCAAAATACATATGAATATAAACTGTTCATTTCTTGAATTCAATGATGCCTGGGGACAGGGAGAATGAAATATGAAATTCTCTGTGTTTTTGCTCTTTTCATTGTGCTTGGCTTCTACTATCTGTTAATCAAGACATGACGTTCCCTCTTTTCAGGCATGTGGCCCAACCATTCCAAAAGACTGCAAAAGTATCACTAAATACAACGGCATGTGCTTGCAGATAGATGCAAATAATAATAAGATTGGACGCTCTATGCCTTCTACTGTTGAGGGTAAATATGTTTGATATGAAATGCAAGAAGCAACAATAAAACATACACACACACCAACACAATAGCCATAATTGGAAGAAACCAAAGTAAAGGGTCTAGTTGCAACGGAGGTACAGCATTACAGGAGGGCAGTGTTGTGCACGTTCACACTTCACAAGAGCTAGCTCAAAGTTCAGCTCACACAGATCAAAATTAACTAGTTCCTGTTCATAGTTCACAATTATGAAATTTAAACTAAGTTCACAGTCCCCAAAAATGAGCAGTTGAGTTATTTTCTTTGCGTTAACTCTCGCAGGAGTTAACGACACTCACTGTACGTACCTTATTGGTGCAAATTGGATGTGCTCAGCTCAGTAAAATTATGAGCTTGTTCAATAGACGGCGCTCTTTTCGCACGTTCATGCACAACACTGCAGGAGGGACACATGAATTTGACTCATTGAATTTGAGTGCTGCTATCACTATGAGAAAATGTAGCATCCACAATGCTGTTGAATGTAAGTAAAATACAAATGCAGTTGTGCCAAATTAAGTCTGTTTAGCAATTATACATACCAAGTCAAATAAATGACATAACTGAACAAAAACCACATAATAATAAAACACCCAGGCCTTGGATCAATGAAACAACCTTGATATGAAATTGTCTTCAGCATGGTATGGAGCCCGGGAGTGGCCATTAGGAGAAAAATAATTTGTCTACGATTCACTGTAACTGCACGATTTACTGTAACTGCACGATTCACTCTAACTGCACAATATGCAATTCAAACACTTGTTTTCTTTTTCATTTGCATTAGATAACATTTGTTTCCTCGATCTGGTTAAAATGAGCCCTTGTTTTGGTTTATTTGTGTAGAAATTACCATAATGTGCCCTCGAAATATTGATATTGTATTTGCAGCCACCTGATTGTGTTCACAGGATATGCCTATTCAGTGTATACAGACAATTATTATTATATTAACACAAATCCTTACTAGGCATATCTGTAATATGCTATACCTTAAAGGTACCTAAGTTGCCTTTTTCCTAAAATACACTGTTTTAATGAAATCAAGGGAACAAATTGTATCTCGTGCGTGCACATGAAAAAAGAAAACGAGAGCTTGAATTGGATCGACTAAAACGCACACGTTACAGTAAATTGCAGACTTTTTCTCTCCCAATGGCCACTCCTGTGTTTGTGTAAACTCACTACAACTTCTGAAATGACACTTAAAACTATATCATGATTGTTAGGCCCTAACCAATTTATTTTCTTTGACAGAGTGCCAAATCAAAGCAGACATTGCATTTTTACTGGATGGCTCAGGCAGCGTACGTTCCAACGAGTTCATTGCAATGAAGACTTTTGTGAAAAATCTGATCCGCTTGTTAATGGGAAGAGAGACACAGGTGGGACAATGTTCATACTAGTGCCAGATAGCATGACTCAAAGAATTTCTTTCTTGCTCCAATGTTACCGTAAATAAAATGATTGATGTCATACCACCATATGCATTTCTAGTTATTTCAATGCATACCAGGATCTGCATATTTCATAATTGTTTTTTATTTATTTTCTCTTTCACAGTTTGCAATTGTCCAGTTTTCATCATATTCCACGATCCATTATTACTTCAATAATTTTTTCAGCTCTGGGTCTTGGGAATCTAACATTGATGGGAGAATTGCACAACAAAATGGAGGGACTTACACGGCTGAAGCGATCCAGCGGGTTGTGTAAGTGCCTTTGCAATGATAATGTACCACAACTCCCAGTACTTACACTGCACTTGTCGAGCTACACAACAATGGTTTTCCCTAGGCCTACATGACTAGTAAAGAGATTAATCATTTGACACAATCAGAATCAGAATATCTTTTATTGCCACAATATGCAAGATTACATATGAGGAATTTGTCTCAGTGTCATTATGCAGCGTAGCGGTCATGTCAATATTCAGATTAAGAAATTGAGCACAGCGGTAGTTCAGGCAGGCCACGGATGTCAAGCCCAGCTTAAACCCAGCCCACAGCTGATTAGGAGCTGATCTCAAACCCAGCCCACATCAGCTGACTGCTTAGCTGATGCATTCAATTGGCTCAACTCAAACAGGGCACCTATAGAGAGCCGCAGGGATGACGTATTTTTGTAGTCAGAACACGGACCCATCCAACCCATTCTCATTCAGATATCTTGAGGTGAGAGGTCAAGGGACCCCTTTGAAATTGAATCTTGCCTTGGAGTGTTATTTAGCCACCTTCCCAACAAGCTAGCATGACATGGTTAATACCAATAGATACAGCCCGCTACATCCTCTGAAAGACAGCAAAGCAGGATGAGACCACAGATGGTGAGGTTTCGGAGGCCCCCTATCTGACTGTCGGAATGCCCCCGGGCACTCGCTCAATCGGAATATACTAACAAGACAAAAGATGAATAGCTAAAGTGTTTTTAAAATGTATCTTTCTTTTGACAGCAATGAGGTCTTTTCACCATCAAAGGGATCCAGACCAAATGTGAGGAAGGTCTTGATAGTCATTACAGATGGAGAATCTACTAGAGGTTCCCTACCCGACGCAGCAAATTTAGCTGAGCAACAAAACATTGTCCGATTTGCAATTGGGGTAAGATATTTGGTTTACTTTGACATACTGTGGAGAGAGACTTAACATTGATCTAATAAACAGATGGATCAATAGTATTCTGAATCAGCAAACGATCAATGACCAGAGATAAGTTGGGTTTACTTTCTCTTTACATTTGAATGTGGGTTCTGGGCCCTTATGCACCAGGCCAAGATGATATGTGGTCATGTATTTACATGACAACAACAATAATATGACCTGACCTCTGACCTCTATGTATCAATAAACAGATCAACTCTATCACACAGTGCTACACCTCTGAATCACCGTTTCTTAATATCTCTAGGTGGGAAATGCATTTAATAATGCAAAAGCAAAAGCAGAATTGGACACCATTGCATCCTCTCCAAAACCAGAGCATGTGTTCAAAGTGGACAACTTTGCAGCACTCGAAGAACTGAAGAAGGGCTTGCAGGACAGACTCTTTTCTATTGAAGGTATGGTTCCCACAACAGTTATTAACTCATTGAGTGCCAATGACGTCGATCGGCGTCAAACCGAATAGTAACGTAGAGTGCCAATGACGTCGATCGGCGTCAAATGTGTTTTTTGACGGTGGGACGTGGATCAAAGCCTCAGGCATCTCCTCTAAAAGTATGGTAGCTATTGCATGTGTATAACCTATTTTACAGACCCATTAGGTGGCGACAGTGCTCTCCAGATTAGAGAAAGTTGAGTAAAAAACAGAGAAGAAGTCATTGGGGAAACGGAAACGGCACGGTATGCATGGATATGCATGAAGCATAACGTTAGCTGTGCCTGTGAACAGCAGTCAATCTGCTGCCACAATTGAGCTCCTCCCTCTCCGCTGCGATAGCCCCTCCATATGATTTAGTTGCCGACACCAGCGTCTTTCTGAAAAGTTACATTATTCTCAGCTGGGAGCCGGCGACACGCTGTGAAAAAGCTGCGTGGAGCGCACTTTTCAGTACAGAGCAAACGCAGCAGAGAGCCACCACCAGAGACACTCCCACGGAGGAGGAGGAGGGGGGTGGGGCACGCAGGGCAGCATACAACCATTGACAGTAAACACAGACCCAGACAGCATGCAGGCTCGATGGACAGAGACAGGCAAACAAGCTAGATTTACTGCCCACCAGCAGTAAATCAAGACCAGCAAGAAAGTGTAGGGTCTGCGCAGCAGGGGCCAGCGCTGCTGGTTGCAGCTAAAAAATATTATTTTGCCAAACAAAATTCCTTTGTTTTCGCTCTTTTATTGAAGGAAATTATTTTTGAGGTGTCACTACATCAGAAAATATTAGCTTCAGAGTCAGTGATGTGCTTGAAATGTTTCATTTCACAAAAGGCTGATTATCTCAGCTTTTTAGTCTGAAACGTCTGTTTTTGCTGAAATCAAGCTATCTTCTCCGGCTGATAACTAAAGAACGGAAAATGATATCAATAAACTTTTTTTTGCTGATGATAGAAGA
Organism: Poromitra crassiceps; assembly: GCF_964638095.1. NCBI lineage: Eukaryota > Metazoa > Chordata > Actinopteri > Beryciformes > Melamphaidae > Poromitra > Poromitra crassiceps. The sequence goes on along the minus strand of NC_139626.1, from coordinate 24,621,754 downwards.
GAGTCTCATCGTTCTTTGGGCGTGTTCGGTGTTTACATAGTAATATCACACAATATTCTGTGGGCCTCGAGAAATCACTGAAAACGCTCTGAAACTCTGGCACTGGGAGCGTCCGTTCTCCAAAAGTGGCTGGCACTCAATGAGTTAACATCATTAATATTAATATTTTTTAAATTTTCACTTGAATTGAGATGGGTGAATGTACCTACTGACTGTAAAGCGCTTTGGATAAAAGCGCTATATAAATGCAAGCCATTTACCATTTACCATGTTCCATTTCCACACACAAAAATGTTCAGTTCCGCACTGTGGCGCACAATTGCTTGAATGAAATCAATGATGACATCACAATTGCTCACATAGACAGAGTGACATCACTGATGAAAAGAAATAGCTTGAGTCAGAGAAAGTCCATGAGTTTGGTCACACCCGAAAAAAGTGCACACATGGCACATCTAGATGAAAGAAGAAATGATAATCAAGAATAATACCGGGTAATTACTAATACATGACATCTACAGTATACTCACATTTGGAGCAAATCTCCATACTATTTGAATGAGCATTCACAAGTTGTTTCATGAAGTATGTCACTGTATTAAAATCAACTGACATGCATGCCTTTTTTGTCATGGACAGATGTTTCTTTGAGAAATTACTGTCTTCATTAATTTTGCTATCACAGGATCTCAATCTAGTGGTGACTCACTGAAAATGGAAATGGCTCAGGAGGGATTCAGTGCAGTTTATGTGCCTGAGGTAAGCTCATGCCTCACTTTATTGCTGAAAACAGACCAATAATACACAATGTAACTGATGTATTTCTCTGTATATATTTACTTCTTTACTAATTTACCTTTTTCACAGCAGCAATTTAGTGTCTAAAAGGCAGTCTAAACACAGGTGCAACCAAAACACAAAACTGCACTGCGCATGCCAATAGTGCAGGCGAGGCCATGCAGCAGCCGAGCTGGGCGAGGCCGAAGTTGAGCAATTGTGCGCTGAGTGAAGTCACTGGAGCACTCCATGATGTGATCAGTGATGTCAATGGAGCACTCCATGATGTGATCCATTTAGTTGTTACAGTGCTGGGGCCATAATTTCTCTGGATTTTCCTCGTAACAAACACACTTGTACTTCATCATAAATTTGTTTAGAATTTTATGGAAATATGGAACAAAATGGATCAGTAAAGATTGTTCAATAAAGATTGTGTCTACTTAGGGGGGGATTCTGATGGCTACTGTTGGTGCCTTCGGATGGAGGGGGGGCTACCAGGTATACTCCAGTGAAGGCCTGAGGACCTCCACCCACGAGGCTAATTATATGCAGCCCGACAGTTATCTAGGTAAGAACATTAATACCAAACTATGAATTGAATAGACAACTGTGAATTGTGATATGCAGTATGCACTGCCCCTCTGCAATCCCCTCCCCCTTCCCTGGAAACCAGGAAAAGGCAACATGAAACACTTGGATGGTGCATATGAGAGCTTTGCGGAAGGAATGGGATATTAATGAGGACTATTACTAGGGCAGGGCGATATGGACCAAAACTCATCTCTGTATTTTTAGGTTGAATACACAATATATATCTCAGTATTTTCTACAAAGTGGGCTAAATGTTCAATTGTAAGTCAAAGCCACATGTGAGGTCACAAGCATTTCATTAAAACAAGACTGTGATCAAAATAAAATGCAGACAGGGTTTCCTTCCCTGACTATTGGTGCTTTCACAAAATATTTATTATTACACAATGAGATTTTTTATAAATAATTATCGGTAATGTGTCTATAATGAGTGGGTAAAGCCAAATAATAGAACGGCTAGAGTAGTCTGATGAGTTCAGAAAAGTACAACACTTACTGTATGCCATATCACGATATTACGATATCGAAAATCGAGTCTAGTCTCATATCACAATATCTATAGTATCAATATATTCCCTGCGAGTGCTTTTGCCTCTACACTACCCAGACGTCCTCTCATTCGCTGTTTGCTGAACATAAAATATTTTTTTCTCATCAGTGCTCTTTTATCCTAGGTTACTCCATGGCAATTGCCAAAACACAGAAGGGCATTGTAACAATTGCAGGCGCACCAAGATACGATCACAGAGGGATAGTAATGGCACTCTCAACAACGATGCAAATGATTGACCCCTTTCCATGGCAGGTTTGTGCTCAAATCAATTGGATTGATTCTTAGAAGACAATGTAATATTTTTTGATTCTTAGAAGACAATGTAAGATTTTTTTCTTCTTCTTTGTATTGGTTTATATGGATGATTTATGGCTCATACAGTTTCAGATTGGTGCATATTTTGGGGCCGAGGTTTGTGCCATGGATGTGGACCGTGACCCTAACCAGTACACTGACATAATCCTCATATCTGCCCCTATGTTCATGGACACAGATAGAGAGGGAAGGGTTTACATCTGCAGCCTAACTGGTTTGGTAAATGGTGGTTTTATTTTGTGCTTTTAAATCCATCTCCATTTGCTATTGGGCGTGACGTTTAAAACATTAATTCTCATCTTTTTTCCCACACCAGAAAGTTGACTGTCAATTCGAAGCTCCACTAATACTCAAAGGGGATGCAGTTGGAAAAGGAAGGTTTGGGTCGTCTCTTGCCCCACTGCCTGACCTTAACAGTGATGGATTCAATGATTTGGCTGTTGGGGCACCTTTGGAGAATGATGGTCAAGGAAGCATTTATATATTCAATGGTGGAAGAGTAACAATCAATCCTACATACTCACAGGTGTGTGAGAATCAAAGCTACAGTAGCTACCAAACGGAACCACAGATTACAATTTGAGCACTTAAATGAAAATATTCTCCTCCATTTCATAGAGAATTGCTGGCTCTGAAGTCCAGTCAGGACTGCAGTTCTTTGGCCTGTCGATCAGTCAGTCTTCTTTTGATCTTAGCGGAGACGGGCTACGTGATTTGGCAGTGGGCTCAAAGGGCAAAGTGCTCTTACTCAGGTAACTCAAGTGTTATTGTTGTACTCCCTTATATAATGTGTATTGTATTTTTTTTTAAATCACTTTGTATGAGATTGTAAGCATAGAATTTGCACTTTTGTGAGTCCCACAATTTGAAGTGGAATACAGCTGAAGCAGGGCTCTAGCTTCAGGACCTCCCGTCATCCCGGGGATGATAAAAGCTACGGTCGGGGAGGATATAAATTAATTTGGGAACAAATTTGGGACCTAAGTTGAAAAATAAAGAAAAGGCCAATGTTACAATGAAAATTAAGCTGACTGACACACACACACACACACACACACACACACACACACACACACACACACACACACACACACACACACACACACGCGCACACACACACACACACAACAGTGTTGCCAACTTGGCAACATTATCACTAGACAATGACTTTTCAGACCCCCCTGGTGACTTTATCATTATCATCGTCCAGATGTCACAATGTCTATGACGATGTCACAATGTCATCGTCAGTGATGTCACTCGAGCAATTGTGATGTCATCATGTCTATGACATCATCAGTGATGTCACTCGAGCACTCGATGATGTCATCAGTGATGGTCACTCAAGCAATTGTGATGTCCTGTCATCAGTGATGCGAAGTTGACAATTGTGCACTGCGCATGCCAATAGTGCAGGCGAGGCCATGCAGCAGCCGAGCTGGGCGAGGCCGAAGTTGAGCAATTGTGCGCTGAGTGAAGTCACTGGAGCACTCCATGATGTGATCAGTAATGGTCACTGGAGCACTCCATGATGTGATCAGTGATGGTCACTCAAGCAATTGCGATGTCTTCAGTAATGCGAAGTTGAGCAATTGCTCGCTGTGTGTGCATGCCAATAGGGCAGGCGAGGCCACGCAGCAGCCGAGCTGCGGGCGAGGCCACGCAGTGGCTGAGCTGCGTATGTGAGCCAGCGCGGCGGGCGAGCCTAGGAATCCAGCGCGCGTCTAACGAGTGACGTGTCCTAGAGAAATGCAATATTTACAGTAAATACCATCTGCTGTTAGCTAACAGTTAGCCGTTAGCTGCTACATTTGCTAAGTGTTTACCAGGCTCAAAACAGTGTGATAGTAATGTTTAAACAGCTTTGATATCTGTTGGCCGTTTTGTTGACAATAAGCGATATTTTGCCTTCTAAAGTAATGTTTTCACGGAGATAAACAGTATGGTTGCTACTTCCGTTTTATCGCAGACAAAGAGTATACTGAAGACAGGAAGAGACACTCTTCTGCTTCTTTTACAACAGCGCCTGCAGTCTTATTATCTTGCATTGGAACATAAGTGGAAAAAAATATCTTCGGTTCTTATCAATCTCTAAGCTCTTTGGCACAAATGGTGACGTGCGTTGTTACGGTAGATCGAGAGCTTTGCCTTCTGGCTCAGCTCTCTTTTCGTCACAACGGTGCAGCAAAGCGAATGCAATTCCCCTCCCGTTGCTCTGATTCTCTGGCCCATCTCCCACACCATTGTCGCCTGACTTGAGAACAAGACCCCAAACTCCTTCACTTGGAAATTATTATTCATATATTTGGCTAAAGTTTGCTTCCTCTGTTCTGCCCACTTCCAGATCACAGCCTATAGTAATGGTAAAAGCACAAGTGTCATTCAACCCAACCAAAATTCCTAACAACGAGGACTGCTCAAATCCCTTGAGGAACACAGCTGAAATCTGCTTTACCATGACGCCACACTCACAAGTACAGACAGGTTTGTGACCTTCCTTACTTTTTATAAACCACTGAGCCATTTTCTCTCTATCTGAATATTTACATTATGTATGATGTTAACCCTTTAATGAAACTTTAATCTGTTCCAGCTCAAGCAACGATTAATTATACTTTCACACTGGATTTCACCCGCAAGCCCCCAAACCACCGAGCTTCAATGGACATCGATCGGAAACAACGAGAGAAGACCAACTCTTTTACTCTTGACCTCAAACAGCAACGATGCTTTAATCATAGCTTCTTCATTGAGGTGTGTTGTTTATATGGCAGTTTGTTTCTGTTGGGTTTTGAGTAACATTACATGAACTTACTAATAGTAGTTCAGTATGAACTACAGCAACAACAGGACCCTTAGGGGCAGCTGTGTGATCTGCTGTCCAGAGCCTGTCCCAATACTGACAGTAATGTAGCATTACTGAAAAATCAAAATTTTGTTCTGTACAGCGCTGATAGTTTTTCCATCACAGTGCTTTCTTGTTACAGGCTTGTCCAGAAGATGTTCTCAATGAACTTTCTAATGAGCTTAGATTCACCTTTGAGGGTATACCTTCTGTGGAGAGGCTCAAGCCAAGTCTTGCCCAGCAGGCTCTGACCAAAACCAACCATCCTGTAAGTTTTTACGGGTGATGCATTTATTTATTTGTTTTCATAAACTGAATGTATTGATTAATATAAAATAAATAGCTTTCTGTTACATTGCATGTCATCAGAAGGCCATGTATGCCCTGGCTGTGTTACATACATACAGTACATATTTTACAACTTTATGATACATAAAACAGCACCTCTCCTCCTACCGTGATGCACTGCTAGCCGCCAAATCTGCCTACTTCTCCACCCTCATCAACAGCACCAACAGGAACCCCCGCACTCTCTTCTCCAAAAGCTCCTCCAACCCCCGGACAATAACACACTCTCCTCCCCTGAACTCTGCAACTCATTTCTCCACGCCTTCAACAGCAAAATCTCCAAAATCCACTCCTCCCTGACTGCCTCCATCGCCAACCCCTCCGCCCCTCCCCCCCCCACTATCATCTTCCCTCCCCCTGACCTCCCCCCTCCCTCACTGCCTTCTCCCCTGTTGACTCCTCCCTCATCACCGACATTTTCACCGCCTCCAAGTCTTCCACCTGCTCCATCGACCTCCTCCCCACCCCCCTGACCAAGGCCTGCCTCCCCGCCCTCATCCCCCACCTCACTGCCCTTTTCAATCAGTCACTCTCCCAAGGTCACGTCCCCTCTGTCTACAAACTCGCTGCCATCACCGCCATCCTCAAAAAGCCCACCCTCGACCCCGCCAACCTCTCCAACTACCGCCCCATCTCCAACCTGCCATTCCTCTCCAAAACCCTCGAGCGCATCGTCGCCATCCACCTTCACTCCCACAACCTCTACGAACCCCTACAGTCTGGCTTCCGTCCCTACCACAGCACCGAAACCGCCCTCTCCAAAGTCATCAACAACCTCCTCACCTCCGCTGACTCTGGTGCCCTCAACATCCTAGTTCTACTCGACCTGAGCGCAGCCTTTGACACTGTGAACCACTCCATCCTCCTCCAAAGGCTGCGCCAACTGGGTGTTGAGGGCACCGCACTGGACTGGCTCACCTCATACCTCACCGACAGACAACAGTTCATCTCCCTCTCCGGTCACTCCTCCACCCTCTCCTCTGTTTTGCAGGGGGTCCCCCAGGGCTCAGTCCTTGGCCCCCTGCTCTTCATCTGTTATATACTCTCCCTTGGTCACATCATCCGTCAATTCAACCTGGACTTCCACTGCTACGCCGACGACACTCAGCTCTACATTACCACCAAATCCCTCCAGAACCCACCCCTCACCCACATCGAAAACTGCATATCTGCAATAAAAACCTGGCTAACCTGGCTAACAGTGACAAAACTGAACTCCTCCTCATTGGCACCAAATCCACCCTCAATAAAACCGGACCCATCACCCTCACCATTGACGACTCCACCATCACCCCCTCCCCCCTGGCTCGCAACCTTGGTTTCATCCTGGACCCCACCCTCTCCTTCGATCCCCACGTCAGCTCTGTTGTTAAAACCTCATATTTCCATCTCCGCAATATCGCCAAAGTCAGACACTGCCTCTCCCCCCCTGCTGCTCAATCCCTCATCCATGCCTTCATCTCCTCCCGCCTCGACTACTGCAACTCCCTCCTCACCGGCATCACCTCCCGTTCCCTCCATAGACTCCAGATGGTCCAAAACTCAGCCGCCCGCCTGCTCACTCACACCCGGTCCCGCGATCACATCACCCCTGTCCTCCACTCTCTCCACTGGCTCCCCGTCAAGCAACATATCGACTTCAAACTATTACTCCTCACCTTGAAAGCCCTCCACAGCCTAGCCCCCCCCTACCTGACTGACCTCCTCATCTCCCATCGCCCCTCGCGTACACTCTGGTCCTCTTCTACTACCACCCTCATCATCCCCCCATCCAGACTCAAAAACTTTGGTGACCGTGCTTTCTCCCGCGCCGCACCCCGAATTTGGAACTCCCTCCCCCAGACCGTCCGAGACTCTCCCTCACTCCCCACTTTCAAAACCCGACTTAAAACCTATCTGTTCTCCCAAGCTTACAACCTCCCCTACCCCTGACCACCTCCTCCAAACCATCACCCTCCTTTTTCCTCTGCCTGTCGCGCTCACTGCATTCACCGCAGCCAGTTGCCACTCATTTTCTTTTGAATTGATAATCAGGCTCGTTTATATGCGTTGTAACTTCATGTTGTGATTTGCATTGACCATTGGTTGGATTTGAGCATGCATGGGACGGGATATGGGGCAGATCCCCGTGCGTAATCACTGTGGCAGCTGCTGGTAACGGGGAATTGCGTTCAGGTGTGTGCGCCGTCACTCAAACTCAATTTCAATGGAAACGCCTACAAGTTGCAATTGTACATTGTCGAAGTTGTAGAAATATCGCAATTTTGCATCTTGAAAAGCGCTATATAAAATAAACGAATTATTTATTATTACATCTTTTACAAGTTCTGTGGAATTCAGAAAAACAATTACATTTTTTATTTAAAGGCTGTGTGTTTTACACTATTTAGTGAGTTTTTGATGAGTTTCACGGGCCCAAGACACGTACTGATGAGACAATGTAAAACTTAGTTTAAGTAAACTAATTTAAGTATTTGCCAGAAATCTTTTAAAACGAACTTCAATGCTAATTCCATTTATGTATGACAGTAGGCAGTTTTATCCTTTAACAAGTCAATGTTGGCTGTTTATTGTTTGCTACAGACCATTTGTATTCACATGGTTGACTTCATCCCCTGTATCACAGTTGGAGTTTGAGATCAACTGTGGCGCTGATGGCAAATGTGTTGATAAGCTTAAAGTGGATTTCAACTTCACCAGGTGAGAGGGTTGGGCTGTGTAGAGGAAGGATGATACATTGTAGCTCTGTGTTCTGGCATTTAAAAAATGACACTGATAAGCCTGATGGGTGATTAATTGTCTCATTCTGATGAAACTTGGAAGCATGATACATTTGGGACAAAACATCACACTGATTGGCCCAAGCAGCCCATATTTTATCTCAGACACCACTGGTCCAATTTTGACAAAGCTTGCCGGGATGATGCATTTTGTACAGGCGGCAAGCTTGAGCTTTTACAGAGGAAGCCGCAAAAAGATAGCCTGGGTAAACCCAGCCCCCAGTGACCTGCTCTCAGGCTTACCCTGCTCACGAGTGACTGGGAACTCTGAGAGCAGGTCACGTGGGGGCTGGGTTTACCCAGGCTAGCAAAAAGATACTGAAAGCTGTAGTTCCTTGAATGGCCACTTGAGGCTGGCTCCAAAAGAGTTCACCCCCCATCATGTTAAAATGCCCGTCTTTTTTTAAAGTTGCTCACCATCTTCACTTCTCCAAGCATAAATTGCACAAAATCTACCCTCCTGTCTCACCACGTGGTGACAGGTGTCAAGTGTCTGTATTATTGTTCTATAAACATTTTAAATAAAATATTGGTTTTGGTCTATATAGCTAATTTCACCATTCATAACAACTGTACGGGGGGGGATTTGTTTTTAATATAATACTCATTTAAAGGATAAGATGATTGGTATTGTAATCCACAAACGCTACGGATTAGCCTCCTGAAAATCTGTGTAAATATCGGCGCGGCCTGGGGTCCTTCAGGCTAGAGAGCGAGGTGGTCGGCGCAGCCGAATGACGTGCAACGCATAGGCCTTCTTGAGGCATCCTCTCTGCCTCTGGATGCCTTTGCCCCGGGAGGGCCTGGTGAGACGAAGGAGGAGAGCGGCCGGGAGACAACCCACAGCGCCTTAGAGCCCCCATGCACCGAAGGGTCTTGCAATGCTGCGATGGAGCACTAGCTCTATTGCAGCGGATTGGGCATGATCGGCCCTTCCGCGGGCAACGTTGCAGACAGCGTAGGAGGGCTGATCCGTGAGTGGCTGCTTCTAGGCTGCGGGTCGGGGTCTTAATCGGCCTCGGCTGGGTCTACTGGGCGAGGGTGTATGATGTTCGACAGACCCGAAACACCTTACGACCCCAGTTAACATCACTGATGTGCATGCTGAAGTATGTATTTGTAACATAACATAAAGGTCAAAACTGTGAACTTGAACCTTGGAGAGAAGATTCATTTTGTTACTGATTGGCCCAAAGGGTGCCAGCCTTAATTGTGGAGGGTGACATGTTTCACTCGTCTCTTTTCTCATATCATCTTGTCAGATCTTCAGTGGTTAAAGTGGGCATTGATGAATTGTTGAACGTCACCCTGTCAGTGGAGAACACAGAGGAAAACTCTTACAACAGTCGCGTCATTCTCACATACCCAGCTGAGCTCTCGTACAGGAAGTTCACAGCATTATCACTGCAGGTAATGTATGAATCAGTATGAATCAGTTTCAGCGTCATCTTTTCTCCACTACTCCATAAGGCACGTGTCTCACTGTGAAGTTCCCGATGCATTCCGACGCATTCAGGTGATAATGTGGGGTGGCAATGTGCCAAAAAAAGTGAGCGCTTGCCTTTGTTACATCGCCCAAAATCCACCAGTCAGAATAGTGGTCGCACTAACGTTAAACTGTGGATGATTTTACAAGTGGCATTCAAGTCATATCTGACTAGTTTTCAATTTATTTCTCCCCACAAAAGTTAGGCTAAATGTCTCGATATAGGCTGATGCAACACTATCACCCTCTTGCATTTTCACATAGGCCGACAAGACAGACAGGTCAGGAGGAAAAGAAACCATTCAAGCCGTTTGCAGCACTTGAGGAAACCTTGAGTTTGCTAGTTTAATTTGTTGATATAAGCGATTGCGTGAACGATTAATTAATTAATATGCTACATGAATGTTAGCGGGCACTTATCACCCAATAGCCTAATGCAGTAAGTAGTAGGCTATCATCTCCTTGTTGCATTTTCAAACTGGCAGATGGGGGGAAAGAAACGATTCAACTTTTACTTGTTTACTCACCTAATTTGGCTCTCTTCCAAATAATACAGCCATGTAACTACTTCAATCATGAGAGGCCAGTTGGTAGGATTTGACAAACTTTATTTAGCAATCGGCATGCATGGCAAATACTTTGGCGCATGACTCCATTGGCCAGTGGCGCTGCTCTTGAGGCAAGAGGAGGGCACCTGCATAGGCTGGGCATGACTCCATTGGCCAGTGGCGCTGCTCTTGAGGCAAGAGGAGGGCACCTGCATAGGCTAGGAGATCCCCCCCCCCGTGGGGGATCAGGAGTCAAGACTCGTTGGTGGCGGACTGGGGAGGTGGGTGGGGCAAAACAACGCTTCGGAGGACGGCTTCAAGGGAGATGGACTGCCGTGAAGCTAGCTGCTGCTATGATCGGCCAGAGAGAGAGAGGTGGCGTAGAACCCTTGCTATATATATGAGGATTAACTGACGTCATATTTGACGTCATAGCAGACGTCATACTAGGACTTTGACTGACCACGTTATGCTAGAACTTGACTGACGTCAGGGGATGATCGGATTATGCATGAGTGGCCTTCTGCTTGAAATATGGTCTGGAGACCTCACGTCCATTCATGAAATTATTAAATAGCACAGGGACATTAATGGTTTGTAAAGTGCCATTTAACCACCCGCCCACTCAGACATGATCAGCCATTTTGCCAATGATGCGGATCCTGTCCAATGGGCTCAGATGGTAATGATCCGCACTTGCGGATAAGGCGGATAATTGTTTCTAAACATGCAGGCCAACCAGCCAGCAGCTGGTAATAATCCGGATTTCAGTGCATGTTTAGAAGGTTGATTGATTGTTTTGTTTTCTTCATTTTCATAAAGGGAAGAGTTGGAAGAGTCGAATGCAACTCTGTAGACAGTGAAGACGGTTTAACACGGGGAAAGACTGACTGTACCATTGACAAGCCTATTTTCAAAAGCAACACCAAGGTTCGTCCTTTGGCCCAAGCCTTTCTTCAGGTCTCACACTGCTGCAGTGACTGTTAACCAACACAGGAGGCGCTGTGATTACAAGAATTTTGAGTGAACAAATAAAATCCTCTCATCTGTTTCATTCTAGGCCCTCTTCATCGTCTCCTATGGGATACTAGACAGCAACAGTCAACTTGACAGGAAGATCCATATTACTGCAAATGCCACGAGGTACTATTCATCTGGAAATCTGAAACACTACAAACTGTGTGTGTGTGTGTGTGTGTGTGTGTGTGTGTGTGTGTGTGTGTGTGTGTGTGTGTGTGTGTGTGTGTCTGCATTGTAACTGTGTGTGCTTCCTATTGCCATTTCTTAAAGGCAGGAAGGAAAAGAGGTCGGTGGCCATGTTTGGAAAGTAGTGCCGGCTACCTCTTTTCCTTCCAAAAAGACCAATTATGTGCATTTTGGATTAATATTTCATCGTGTGGTGAGTACCCGAAGCACATGTATTTTGGCGTCGTGAGATGTGTGTTTTGGCAGATTTTTAACAGCTGTACCATTAGCCTCCATTCTATGGTGATAATTACTAGCTTCACGACTGTAGCTCACTGTAAACTGAGTGGACAGTGCCGGTAAGGCATGGTTTTATTTTTTATTTTTTATTAAACCTTTATTTAACCAGGTGAGTCCCATTGAGATGACAAGATCTCTTTTTCGAGGGAGCCCTGGCCAAGATAGCAGCAATAGTTTCAACAACACACACAATCAAATATTAAAAAGCACATAGGTCAAAGCATACAGTGACAAACTGCAGACTCAAAAGCCTAAAAGGCAGACAGGAACACACAAACAGCACATAAGGAAACATTAAAACACATAAGTCAAAACATGAAACAAAGCACAATAAAACAAAACTAAAAGTAGCAGCTCGCAGAATCCTATGACTAGAATTAGAAGGAGACGGGCCTACCTTTGGAAGCACTCACAACCTCCATTTGAATCTATCAAACCCTTCACTAGATTTTTAAAAGTGCTAATGGGGACCAGCTCAGCTAGCTGCAAGTCTCTCTGCAAGTGGTTCCAAGCTGCAGGGGCAGAGAACATAAAGGCCTGCTTGCCAAGCTCAGTGCGAACCTTGGGGACGGACAGTAAGAGGGTGTCACTTGAGCGCAGACAGTAGTTACTAGTTTTTGTGGTGATATACCTACAAAGGTAAGAGGGAAGCAGACCAAGGATGGACTTGTAGATAAAAGTGTACCAGTAAGTAAGTCTGCGCAGGGCCAATGAGGGCCACTGAACTCTGGCGTACAGGGTGCAGTGGTGTGTGAGAGCTTTGCAGCCTGTCACAAACCTCAGAGCACTGTGGTACACAGTATCCAGGCGATGCAAGCATTGGGAAGAGGCATGCATGTACAGCAGATCGCCATAGTCAAGCAGGGGAAGAAAAGTAACTTCTATCAGTTTTTTCCTGGCGAAATAGGAAAAACAGGATTTATTTCTAAAATAGAAACCTAGCTTAAAGGAGGACTTACCTCCAAAACACTTTTTTTCAGCTTTTAACCAATATATATGACTTTGGGGGTGATGTGTGAAGAATTCTGGTCAGAATTTCCACATTTGACACCAAACTGTTGCCATTTTACCATTTGTATCATTTTTCAGCAGCATATCTGGCATAAGCGCCCTCTTAGGGTCAAAGACTGCTTTTTTTTTTTTTCTCAAATGAATGGGATATTTGACACGTCGTTACGTCACGGTGTTCCCAAAGACTATGGGATTTCAAGATAATTACTCCCTTACCCCCCCTGTACCCTTTCGGCTCCTCAGAACTCCAAGCCTATTCCTATTGAAGTTTGCTCTTAAAATACTGAACCAAACGTCGTCAAAGTTGGCACATGTCTTAATTATAGTTAGTTTCCCGCTGAATGTGTCACTACTTTATTAATATCTTACCTGAATAAGCTCGAATGATGATGTATATATTATCAGTCCGAGTTGGAAGCAGCTGTCTCCAGCCCAGCGAGGCGGGAGAGAGTCCTACTGTAAACCTCATGCACTAGCTCCAAGCTCCGCGGGCGCGCGCAGCAGAGCAGAGCTCTCTGTGCTCTGAGAGTAGAGAGAGCAGTCTGATATTTCCGCAAACAAATATGGTCGCAATGATGTTCATCATGTCTTCATTTGTACATAGACGTTTTTGTTTTCTTGTGTTCAGACATAGGTTTATAGATGTTATTTATTTACCTTGACAGTTTCGACGAGTCAAACTCTCGTCTTCTTCAGAAGCAGTCGCACTGACAGCTGGGTAAGACGTGTCAACCAGTTGCTTTTCAGCAACTGGCGGTGTGCCCAGCTGAGCTGCCAGGTCTGCCAGGCCGGCCACGCCCACTATGACGTGTCGTGGCCGGACTGACAGATCCAACAGCCCCGCCGGGCACATCGTCTTACCCAGCTGTCAGTGCGACTGCTTCTGAAGAAGACGAGAGTTTGACTCGTCGAAACTGTCAAGGTAAATAAATAACATCTATAAACCTATGTCTGAACACAAGAAAACAAAAACGTCTAAATATGGTCGCAGTTTAGCGCACATGTAAAATATAACGCTATACTACGACGTGACAACGTGACAAAGCTTCTCTAAACACATCGGCTACTATCATTTCCCTGCATCCCTCCTACTGAGATTATATCGGTAATGATTTTGGACATACTGAATGCGCGGAGGAGAAGGTCAACTTTCACGTTAACTTGACAATTTGACCCAAGTATCAGAATCCTCTTTCACCGTTTTGACCGGTGTGTCAGGCGGTGGTGGCGGAGATGCCATATTGCATAAACGTTTTGTTTTATGTAACGCTAGCTTTGTTTTGATCAGACTCTAGTTTAGGTAACATCACCGCTTCAAGCTAACGGCAACAAAGACGTTGTTAGGCGCATTGCCATCCGGTGTTAATTCTGGGTCCGGGGTTTACGCCCCCATGACAAAAAGCGGGGTGGAAGGTGCCCAGACTACGACTACTGTGCCCGTCTGTGAAAAGCGTCCTGTCCAGTCGCACCTTCGCAAACAGATGCGGGATTCCCTCAATCCTGTACCCAATCTCAGACTGTATTCTCTAAATCGCACACCAGCTATTTCTGTCTGTTTGTTTGTTGCTCCGTGAGGTTACAAGCGCCCCATGCATGCAACAGGCTGTTTCGCCAGCCGGGGTCTGGCAGGAGGGAGGAGGCGCAGGCAGCCTGCACTGCGCTGAGAGGAAAAAACTTTTGCACAACTTTTAACAACAATCACGAAAAGCCCCCAAACTAAAATGAAAAAGGGACTATATGGCAACTTGGACGAGGGAATGACGTAGAGAAATCTCGCATTGTGTTACCCCAGAACGGGGGGTTTGTCGTATTGTGCGGTGTGCTGCTGTAACGAGCCCATGCCACTTTGCTCTCGTAACGTAGTTCAACACACTGCCATAGAGTTACATGCAGAAAAATAATTAAATTTCTAGTTCGCCACTGAATTACCAAATTGATATAACTTTCAACCATTTTGAGCAAAGCTCTTTCCATACAGGCCACCAGCGTTGGCTAATTGTTGATATTTATACAGATATGGCCCCTCTCAAATAAATTATTTTTGAGGCAATAGGCAAACTGTAATGGCGTCGATTTCCGAAAAAAAATCTGGACTTCAACACAGCCAAAGAGTCCAGTATAGACAAGAGCATATGTCATTTCTTGGTTTTTTCCATAGGTATTTTCAAATCACTGTTCTAATACATATCTAGGGGGTAAGTCCTCCTTTAAGCTTCAACTTCTTAACTAGGTTTTCAATGTGGGTTTTAAAAGTTAAACGTTCATCAATTAAAATACCTAGATATTTGTATTGAGACACTAGTTCGATCAGACTGCCCTGCAAGGTTACGATTTTTGGAAGATAATCTAATGTCTTTCTAGC
Organism: Poromitra crassiceps; assembly: GCF_964638095.1. NCBI lineage: Eukaryota > Metazoa > Chordata > Actinopteri > Beryciformes > Melamphaidae > Poromitra > Poromitra crassiceps. The sequence continues at coordinate 24,606,650 of NC_139626.1, read as the reverse complement.
ATTAGAAAACAACATCAATTTAGTTTTGGTCACATTTAACACAAGTTTCAGATTGAACAATCGTGACTCAACAATACCAAAAGCGGACTGCAAATACTCAAGTGATTGAGCAAGGGTGGCACCACAGCAATAAATGACAGTATCGTCGGCATAAAAATGAAACTGTGCATTTGGGACATTTTGACCCAGGTTATTAACATAGATAGTGAACAAAAGTGGACCTAAAACTGAGCCCTGGGGGACCCATGACACAACATGTAGTACACTGGAGGAGGTACCATCAAATTTAACACACTGTGTCCTATCTGAAAGGTAATTTACGAACCAGCCAACAGCCTGCTCGGAGAGCAGGCTGTTATGGTTATGTGGGGGGGATGTGGCAAATGAGCTAAACTTCCAAAAAAGTGGTGTATCCCTTTAAGGGACCCCTCTCACAATAAGACATTCTATTTTTCTATGCATTTATGCACTTTCCAATAGGCCTACATCGCACTTTAAACACTATCTAGTCTGTTGCTGGTAACCCCCCCTTATGGTGTTTATAGCCTTGTAGTATTTAATGGGCTGATGTTTTGTGGAATGATTTACTTTGCAAATTGTTTGTACGAGTGTGTGTGTGTGTGTGTGTGTGTGTGTGTGTGTGTGTGTGTGTGTGTGAGAGAGTGAGCAGAATTTTGTTCGGCCACACCATTTTACGTGCGATCGGGCTGAAACTTTCAGGAAGTGTAAAGAGCGTGTGAGTGGTTTTATGTGCTTGTCTACTGTATGTATGTGAGCTCACTAAGACAGATCCCAATTGTCACAGGGTGATGTGTGATTGACATGTGATTGTCAGGGACCCCCTTTGTTTACTTATAATATTGTAATTTACGTCTTTGCATCAGAGGGTCAAACAGGAAGTGGGAGTGGCTTATGAGAGTACTTGACGTGACGTTTCAGGTGCGCGACTCTCTCTCCCAGTGTTAATTTGAGCCAGCCACGTATGGCTCCTGTTCTCCAGTTTTGGATTGATCCCTTCGTTTTCACGTGTTAGTGTGTGTGTGTGAGACTTTTCTTTCTAATCGTCTTATGAGCGGAGGCTGCCTGAATCTGGCCTCCACACTATCGACTGGGCTGTCCATACAAGCCGGGCTGTCTAGCTGTCATCACCCCAAGCTGTCGCGGGTAGGCTGCTCCCATTCATTTTGGGACTTCTTGTTTGATGTTTCTGTGCAAAGACGTTCTGTGTTGTTGTGGCAGGTTTGGATTGACTAGACACGAGCTTGATCCTATTTTGAGAGCCAGATCCGTCACACCAATCAACTCTGTTGACATGGCCAATAAAGTGTTTAATTTTGAATCTTCCCGATAGTAAGACGAGAAGATAGGTGCCCTTCTCTTCTCTGTGTGTGTAGTAGAAATATAGCAACCTCCTGCTGGTTAGCGTAGCTCAATGAATGGTAGTCATTGGTCCTGGCTAGCCTACCCACGTTAAGTCACCAAATACACATTCCAAAAGCGCCAAGACGCTCACATGTTGTGACTCATGCATTCACCACGTTGACAGACGTAATGTTAGTTACAAATGTAGTCTCACGGGTTTTGCCGCAAGAAAAGTTGTGGCAAGCCTCTGATTGGCTGGGCTGTAGCCTAATGGAAGCCTGGCTGTCTGCATTGGTGCATCGTTAAAAATGTACCACCCCACACAAATAAGGAGCTCCGTGCAGCCCCGGCTACAGCCCACTACAGTATAGGGGGCGTTGGAATTCCAGGAGGGGGCGGCGACAACGTAACGCACTATTCCCAGCTTGAAAAACATGAGCAGACCAGTTGCCTTATCTAGGCATCAAGTCAGCCGTTTTACTCGCGATTACAGACCTGTTAATAGAGACGTGTAATTGTGCCTTTTATGCCAATATAACGCTCTTCCAAAGAGCCTCTCCTCTTTGAGATCATTACAGACAAGTAGACAAACACTGCCACCAAGTGCCAGCTTTACAACAATAGGCCGTATAGTTAATAGACAAACTATAAACACACTAACACAGCCTGACAGCCACCAAGTATGTGCCTGCTTTAACGCTCCTTTTCAACAATTACAGACAGTATAGACGCTACTGACACACCCGCGGGAACATAGCCTAATTATGTTGTCCCACCTGGCTGCGTGGAGAGACCCGGCCGGCCGCTCAGAGTGCAGGCTGCCCCGTTGCTGTCCATGGTGCTGACAGTAGGCTATAGACAAGCTACAGACACAGCCACAAAGACGTGCCTGCTTACCAATATTTAAATTAAATCCATTCATAACAACAATAACAGCGTGTGTACCAGCAGCGCAAACATCAAACAACAATGCAATAAATAGAATAACCAGCCTCTTACCTGTAGTAGTCTGTAGTAGGCTGTAGAAATAACAATCCAGCAAACAGGCAGCATGTTGTGAAGCCAAAAACAACAGAACACACTAGTGACTGAACAATGTGATCGAGCCCGGGTAGCCCACCTGACGCCGGTGTAAAGCTGCTGCAGCTGCCTCCAGGCTGCTCGCCAGCCTCGCCACGCCAGGCTCGCCTTCTTCCTCAAACTCACGGTCACGGGCCCGTGACAGTGGGGCCGCGGCAGGCGCCGCGGCCGGAGGGTTCTTCTTTAACCATTTTCTAATGTCCATGGCGGCGAAATAACTCAAAAAGTGCGGATATGGTTCTCTTCTCTAGTGGGTCTCCAGTAGCCTAGCCTAATCAACTAGCCTACAACAAGAGGCGGTTTCCCCGAGGCCGGATCCAACATATAATGTCCCGCCCTACTCTGCCTCTGATTGGCTTACCCTGATATTTTACCCTAACTTAACCAATCGCTGTAATCCTCATGCTACATGGCTCTGCCTCATGCGTACACACAACCAATCATCGCTCCCCATGAGCCTAAAAAACCCAAACCAATCCCAGGTGGCGAAAGAAAATCTACCTTCGCCATCCTGAGAAAACCTTCGCCATCCTGGGAAAACAAACAAAAACAAAAAAGAGTAAACGGACCACGTTTTGACTGAGGGGGCGGGTAGTCTGGGTGAGGGGGCGACGCCCCCTCACGCCCCCTCGTGACGCCGGGTCTGGCTCCGTGGTTGGTCAATTCATCTGTGATGCATTTTGTTTTGGTCCTCAACCACTTTTTAAGAGTTGTGCCCCAGATGTAGATATCTATCTATGGCTGGCTACTGCCAGACTAGCTGCCATGGGGCTTTTGAGGCACTGTCTACAATCACTGCGCCCAGTGGTTTTGTCAGGAAAGTAGTTCCGGCTATGTCTTTGTCTCGTAATGTCTCGTAATTTTGCATTATTATTTCATAATTATTTCGTGGTGAATGCACGAGTCACAACTAGGGTTGGGTACCGAAACAAGGTACCAATATGGTACCGGTACTTGTACAACCAATACTACCGGTACCGAATTGCAACCCAGATTTAGGTACCTCATTTAGGTGCCATGCCCGAGCTGCTGAGTGAAATATCCGCCCTCCAAGCCTCCGAAACGGGTGCTGCACGCACCTTCACTAACATTCTAGGGCATAACACATGCAATTATTGTTTGAAATCCTCTTTACAGCCTCTTTAAATAAAAAATAGGTTTAAATATGCTTTAACTTTTTTTTAAAGTACCGTTTCAGGCACCGTTTAGGCACCGGTACCGTTTTAGAAGTATCGTTTTAGCACCGGTATCGAAAAATATGAAACGATACCCATCCCTAGTCACAACATGTACATAAGAGCATTTTGGAGCTGTTGGACTGTGTAATGTAGGTGGCTTAATAGGGGTAGGCTAGCCAGTACTAGCCTTCCAGATCAAGAACAGCCAATTCCACAACTGTGGCGTGAGCGGGGCTTCAAAGGTCTGGACCCAGGATAAGCCAGTACCAATGACTACCATTCATTGTGCTGCTAAGCTATCTAGCGGGAGGGGCGGGTCGCTATTTTTCTAGAGTACTACACACACACAGAGAAGACAAGGACATCTATCTTCTTGTCTTACTACTGTATTGGGAAGATGGCAAATAGGCGAGCATTTCTAAAATTCATTTCTCATCTCTTTTAGTGGAAATGTTGAGCACTCCCAAGAAAGTGAACTTTACAAAATGAAAGAAATTGCTGTAAAATACAGCATTTTTGCTTCAATTTCAATTGAAAGGTTTGTGCGTTTCCTATTCTATTTTAGAAACATATACAATGGATCATTTCTTTAAGAACTTTAAAATTAAACTGTTTTACATAATGAATGTAAAAAATGTCTTGTGCCAAACATTCATTTTTGTTTTCAGTTCACTCAGCTACACCAATTTCAGTTTTGGAAAGAATAATTTGGAGAAACCAGTCCAACATTCAATCAAGGTAAAATATCTTAGAATGATTTTAAGCTTCATTGACTTGATCCAGCCTGGGATTTATTACTGACTAATCTGCCCCTTGTCCTCCCTCTCCTGTCAGGTGTTAAATGGTTTGAGAGCGCTCAATATGACTGTGGTGTTCAAGGTGCCAGTGAAGCTTGGTGACAAAGACATCTGGGTGGATCCTACAAGTATCCAGGTGACATAATGTGGAAGCTCAAAGCTGCCAAAACCTCCATGTCTCGTGTGGCTATATTGTTCATGCAGTTATAGTTGTGAGTGTTTAAAGGACAAGGCTGGTGTTTCTTTTTGCATTGCTTACCGCCAACAAATCCTATGAAAATAACAAAATCAGCAATTATTTTGTTTTGCAAACAAGTCTGGTCCATGTAGCCACTGCCCAATGAAGCCATGGCATGGTTGTAAACACGTTTGCGCCCGCATCTGAATTTCAGCCTGACTTTTTCTGGTAACAGTTAGTGATTTTTAAAATTGAAACTATGCCCCCTATCGTTGCATCGGCGCTGTTTCTAGGCCGAGCGCCTGGCGCAGCGCAAATCAGTGGGCGTGGACCAGCGCACTTGATATCGTCGTGCTGGCACTACACGCAGCCTAAAGCATTACAACCACGCCTTTTAAGCATAAAATTATGCACCGTCATGCTCATTGGATAACTGCAATAAACGAATCGCACGCTTGCCTTTTTAGCTCCAATTCCAGTGGTCCCGCAAAACCAGATGAAAGCCAAACGCTCCGCCCCCCCCCCCCTCCCTTCATCCAGTCTGTCTGTCTCTATTATAGGCTATTATTCCATATTATTATGCTTCTCAAACCAATCTAACTGCAGTTTAAATACTGCAAGCATGTAAATACGCTACACTATAGCAAGATCAAAGTGAAAAGAATGTTCTAAATGCATCGGATAGAAAAATATAGCCTATCCCTATATGATGAGATTAATTTTATATTGGTGAAAGTTTGTCCAGAACGATATCGTTTTCTCTCCCCTGCTGCAGGTAGAATGATGCACATAAATATACCCTACATTATGTAAAGTCATTGCATAAATGTGTTTTTATTGTAAAACTAAATGTGAAGTAGGGCCAAGTTATTGGAGCGGACATCACAGTATAGCACATGACAGTAGAAAGCGTTCCGCTGTCACTTATCTAAATCACGTTAAATCGACAAGAGATATATATAGGCCCAGGAGGACATATATGTTTCACATAGGGTGGTGTATTCATTTCGATGTTTCATTTGGTCCAATATTGAAATGTGTACAATTGCAGGTTGTGTTACCATTACACATTAATTTAGATCGACCTTTTATATCTATTTCGCCTCATTTGGTTGCTATTTAGTAGCGAAATGGAGAAGCACAATGCATGCTGGGACAGGCCAGACAACTTACAACTTATTTTTCCTATATGGGAAGTGTGTTGTGCCTGTCTAAGCGAGGGAGTCAGAGAGAGAGAGAGAAGGGTGACAGAGAAGAGGCAGAAGAGCACTGGCGCACTGAATAGGCCTGGTTTCAGAGAGAGACAGAGAAGGGTGACAGGGGAGAGGCAGAAGAGCACTGGCGCACTGAATAGGCCTGGTTTTCAAAGGCGCAAAGCGCTAAATTTACGGCAGGTGCGAAGATATCAGTACGCCGAGATTTAAGGCCGACACGCCCACTTTGGCCCATTCTGGGACTGCGCCACGCCCATTCGGCCTAAAGCGCATTTGGCAGCGTAAAGCCATATTGATATCGTCCCAAAACAGGCGCAAGGCACGTTTTTTTGCGTTTAAGGCCCGTTTTAGTGCCGAAGGCTTGTGGGAGAATAGGGCCCTATGTCTTTGTGAGCTGAATTTAATTTCTTTTTCTTTTTGCTTAAAATTTGGACTGTGTACTAGTGATGCGCAGGTCAATTCCAAACGGGTTATCGGGGCGGGTTAGGGTCGACTGAAGACAATATTGAGAACGGGTGCGGGTCAAATAGTTAAACACACACACACACACACACACACACACACACAGTATGAGTATAGACACACTACCTACACATTCTACAACTGAACTCTAGGTATTGAGTACTGAATCTGAGTCCGAGTAGTATGTACCAGAACCGGACTGTAAAACAAGTTGTTACGTTACATACAGCACAAAACTGTACATAACATTATCACTGTTATTTTGAATGAGACGGAGGAAAGTGTGAGACATTCTCACATTTTTTCCAGTCTGTTTCCTCAACATTACAGTTGTTCCTACCTGTTTTGCTATCTTGGCCTGGCCCCAGACATATTCAAATTTACTCTTTCACAAATTTGGTTGTCACTATCGAATTCTGGCAGTGTGAACTCCAGACTAAATTTAAATAAATTTTACATTTATACACTCAGCCCTAAATGTAAATATGAGATGTGTCACTTGCATTTGTTGTACTTTGTTGTATTTTTGATTGATAGGGATGTTGATGTGTGGAGGACTTTGTTGTTGTCAAATGTCTGTATTAATTGTAATATATTTTTCCTGTTGTGGTTGTTGACTGTTGCCAACTCGCAGAAAGACAATTTCTGAGAGGATAAATAAACTAAACTAATCAACTAATCACTGCAGCATTGAGTATTAGGCTACCTTAGTTACACAGGTATTTGGAAAATTACTGTACCTGGCCTCCTGTTTTTTCTTCTTTTCTTTGAAAGCCTCAGTTCCAGAGAATGGTAGCCAAGGGAAGGAGTAGGTGCAGTTGTTCTTTGTTCCATTTGAATAAGTGGGATGGTTGGAAACAAAAAACAGCTTAGGTTGCATGTCCAAATTCTCTCATGTCACTCCCCTCTTCCGGGACCTCCAATGGCTTCCCATCTCAGCTCGCATCAAATTCAAGACACTGGTACTGGCCTACAGGGCAGTACACCAGTCAGCTCCCCTGTACCTGCAGGTCAGGTTCCAAACCTCTCACCGCTCCCTTCGCTCCTCTACCAGTGCAGGGCGCCTCGCTCCTCCTTCGCTACGGGCGCTCAAAAGTCGCTCATCCCGATCTCGACTCTTCTCCTCCCTGGCACCCCAATGGTGGAACGAGCTGCCACCTTCGGTCAGGACTGCTGAATCACTGCCGATCTTTCGGAAAAGACTAAAGACTCACCTTTTCAGGCTCCACCTGGGCCCTTCTTGATCTAACTTCTTTCTCTCTCTTCTTTCTCTCTCTTTATTTAAAAAAAAAAAAAAAAAAAAAATCCTAAACTAAAACTCGTACCACTGTTCCTTCAGGATTTGTAGTTGTCATAGACTGTGCTCCATAGTTGATTGCTCTATTGCTGACAAAAAGTGTGTTATTGTAAGTCGCTTTGGATAAAAGCGTCTGCCAAATGACGTAATGTAATGTAATGTAATGTAATGTCCCTAAATTACATGTATGTGTATAACATATTGTGCTATCAGGGGAGCATGCATCCCATGTCCATCCCCTTATGGGTTCACATCATATTCTCAGTCGGGCTAACATGAACCTGCTCTATTTCAGATTCAAGGCTGCCAAATATACCAAGATGAGGAACCTACTGTCACAGATTTTGTGGCTCAGCTAAAGAAAAAGCAGACAGTGGTAAATATTTTACACATACAATTTGCCCTAGAAAAAATGGCAACAGGTCATATGCAGGCATATTTCCTAAAACTATTCAATCTATTATAAAAGGGAGCAAGTGGGCAATCTTTCAATTTTTGTCCCGGAAGTGACGTCATCAGTGATGTCATAGGCATTGTGACATCATCAGTGATGTCATAAGAGGCATTGTGACATCATCAGTGATGTCATAAATGATCTTATGACATCATCACTGATGTCATAAGATTTAGAGCAAGTGGGCACAGACACACCCCTGCACGCACGCACGTACACACAAACGTGCGGGCACACACACACACACACACACACACACACACACACACACACACACACACAGTGAGACTGATGATGTCATCAGTGATGTCATGAGAGCACAATCATCTTATGACATCACTGATGATGTCATAGGCACTGATGTAAACTTAAGGGGCACACACACACACACCCATGCGCATGTAAACTTAAGGGCAATAACATTTTGTGAGCAACACACACACACCCGCACGCTAATAGAGCAGGCGAGGCCACGTAGCAGCCAAGCTGCAGGCGAGGCCGTGCAGTGACCGAGCTGCGTATGCGAGCTGCAGGGCTAGCTCAGCGTACTGCAAGACGGGTGAACCCGCGCGGCCGGCAAGCCTATGAATCGAGTGTGCGTATCGCGCGAGATGCCTAGTTACATTACATTGTCTTAAGAGTTTTCTTTGCTTTCTGCTTTCAGTAATAAATCTATTCCCTCTCTTCCTCTTATCTCATCCACAGGACTGCTCTGTAGCCAGGTGCTCAGTGTTCAAATGCAATAAGTTCATGGGAAGAAATGACCACGACATTTACAATATCTCTGCCAATCTTAGTTCTGGATGGATAGAACAGGTAAGTAATGTGTAGTCTATCTGTAATATGTTAAAATTTAATTTATGATAAAAGTTAATGTTAAATCTCCAGACCTAAATTTCAAATGAAACTAGTGCTCCATACGGAGAGGTGGGGAGGAGTCTGGTCATGTTGGTGTGGGTACACATATATAAATGAGTTTGTATGTGGGTGCGTACGACTATATGAATGTAGATGTGTGTAGATTTGAGTGTTTATGAGAAAGATCCTCCCCTGTCATTTATGTTTGTTTTATTTTGTACTTTGTTTTTGTTTGTTCTAAAAGAAACTAGCGCTCATCTCCTCCTTTGTCTCAAACCCATAGATTGGAGTTATGTCTGCCAAATTCCTCCTGATCAGCACAGCCACTCTGGAGTACGACAGAGACCAGTACATCTTCTTTTCAACAGGGTCCCAAAATAACCCCCCTGTCAGAAGGGTAATTACACATTTCTTTCACTTGTAAGTGTTTAAGATTCTGAATGTGAATGTTGATCCAAATGTCACTCCCACCCCCTAGATCGAGGCAGAGGTAGAAGTGTATATTGAAACAGACCTCACCAAAGAGATCGTTGGAGGATCCCTGGGAGGGCTGGTTCTGCTGGCTTTGATCACTGCTGGCTTATATAAGGTAACACACTGTGGATAGTTCAGGTTATTACATGGTTTTGTTGAATAATCAATTCTGATTGGTCAATGAAGGCATTCTTGGGTCTGTTATTAGATGTTCAGCTTTGTTACAGCATGACTTTGAATGTGTTAATCTGATCTAATATCATATTACTTTGGCTACGTTCTAGTCTGGGGTACCTTCATTTGCCACACTCAAAGACTGACCAGTGACCACCTTAAATGTAACTTTGCTTTGGGCTGCTGCTAACATTGATGACCATAGCTTAGTAATGACCTTTAAGGGGCTCTGGCCGGTATCTCCCTCTCTGTCGTGCCTCGTGCCAGGCCAGGCAGCAAAGCATGGCTGTCCTCCTCTGTGGCCCTCGGTGCCTCGAAGCAGCTGTGGTGTTGAGCTGAAACCCCAACAGGCGAAAGGGCCGTCGAAAACGACGACAAACAGCTATTTTACACATATACTGGTGAAACATCGACTGAAGTTCGGCGTCAGAGTCCCTATTATCATAATATCTCCATCCGAGTTCAGCATTTAGTCCTGACGCCACATGGTAAAATTAGTCTCCAATGACCAACATGTTCCCATGCTTTTGCTCGGAACTTGCGGCTACCATATCCTCCATGTCTCACTCACAAAAGCCAGCCCACATGTGAAATGGCGGCGGCTTTGCACAGTAAGGGGAGCCCTCTCACCCAGGTCAACCAATCAACAGCCCAAACACTCTGACACTCATAAAATCCTTAGCCAATCACACACAATGGTGGCTATGATTGACAGTTAATCTAATCAATGACTGGTCCTGAATTGACGTGACAGTTTCAGACAGACATTTAATCTGAGAAATGACAGCTCATAACTGATTGCCATGTGTAACGCTTGGTTCACACCAGAAGCATCTCAGAAGCAGTGCGTCACGGAAGCATCGAGCAGGAGCCTTGCCATTCACACCAGAAGCACTCTGTTTTGCTCCACACCTTGCTCTGTTTTGCCACGTGCCGGTCACAACTTGTATTGACTTCATGCCTGGCTGCATGTGGCCGCTCGCCCCACTTGTCAAACCCGACGCCGAAACTCGGTGCATGCGTCACGAGGCGAGGCGCTGCGCCAGGTGTGATCGGTGTCCCCTCTTAACAAGGACGCCAAAATGAAACTGCCTCCGTGAGGCGTGGCTTCAGCATCGGATACGCGTCTGGTGTGTTTGCACAACACAATTGCACAGTGCATAGGGGAATTACGGTATACACTCTTTCTCATGTTCTACATGAGAGAAATACAGTGTGCGCTCTTACACCAGGCACTATATAATTTTACTTATAACTTTTTTATTTATTGTGTAGCTCCAATGCTAGATTGATGTTTGTCATTACCTTTCTCTCCATGTAACGGTGTGTTTCCTACTCTCAGGCTGGGTTTTTCAAGAGTCACTACAAGCAGATGATGGAGAAAGATGCAGGAGAAGCACAAGGTCCTGGGGAAGATGGAGAGGCACTAGCAGCAGAACAATGAACACAAGGACAGATGACATCCCACAGACACCTGCCATTTCCTTATTATACTACTTATACTCAAAGGATTACTGTAGCGTGCTGATTACAGCACTATCTTCTATGTGCTTACATACAACATGTTAACTTCAACACACCACATTGATCCATACTCAAGCACAAACATCACAACATCCAACATCACACTGCCGTTGTTATCTCTTGGTTAATTTTACCATTACTTGCTTTTGCTTAAAGAAATAAAGAAAATTTTGTCTGAAAAAATGTCTTGTTAAAGTTTGGATGTTGTATGCCCTGTATTACATAAGACTCCTGAACAAATAACACACACACACACACACACGCGCACACACACTATCTTGGTGAGCAGGAGTGGGGCAAGAGGTTCACTTCCGGAAGATGGGTAGTGGCCGGGCCGAACAAGCCAACGTTAAAGCTGTGTCTATGAGACAAGCAGTCAAACTATGTCTTGCATAGGGCAACGTTTTAGAAATGATCAGCTATTATTATCAGTTATCTCATGAATGCACTGCAGTGTCTTCCTAAATGATGCTTTAATGCAGGATGATGGTTGTTTTTCCTCACACATCAAGCAATTCTCACATTTTATGACTCCTTTGATAAGCATGTAAAGCAGACCGCTATCAGTATTCCAAACCTAATTATACAAGGAAGAATCCAATTTGTATCTATTTATTTATGTTTGTTTTATAATTGTTTCCTAAGAGTGTATATAGTGTGAGACTAGGGTAAAAATCGACAACTTCATGAGTACAGATCCATCCAGGCCTTGGATAGAAATAGTGTAGCGAAGCTTGTTGGCTTGCTGGGGGCAAAGCTTCTGGGCTTGCCTCGTGAAGTGTGCTGGATCGTGTATGAAGGCTCACGGGCTGTGATCGATCAGAATCACGGAGATGGAGATAGGGACCGAGATGTCGGTCCTGGGACGCGGTTGAATTACCACTGTTGACCGGTCTGGGTGTAAGGCAGTCGGTCACCAGGGCCTGGCTGGTTGTAAGACAGCAGGGGTTCAGTTCGGGTCCGGATTTGATTGTGCTAATGGTTGACATTATTAGGGAGTAGAGGTATGGAATCTCTGGAATCTCGAAGGAATCAAGCAGGAATCTCTCGGATGTGGTGTAGCGTCACGGAACACTTTGTTTATATGGTCGCGTTCCGTTGTATGACATCACGTCATTGGTGATGTCACAACGTTTGAGGTAGCTATGACATCATCGGTGTTATGTCTGACATCGCCGATGACCTCACAGGTGAACTCTATGCTATGACATCATTGTCATCGCTGATGATGTCATCATCATTACGTCGCTGACGTGTCGGCTGGTAGGCATCGACTGCCCCAAGAACAGGCCTGACGGTGGGCCATTGTGGACCGTTTCTACAGCCGCTCCCAGATTCCTGTGGGGAATCTGTATTCTTCCAGAAATGGCCGGAATGGCCCTCCAGTCCCACCTGGTATAGGCAGGGCTTGGTTGATTATTCTGGGAGTGAGGGGGGCTGTGGTCCGCCTGGCCACCAGCCGGGTGTAGGCACGGGTCCGCGCGCCGTTGTCCAGTCCCGTACATCACAAGAGCCAAGATTTGGTGACTGTCCTCGTTGGCCAGGATGTGTGTGGGATCCTACTGCTGTAGTGAGCTGTAGTGGCCTCTGGGGGCTTGAGTTTCCAGTTGAGGAAACTCAGCGGCGTGAGGTCAGCGCGGGAGCCGCTCAGGAGCCGGGGGTCTACCCAGCTACTGCGGTAGTGAGGAGCCTCTGGTTCTGGTGGCTTGAGTTTCCAGTCGAGGAACTTCAGCGGCGTAGGGTCGGTGAGGAAGCCATTTGTCTGCCATCGTTGGAGGGAGGCCTCTGCCCCTAGTGCCTCGTTGGCCGCCCCGTGGAGCGCCGGTGTGGCATAGGTCTGCTCTGGGCGAATTGCCGGCGAGACGATGAGGGAGACGGCCGCCCCGTGAAGCATCTGGGGCTCCTGCCTCGCCGTCCGCAAAGGCATGTCCACTTGCTCCACTTGCTCGGACTTCTTGGCCTCCCTAGAGGTCTTGGCTGGAGTTGTCTCCATGAGCCCGGGCAGGGCCAGGAGGTGAATTCTGGGAATAGGTAGTTGAGATGTCTGGTCCCGCCCTCTGGGGGGGTCCCAGCTGTCGTGTCCAGCTATCTTGTGGGAATGATTGACGCCGTCCGGCTGGCTGTGCCCTGTGCTGTTGGTCTCAGTGTTCGCCATGCCTCCCTGAGTCTGGTGTATCCCGGTGGCGGGCTTGGCCGCCCCGTTGCACTCTATGGTATGCTTAGGGTCGGCGACCTTTGTCGGTGGACATGTCCTAGGTGGGAGTGTTGGTGGTATTGGCACTGGAACAGTGGGTTCCGTAGTTTGGGTCGTTGGCTCTGGAGCAGTTATCTGCTCTCTAACTTGGAGGGCCTCGGCCTGGATCCTAGCACAGACCTGCGCCATTACGGCTTCCATCCTTAGGATCTCTTCATGTAATGTTGCTTGCTGTGCCTTCCTCCTAGCGATAACGTGGCCAGAGGCCAGTAAGTTAAGTTAAGTTATCCTTTATTTATCCCCTTGGGGAAACTCATCCTCTGCATTTGACCCATCCTCTACTAGGAACCTTCCTAGAACTAGGAGCAGTGGGCAGCCACTGTGCAGCGCCCGGGGACCAACTCCAGTTATTTTGCCAGTACCTTGGTCAGGGGCACTGACAGGAGTATTAACCCTAACATACATGTCTTTCTTTGATGGTGGGAGGAAACCGGAGCACCCGGAGAAAACCCACACAGACACGGGGAGAACATGCAAACTCCACACAGAAAGGACCTGGGACGGACCGGGGTTCGAACCCGGGACCTTCTTGCTGTGAGGCAACAGTGTTAACCACTGAGCCACCGTGCCGTCCAAAGTAGGGCTCTGAACTTGATCAATAGGAGCTCCATAAGGTTCTCTGCAGCTTCATCTGCCTTAAACTCAACCCTTATCTGGGCTAGATCTGCCTGGGCTAGATCTGCCTCATGTTGTGCTACCTGAGCAAGGAATCGGTGGTGGCTGCGGATGAGTTCCTGCCCCAGTTGGATCGTCTGGTCGGAGTGTAGGGGGTCTGGCCCTTTAGTACTACTCCGAACCCTGGATACTCTGCGGTATCCAGATTCGATCTGGTGGGGGAAGGGTTGCTCCTCTGGTCGGTGAGGTGCCGTGACCAGAGCGAGCTCACCTGACTCCTGCTCCATCTCTGAGCGTCGCAAGTCCTCTGATCCGCTCGAAGGACCAAATTGTATCGAAGCTTGTGGGTCAGAGGACTTGTGGATCCGGCTCGAAGGACCAAATTGTAGCGAAGCTTGTTGGCTTGCTGGGGGCAAAGCTTCTGGGCTTGCCTCGTGAAGTGTGCTGGATCGTGTATGAAGGCTCACGGGCTGTGATCGATCAGAATCACGGAGATGGAGATAGGGACCGAGATGTCGGTCCTGGGACGCGGTTGAATTACCACTATTGACCGGTCTGGGTGTAAGGCAGTCGGTCACCAGGGCCTGGCTGGTTGTAAGACAGCAGGGGTTCAGTTCGGGTCCGGATTTGATTGTGCTAATGGTTGACATTATTAGGGAGTAGAGGTATGGAATCTCTGGAATCTCGAAGGAATCAAGCAGGAATCTCTCGGATGTGGTGTAGCGTCACGGAACACTTTGTTTATATGGTCGTGTTCCGTTGTATGACATCACGTCATTGGTGATGTCACAACGTTCGAGGTAGCTATGACATCATCGGTGTTATGTCTGACATCGCCGATGACCTCACAGGTGAACTCTATGCTATGACATCATTGTCATCGCTGATGATGTCATCATCATTACGTCGCTGACGTGTCGGCTGGTAGGCATCGACTGCCCCAAGAACAGGCCTGACGGTGGGCCATTGTGGACCGTTTCTACAAATAGCATTAGATGTGATTCCACCGCTTTTCTGCCAGCTCATGCTTGTGTCTCCCTTCCACAAAACAGACATCTATAAATAGTTTTCTGACACGCAGATCAGATGAGGTAACACAGAGGAAGTTAAGCAAAAAGGAGAAACAGACCTCTTATTTATAATTTATTTTGTGAAGAGACATTTTTAAGCTGTTCTTTAGTGTTCTTTTAGCCTCCTGAAAATCTGTGCAAAGATCGGCGCGGCCTGGGGTCCTTCAGGCTAGAGCGAGGTGCTCTGCGCAGGCGAATGACGTGCAGCGCACAGGCCTTCTTGAAGCATCCTCTCTGCTCACGGTAGGATTGCCTTTTCCCCGGGAGGGTCTGGTGAGACGAAGGAGGAGCCCGGCCTGGATTCACCCACAGGGCCTTAGACCTTCCATGCACCGAAGGGTCTTTCAATACTGCGGTGTAGCACTAACTCTATTGCAGCGGATTGGGCATGATCAACCCTTGCGCGGGCAACGTTGCAGACAGAGTAGGAAGGCTGATCCGTGAGCGGCTGCTTCTGGAACGCGGGTCGGGGTCTTAATCGGCCTCGGCTGGGTCTACTGGGCGAGGGTGTATGATGTTGACAGCCCCGAAACACCTTACGACCCCAGTTAACATCACTGATGACGCGTCCCAGCGCATGCTGTAGTATGTATTTTAAACAGTGTATCTTCATGTGTCTGTGGTGAAGTTAGAACTGATGAAGAGCATGTAGCTCGAAACGCATTACCACAAATACATCTGGAGAAAAGGAGCTCTGCGGTGTCGGTGCAAGTAGTTTTTATTCTTTTTATCTCACTGTGAAGTTAGAACTGACAATAAAATCAACTGTAATCACTGATATAAATGTTAAGTTCCTCTCTTCTTCTGCTACTGAGCACCCAAGGATTTATTTCTTTTTTCTTTTTGCGACATACAGTACAGTTGGAAAAAGGGAACCACCTAAACACTATCCCAAGAAAAGAAAATATCTTTATTGGCATTTCCCTCTATTTCGGCCACAAATGAATGTCCAATAAGACTACTTGCTGCTGCAGTTCTCTGATGGTGTCTTGAATAATGAACCTTCTGTAGGTCTATGAATAAAACAACCTACGTCAGTGTCTAACCACCAAAAAGTGTCTATAACACATTCTAACCACTTCCTTTTTCAGTCATGTCACATGGTTTTTCCTGGCTCAGAATGGGCCTTTGGGGGGTGACTAGTAAGTAAGCATGATCATGCTTACGTGAAAAAATGCTGTGTAGTAATCAGTTGTCCTGATCTCAAATATGTGTCATTGTCAGAACTTATGGAGCAATGTGTTTTTACAGCACCCTACGTTTTGATAAAGGAAGCCATTTGAAGGTACAAATGTGGGACTTTAACTTGGGGAGTGGGACTTTAACTTTCCAGTTTGGGGAGGCTGTAGCTCAGGAGTCACCTTGGGTAAAAAGAGGTTGGTGGTTCAATCCCCGCCTCCTCCAGTCGGCATGTGGAAGTGTCCTTGGGCAGGATACTGAACTCCACATTGCTCCCGATGGCTGTGCCAGCACCTGCATGGGAGCTTCACCCCATCGGTGTATGAATGTCTGTGTGAATGGGTACATGGCGGACCGTGACAAACTCTTTTTTGTTTGGCAACTAGCAAGACAGACAGACTTTTTCTAGTAGGTCAGAAAATCTGAAGGTCCGAGTGGACTCAGTGCTTAGCACCGTTACCTCATAGCAAGAAGGTCCCGGGTTCGAACCCCGGTCCATCCCAGGTCCTTTCTGTGTGGAGTTTGCATGTTCTCCCCGTGTTCCTGTGGGTTTTCTCCGGGTGCTCCGGTTTCCTCCCACCACCAAAAGACATGTATGTTAGGGTAAATACTCCTGTCAGTGCCCCTGACCAAGGTACCGGCAGTTGGCAAAAAGAACTGGAGTTGGTCCCCGGGCGCTGCACTGTGGCTGCGCACTGCTCCTAGTTGGAAGGTTCCTAGTAGAGGATGGGTCAAATATGCAGAGGATGAATTTCCCCATGGGGATAAATAAAGGATAACTTAACTTAATGAGTTAGAATGCAGCGTTAGTATGCATTATGCAAGGATGTCCTGAACTCAAATAAGTCATTGTCAAGACTCTTTTGGCATCGGGCCTTTTTTTTAGGGGTGGGGTGGGGTGGGGTGGGGGGGGGGGTTATCTCTCTAAAAAAAAGAACAGAACGTACGTGTCAATAAAAAGACCCCTCCTCCTACACACGTTTGTTCCTCCTCTTACTGCCTGGCTTCACTCAGTTACTGGCTTGACTCTTTCACTTCTCTTGACTCTTTTATTCTCTCTCACCCTGTTTGATTCTAAATCAGATCGACCAGCTCAGACTTCACATTACACCTTTGTGTCTTCCATGGGAGTAACATACTGTAATGGACTGGATCATTACTGCTGCACTGTTCTTGTCAGGTAAGGGCAAAGTTAGACCTGTTTCTTTTTTCAATTCTGGCACTCAGCCAGATTTTCAATACGGATTTATTTAGCACATAATCATTTGTGCATGACATCACTGGTAAACAACCTCACTCAAATCAACTCTCAATAACTGTCAAACCTGCAAAACTGTTTACAGTTTTCGGATATGTGTGAGATTATGTGCAAAATAAATCAGCATTGAAATTCGGTTCCTTTAAGTTCATAAATGGCAAAAAGAGAAATCCCATGAATGAAGATGTCCCAGGCACACTGTTCAAGGTGACAAATTGAACAGGCCTTTATTAATAATGCATGGCTATGCAAAAATTAAAATCAGACCAGCAAACCAACACGTTTTAGCTCAAGGAGCCTTGGTCAGGGGGGTGTAACCCTGACATCAGGGTGTATGTACCCTATCGTGTGGGGGGTTGGCGAATGAGTGTTGGTGCGGTCAGTTATGAGAGAGAGAGGGGAGAGAGAGAGAGAGAGAGAGAATTACACTGCTCATCACTCCAACACGACGAGAGAATATGGTGCTTAAAGGATATATATATACTGTATATTTTTTTTTCAACCTGGACCGTATTTTCCACACTGCATGTGTCTAATGGACTCATCGTGACATATTTTCTTCAAATTGGTCAAGTACTCTCCGAGATAGCCTTGTTTACAGCTGGAGCAATGTGCTCAAACAACTACAGACTGTAACCCAGTAGGGCAATTGCGTGCCACATCAAAAAGGTGATTAATTTAGTCAAATATAACCTCGCAAACTTCAGGCAGATCAGAAACTTAATTGACTGACAATGCTGCCTTAATGTTTCTGCATTCCATGGTTTTTCCCCCACTTCGACTCCTGCTTAACGAGCTGGTCACTGGCCTGTAAAACAGCATTTAAGCCCATTGAATCTCTCTTCAAAAAAGCTCTAAAAATCTATGATAAAGAGCCACTCTCCTTTCACATTTGTATTGTCGTGAAAAAGCACAATTCCTCAGATTTTCGATCATTTTATAACTTTTAGATACGCCTGTTTTGTGTTTAAATGTCTTCATGGTCTCGCGCCACCTCCTCTGGGTGAATTTCTCAAACAGAGAACTGTGGAAGGTGTCCACCCGCTATGCCGACCACCCGCAATGCCGACCTTTAAGGTTTAGGCGTGGGGGGTGGGAGAGGTTAGGTTTTGGGTTAGGGTCTGGGGGAGGTTAGGTTTAGGCATGGGGGGAGGATAGGTTTGGCGTGGGGGCTGGGAGAGGTTAGCTCCACCGACACGCTGCACGCCGCCTCCCTCAGCTGGTTCTGCTTGCAACCTGTCGGCACTGCGGCCTGTCGGCACATAGACGCGGCACCCTGTGGAAGGCCACTAGGGCTTGCCAGAGAGGAGACCGCGAGATTCCCCGCAGGCGCACCGCCTTCGGTAACAATGTCCGATCTATCACTGGTGGGAAAATCTGGAACAGTATCCCAGTTGCAATAAGAGAATGCCCCACATATCCAACCTTCAAAATAAACCTCAAAGAATGGCTCAAAATAAATCAATACTGCAACCATAACCAACCATAACTATTTATTTAGCCCTCATATGTCTCTACCCATGCACTTTATCTTTTGTAGTTTCGCACTTTTATCCCACGTACTTTAATTTTTAACGCACCATTATTATGTCCATTTGGCCACATTGTTGTTGTTTTTATTGGCATTTTTGGGGCCGGTGTGCAGCATGCACAGCAGGCCCCTTACATTCCACTCAGTCGCCGCATTTGAGCACGGATGCAGGAGGTGAAATGTCTTTCCACTTTCCAGTCCGGTAGGTGGCGGTAATGCACCTCTGGCTAATATTGTGGCTAGCTCGTTACAAGGAGGACGCTGCGGCATTAAAGTTGAGAGCCTGTGTCCTCTGACTCTGTCTGCTTCATGTGTGGGCGTGCCGACTTTCCCCCCTTCCCTCTCTGCTCGCTCTATGGCCAGTCCTTCAGTCCTCACTGCAGCACCCCGACACACAGGACAGACACAGTGAAAATGGCAGCGGCTTCTTCTGAGTCTTGCAAGCCGCCCAACGCTTGTAGAAAAAGCAGATGCACGAAGCGAAATATGGAAATATTTTGTATACGTTGCCGACAGCGAAGGCAAGCCCGTGGACACATCGAAACCAGTGTGTAAAAGGTGCTTCAACGCGACCAAAGCGAAAGGCTCAAACACATCGAACCTGGCTAAACATCTTGCCGACAGGCACCCCGACCTGTTCAAAGAGTTTAAAGACCGACAGGTTAGCGAACATGAACGATAAACATACATGCCCTCAAATAATGCCTACCCCAGACTAGAGGATAATTTGCAAGATTATGGCCAAGATTCCCCCCTCCCAATTTTCTCGGGGGTGCTCCCGATTTGAGCCGTGTCGGGCAGATAATCTTCCCAAATGATCCCGTAGTGTGTGGGGTTCAAAGATTCACAATCGGGAAGACTGCCTCTTCCCGATTGTGAATATATACACATAATAAG
Organism: Poromitra crassiceps; assembly: GCF_964638095.1. Lineage (NCBI taxonomy): Eukaryota > Metazoa > Chordata > Actinopteri > Beryciformes > Melamphaidae > Poromitra > Poromitra crassiceps. The sequence continues at coordinate 24,586,794 of NC_139626.1, read as the reverse complement.
CCTACATTTCAATAGCCTACATTTATGTGTGAAAATAATATATATTACTAGATTAACCATAAATCTGGCACTTCATGTTAATGAAGCTTAAACCCAGGATTATTAACCCACATAGGCTACACTACAGCACAGGCACACTACAGTTTATGTGCACTAAAGTAGACTGAACACAAATGACTCAATACACCTTGGCAGAGTTCTGCACTTTACTGAGCACACCGGCCCTATGCCAGGTTTCGACCTGGCCTTGTTTCTACTGTATTCTATTTTGATGTTGGGCCCTATCTTCGCAAAAGCGGTAATTTAGCATTTGCGCTCGTTTAACGCCGTGCGCAATGCAAATTGTTATAATTGTACTGGACATAGGCGTGCCACATGCCAAATCAGGCGTTTCAGCGCTAAAATGTGGGGATAGATGGCATTATCCGATCGTCACCAGCATGCAATTACTTTGCGCTAAGAGCTTTGAAAAGCACCTCTTAGTCGCTAAAATTCTTGCTGGGCTTGAGCGCACAATAATCGCGCTGCGCAGAAACGTCATTGCGCATGGACGTGCCACGCCAGGACATCAAATTCTGCTGCTAAAATTGGGTAACCAGCAGATTATTCGGTGAGGCAATCAACTATAATTCACTGAGAAACTTTTATTACATCGCGGGAGGGGTTACGGTAAATTAATTGAGAAAACTTGTACTGTACATTGTATCAGAATCAGAATCACTTTTATTGCCACAGTATGCAAGTTACATACGAGGAATTTGTCTGTGAGTGTCTGTATGCAGAGATAAGAAGTAGGAAGATAACTAAAGACAATCACAAAGTTGCAAGTGCAATCAAATCGAGTAAATGGATTTACATGAATTTACAGTCGTAGTTAAATAAGAGTTTACATTGAATGTACATGAAATGTACAGGCTAAGTTAAATGGGGATTACATGTGCAGGGAATTTACAGTCCCAGTTAAACAGGCATTAAATTAGATATGAGTTACAGTTTTATGGGGGGGGGGGGGGGGTCAGCTGAGTTTAGGAGGAGGTAGTGAGTTTGTGTGTGTGTTGGGGTGGGTTGTTGGTGAGGTCCTTGGTGGAAGGGGTTTCCGGGCCTTGTTGGTGAGGCTGATGGCGTTTGGGAAGAAGCTGCTCTTGTGGTGGGTGGTTCTGGTCTTGGTAGACCTCAGTCTCTTGCCGTGGGGGAGTGTCTTAAAGAGTTTGTGGCCAGGGTGGGAGGGGTCGGCCACGATCTTGCGAGACCGCTTCAGTGTCCTGGCTGCATGCAGGTCCTGGAGGGATGGCAGGTTGCATCCGATTATCTTCTCAGCGCAGCGGATGATGCGCTGAAGTCTGTTAATGTCTTTGAGAGTGGCAGCATCATACCAGACAGCGATGGAGGAGGTGAGGATGGACTCAACGATGGAGGTGTAGAAGTGCACCATCGTGGCCTTTGGGACTTTGAATTTCTTCAGCTGCCGCACAAAGTACATCCTCTGCTGTGCCTTCTTGAAGAGGGCTCTGATGTTCAGCTCCCATTTTAGGTTGTGATTGATGATCGTCCCCAGGAAGCGGAAGGACTCCACAGTAGGCTCTTTCACACCGGCCTTGAAAGCCGAAAAATGCACGGAAAATAGGATTAGCGCCTCCGATGTGAAAGTTGTGAATGCGCTTTGGTGGACAATTGTTTTACGCCTTTTGTCCCGCGACGGGAGGTAGTAACAGCGCCGGGTTACCTGGCAACCCGCCTCCACTTGAAAGGTCGTCGCAGCGAGCCGGAAAAGGTGCGAATGGTCTGCTCATTCATAAAAAAATGACAGGGGAAATCACTTCATGTGATCAAGAAAGTGCAGTAGTGAAAGTAAAAAAAAGTAGCCTATACAATCATGACTGCAGGGACGCCAGGAGGAATGCTCCGTGCGGTTAGGCTTTATGCTCAAACGATGTTGACATTAGTTAACGTTAAGTAGTCATGTGCATTTATAGCCTATACTATTCCCCCGACGAACGTTATGCAGACTGCAGCTGTTTGATATGCGGGCGGTCGTGTATCGTTCCAATTTTAGTAGGACACCATATCGATCTGCCCGCCCACCATGCGAGTGCACCTATCCTCCCTGCTCAGCGGACTAGGAGAAGGAGGGAAGTCTTGTTGTTGAATGAATTCGTTCATCATACAGTAGCCTAGGCTACACTAACCTATGAAAATATTCATTTGGGCTAGGAGGAGCAGGAAATCCCTCCGCTCGCCTTTCAATGCGGGAGCGGGGGATTTCACCTGAAAGTACAGAGCAGCACGGTAATGTGGCCGTGCTGCTTGGCTCGTGTGAAAGCAATTTCTGTGGCGAGGCGGCTGGCTTTACGGGACTCCTAAACGGCAACTTTTGCGTGATCTGTGTATGAAAGAGCCTAGTGTTGACTGGGGAGTCACCCAGGGTGATGGGGGAAGGTGGGGCTTTGTTCCTCCTGTAATCCCCAATCATCTCCATTGTTTTTTGAGCATTTAACACCAGGTTGTTTTGACTGCACCAAGTCACCAGATAGTCAACTTCCTGTCTGTATTCCGACTCATCTCCATCTGTGATGAGCCCTATGAGGGTGGTATCATCCGCGAACTTCAGGAGCTTGACAGACTGGTGACTGGAGGTGCAGCTGATGCGAGCTGTTTAATATAATTGTTAAACAGTTATGTTTCTGAATAAATCATTACAATATGCTCCCGTGAGGTGGGGATGTGTTTAGCTGCTGCTGGGCAGGGGGTGCAAAACTCGGCATAACACCTGGACACTAGCGCAAGGCGGACTGCAATCTTCCCTGGCTTAAGGCACATGCAAAGAGGTGCGCAAGCACAAATAGGGGATATCGCATGTACCAAGATGGGGCCCGTTGTCTTTTTATCTTGTATGTTTTTTATGTCATGAGGACTACGGATGTAAATTAGCTTTGAGCTAAATCCGACATATTTACTGTTACCATATAGATGACTCTGTATAGGTAACTGTTCATTAATGTGTACTGTGCCGACCAAATAAACAAATAAAGTAAAGTAAATAAAGTAAAAGCATCGTCAATACACATTCGCTAATAAAACTGCTTGTTTTGCTGGCTGGGAGGCTCAAACTGTCATTATAGTGTCTGGCAACATGGAAATGACTCTATATATATTTAGCTAATTGATGGATAGTTTCCCATTCGGTCCCTCTGGTTTTGGCCGCTTCTTTCAGTTCACTTTTGGGACATGGAAGAATTGTCTCCAGCACAGCGCTGTTGATGAGAGAGGGAAAATCCTCCGTGGTGACACAGCGCTAGCTTCGCTGTCTTGCTGGTTGCCCCTCTGTATGCGCCTCTATCTCTCCTCGCCTGCTCGCATGGAGATGACTCTATACATGAATATTATTCTCCAGGGTTTACTGTCGGACAGAGAAAATGGGCGTACGAGCAGGCGAGGAGAGAGAGAGTAGTAGACATTGTTGTGAGCAGTTTCATGTAGGAACTATTTTCTTTTGCAGTCTCATGTAGGAACTAGCTAGCAGCTAGCGGATGTACTGTAGTTCGGTCAAAAGAAGATAGTTCCTCCATGAAACTGCTCATAACAAGGTCTGTGGATTATCTTGAGTAATGGGGTCATGATTTCTGGAAAGAGACATTGCTGTTACGTTTATCAAATGTATGTCTTTGGCACTTCGAGCACCACAAGCCGAGTGCCATCCAGTTCCATTGTATTGGAGAGAAAGCAGAAACTCTGCGACCGATATCTCCAAAACTCAGGCAACTAACACAAAACGATATAGATGGATAAATAGCACTACAGGTGAGAGGGAATATATTATGTATTTTGGATGTATTTTGGATTAGGGTGAGCTGTTCCTTTAACAAAAGGTAGAGATAGCTATAGATGGATAGATAGATAGATTACTGTAGATAGATAACATGCCCTAAAAGAAATTAGTAAATACATTGTAAAATTTCACAAAATGTGAAAATAATTGTTTAAATCAGATAAACAGTCTACTTCTTCCTTCTTCATTCCTCAGTGTTCCAAGCTGCAGTTGGTTTTAACATTGATCCTGTGGCCTGGAAGTCCCTGAGTCAACCTGCTGCAGGTTTTGGATACCAGGTGGTGCAAAGAGGACCGGGGTGAGTACAGAGAAAGCACGGATCAGTGTGGGTGAACATGGTCCTACAACGGCCACATGTGTATTAGGCTATCATCTTTAGCCTGTAGTGATCTAGAGCAGTGGTTCTCAAATGGGGGTCCGGGGACCACCAGGGGTCCTTGAGGGGGTTCCAGGGGGTCCCCAGCCAAAAGGGGGTAATTTATTTTCGCTATAATTCCATTCCAAGTAACACAATGACTATTTTGGTCATGGTGGGTTTCTGTAATAAAACATCTAAAAGCATCAATTTTATTATCGGGGACCGTGGGACAAAATCCTATCAAATGGGGGTCCGTGGTCTAATCTCATCTAATCTAATCTAATCTAATCTAATCTAACCTAATCAGTTTAGGGGTCCTTCGTGTGAAAAAAATTGAGAACCACTGATCTAGTGGTCTCTTTCCCTTGCATCATCATGCTCTTTTCTCACAGTAATAATGTAGGATGTAGACTAGACATCCAGAATTCATTGATAAAGAAAATGTGTGATTTCTTCTTCTTTAAGGTTTTGTGCTAAACTAACAAAGCTGTTTGCAAATTTGTCTTCAGGTTGCTGGTCAGCGCCCCCTTTGCTGAGTATCCACCAAATAGGACAGGGCAAATATATGATTGCTCCACTGAGTCCTGCACTGCCATGCGAATTCCAGGTAACCAACACCAATTCTAAATCAACATACTAATTGTTCATCTCATCTTATAAAACGGCTCTCTCAAATCAAGCAATCTGATTGGCTCACAGCCAGGGCCCGAAATGAACGCCCGCCAAGCGCCAATGGTGACTAGATTTTACGTTTGGCGTGTGATGCTCAGGGGTCTACCCGCCACGTGGCAGGTCCCAAAATAGTTATCATGTAAAATGAATACTGTATGGTTTGGTGTGCAGCCGGCTAACATGAGTGCTTCGTGAGACTGTCTCTAGTTTTCTGGCTGGGCGGGGCCCTTCGGGCTAACACTGTTTAACACCGGTATCAACTCACACCGGCACACGCCGTGAGAACAAACAAACGCACCCAGCAGCTAGGCAGCACAGTGACAGACATACAGTAGGTTGCAGACGTGAAAGAGGCCATCTTATAAACATGAAACTTTGTACACTTCTAATTTTAAACCCAGTGTGAGTAACTTTACAAGTGTTCAAGTGAATTCAAGTTGTTTACTTTGTTTATGACGTTATGAAGTAGCAGCAGTCACACAGCTCTCTTGACAAGCTCAGCCGCATGCAGGCAAGTCCGCTAATGTTATGCTGCTGAGCCCACCTATAATTCACATTTTGTGGCAAATAATATTTGCACGTCGACGTCGGATGAGAAAAGTTGGATAAAAATCGACCATCAGGAGGACAGACGAGGAGCTTTTTGTCACAAGCTTATAAGCCTGCAAGAAAGTTTACTATGAGCAGTGAAGCGGATGGTACAGAGCTGAGACGTGCTTTCAACTGAAAGTGAGTAGCCTAGAACTAGCGTTGATGTTTGTTTGTTCCTCTGTCTGTAACACCCTCCCCGGAAGCTTTGATTATGATAGATTTGATCTGGCTTCGGGACAGCCCCAGATAGTATGTGACAAAAATGCGATATATTATTTTGGCCGGTAAAAAATATGCCTGGCGGGTGGATTTTTTCCATCTACCCGCCACCTGGCCGGTGAGTCAAAATTTTTATTTCGGGCCCTGCTCACAGTTGTGGTATATTTAGCGTATACCACAGCTACCAACAAATGGTAGCTAGCTAGCCTCGCAAACGGGAGCTCCTAAGCCAACCTGTGTCACCATAATACCAAGAGTGCCTTGTGGTAGTGTTTACTGTCGTCTCCTGCTAGTGACGTCATCAGTACACGACTGGTAGCTAGCCACTAGCTAGCTAACTATCCTTGGAAACAGAGTGGCTGTCTGTGTGTGCTCCCTGGCTGTATGACATCAGTCTCATGGAATATCAGATTTGGGACTTGGAAGTGAGCGAGGAAGTTCTGAAAATGTGTTTTATTCCAGCATCGGTTGTACTACAAACCAAGTTAACGTCTGCCCAATTCAACCTCTAATGTAGGCTAAGTTAGCTAACGTTAACATTAGCCTAGCATAGCTGGCTTTCACAGGCATACGAACAACAGATACCTTTTAGCTGGAATAAAGTAATGAAGACACACATTTTTAGATCTTGCCAGTTAGTCCAACTTACTTGCTCTCCTTTTTGTTTGGTCCCTATAACCTAACGTTAGCACAAGCATTAGCTCTGTGCAGGGAGCCAGGGGGGACTATTATTATGCGGAAGAGTATGATTTATGAATAACAGCCATTTAAATTGGAGTTTACTATTACTTTCATATTGCCATACTTGGTAACCATTTTATAAAAGCAATAGCTCATTTCAGGCCACCGTGATATGGTCATTATACCACACCTCCGCCATAGCACAACCCTTAGATGTGGTATAATGATGATAATACCACAGCCTGTTTGAGCTATTGCTTAAATGCTACATCCTGAAAAAAGAAATAATTACTTTAGTAGCTCTAAAACATCGGTGATACAAGCTATTTAGCAAACCTAGGACTCAGGGAGGGTTCACACCAGCCTTGTTTAGTCCGATCTATCGGACCTTTCCCCTTTAGTACGGTCCGTAGGGTCGGTGTGAACGCTCCTACTCGAACTCTGGTGGGTCTAAAAACCGCGCTCTGGTTCGCCTGTGAGAGGTGGTCTCGGTCCGCTCTCAAGCGAACTCTGGAGCGGCCCATTTCTGGTGTGAACCCCATCCGGACTAGTCAGAGGAAGCACGTGGTTTTTTGTGTTGATTTTTTTGGTTATTTCCTGTTTTGGAAGCTCCCGCTGAAGAAGTGCTTGCTAGCTGTAGCAGTTAGCTAGCTTATCTCGTCTCGTTACCAGCGACATCACAAACAGACAAAAATGACTAGTGGCAGGGTTTGTTTACTTTTGCCCCGACAAATTGTATGGCCAATCCACCTTATTTTTGGCGGCCATGATGCACCATGGGTGGTGCTGCTTCCTTCTGCTGTCCTCTTCCCCCGTTACGTCTAGCTTGACACAACACAGCCCGTCTAATGTACCCGTCTGTAAACGTTGCAGCTGAGCTGATAAATGCCGACTTGTTCAACGAGCAACAGGTTAGCGGATGTGATAGAAAACATGATTAGGCTACATTCCCAAAACTAGTGTTATTTTGTAACGAGCAAACTTTTAACTTCGGAGTTCAACAAGGAAATGCGATGCGAGGTGGCACGCACTGCAGTCATGGGCTGCAGTGCAGATTACCCCGCTAGCCGGGCGCTTCTCGCTCATACAGTGCAAAGTAGTATCCAGGCAGCATCAAGCCAGCGTAAACACACAGCTGCTCACGTTCTAGTCCGGATATTGCTCCCAGAATTATTTTACAGCGGAGCCTCACAAAAATAAGGTGGATAACGGAACGAGATTTCTGCCCACGTGACTTTGGTTCGTGTGGGCAGGACTAGTGGATTTTGGCCTTGTGAACGCAAACCGAACCAGCTGAAAAACGAAACAATGTATCATCCCCTTCTCTGGCCCAAACCAAGGACCCAGACTTTCTGGTGTGAACCCGCCCTCAAGTTACCCACTCTCCTTTTTAAAAATACATACAGTAAGCTATTTTAGTTTTGAAATATCAGTCATTGTGTAAAACTACAGTATAGTGTCAATTTCTTCAAACAATATTATGCATGTCCTTTAGCACACATGCAAAAACCTATTCATATATTCATCATGTAGCACACCAGTATCAAGTGATATTAGCATTTGATTATTTAGAAACATTGTAACTCTGTGTAGTATACAGTACGGACAGGCTGACGTACAGTATCAGAGTGGCTGTAGTTATCAGAAGAGATAGCAAAGTCCTGTACTTATGGTTTCATTTCAGAACAATGATGTGAACCCTATACTTTATGCCTATAATTGAACACTATATAATTTGATGATATTTTTCACTTAACACATTAATATACAATATGTAGTGTAGTTTTTTTTTTATCCCTCAGTACAGTATTATCATCTTTCCTTCTCCTTAACCCAGTGCCAGATTTTGCAGTCAACATGTCCCTTGGTTTGACAATGACGAGTGACCCAACCACAAAAAAGACTATGGTGAGCTGGTAAACTACAATGATTTCCATTGCAAATATCAATCCAGAGATCCTATGTATTCTAGTTGGATTACATTTTGAAAGTATGTTGCTGATAAAAAAGTAAATACTTTCTTTGTTTCAGAAACATGGATAGTGGTTGTCATGCAAATTACTAATGCATATTTGTAATTTGTCCACAGATTAAAGCTATAATTACTTACTCGTAAGATATATATATATATATAAAATATATATATATATATATATATATATATATATATTTTTTTTTTTACAAATTAATGGATATTAAACATTAATTGTTGATTAGTTTTTCTACCCATTGCTACCAAAAACACATCAAAATATAAACTGTATTTCTTGTATTCAACGATGCAACGTTAATGCTAGGTGCATTTAAAAGTTTAATGTAAGGGTGGTAATATCAGATCTATCAGCGACTGGATTTCAGAATGAAATTATCTGTTCATATTCAATTAGCTCCGCCCTTTTAGGCTTCGCAATATTGGAGATATCCCCACGCAACAGCGTTAGACTGAAGATTTTTCATACATGGTGCTACCAACCACTGACCCGCCCCCTTTAGGGGTTGCACCTTTAGGTCCGCAAGCAGAGTATAAGCCCCCACCTGCCCATTGTTCACCTTCCTACAATCTTCACAACTACAACAAGATGAGTGGCGTCTACAAGAGTGCCGAGGCCGGCAAAGGTCCCTCAGGCAGCGGCGCCTGGCTGAAGCGGCTCCACGGTCGCTTCGCCCTGGCCGTCTGCCCGGCCAGGGGCCGAGTCTGCCCGGACTGCCAGACCGGCTTCATCGATCCGGAGGACCTGCATCACAAGTGCTTCGCCTGTTCGGGTCCCCGGCACGCGGGCTTGGCACTCAGCTCTGCTGCCATTGCCTGGCTGTATTGCAGGGACCTCACGCAGGCAGAGCTTGTACATCGGGTTAAGTTCTTCACGGGAGGAGGAACCCCCCCACTGGGCAGCTGTCGCCCCCCGCAGCAACACCGCGAGTCGATGCTGCCCCTCCCTCAAGCTCCTCAGACAACACCGCTGATGAGGATGATGCGGTTTCCTTTTCCCCTTCTTCCCCGTTGGGAAGCTTGGGATTTGGAGACCTTTCTGCCAGAGAGGGGGTCATGCCATTCAAGCTTTCCCTCTCCCCGGCTCCATCCTCTACTCTCCCCATTCCCGCTCCACCCGCTCCCCCGCTGCCGAAGCCACTCCACCAACGCTCTGCTGAGGCTCTCCGAATGGACCTCCCTAGCATGATTGCCAAGGCAGCTCACCGCACCAACATCGAGCTGATGGGAGGACATGACCAGGGTGGCTGGCGAGACTGAGGTGGGATTCCTCTCCGTCCCGCCGCTGGAGCCCAGCCTGAGGCTGTCGTTCCTCCCCAGTGCAACATTCTTTGGGCGGCGAAAACGGTTTCCACCATATCATACCTACAAACTCTGGCAGATAGAAATGTACCCGTGGAAACCATCAAAGGTTACGCAGCGGCAATTTCATCCTGCCACGAAGGTTTTGGAGATAGAACAGTCTTCTCCCATAACCTTCTTAAATGTTTGTTGATGGGTCTAAGACGCAGCAAACCTATTGTGCCGGAGAGCCCCATTTGAGCCGATAGACAAAATATTGCTCAAAATGCTCTCGTTAAAAACAGCTCTCCTATTGGCTCTTACATCAGCCAAAAGGGTTAGTGATGTGCACTTTGTCCATGGCACCATCGTGCCTGTCTATCAGAGTGGACGGAGCCACAGCCACCTTGCTGCCAAATCCCTCCTTTATTCCCAAGTCTCTGGACAGCTCTTTTCATTCAAGAGCTGTTTCCCCCCCTCCTCACAGAGACCCCTCTGAGGAGGCGGCACACCGCCTGTGCCCAATACGTGCACTGGTGCACTATGTATTACGCACAGCAAACATCAGACGGACACAACAACTGATTGTCCATTACAGGGTCCAGTCGCCGGGTTCCGCTCTCTCCACACAGTGGCTTTCCCACTGGCTTTGTGACGCCATCACAGAGACCGAACCCCCACGGGGTCTCAGAGCACACTCCACCCGGGCCATGGCCTCCTCGATGGACCTGCTGAGGGGTATGTCTGTGGCGGACATCTGTGCGGTGGCATAATGGGCCTCAGGTGGCCCCTTCATCCGCCTCTACCTAAAAGTACTGGGCGCATGAGAAAGCAGGTGATTCCTCTTTCCACGTTCCATTACATCCTGGTCAGAATGACAATCCTATACCATGAGTGGTTAGGTACATAAACAGGGGCCTCTCTGAGGAGAATTCTCCCTGTTTCCCCATAAACGAATACCTGGGTGCAATATGTTCACCCTAGGCATTACTTCTCCAGGATATTATTTCACTCTCACGAAAAATATGAATAGTTTGGAGGGAAACAATGTACATGTATATGCTCCCCTGAACCGGTTTCTGTGGGAGCAAGCAATACTCATCATAACATGACATGCTCCGGGAGGCGTCCCTTCCAAAAAGCATAATAACAGGCTGAATCTCCCTATTAATGTAATATCACGTTATATATTTTTTGGGATAAACACACCTACTCCTCCCCAAGCTCAGCCTCTGAGGGTGTTAGGTGCGCCAAAATGGGGTTGTCTGCCCCCCCCCCTCCCCCCCCTTGAGGAGGCGTGGCCTAGCGCGACCTCACACGTCACTGACTTGAGCTTATGATCTGTTGACAGCCACCTGGACCAGCTGTGTCGAAGTGTGCGTTGACCTATCAAGCTCCGCCCTTTTTCCAATATTGCGAAGCCTAAAAGGACAGAGCTAATTGAATATGAACAGAAGTTTTGGAGGAAACTCAAGTTCATAGAAATGAGCAAAGCCCTTTGAGGTCGGGGCACACTGCTCCACAATAGTGAAAGATAACCCTTTATTTTACAGGTACCCCAGTTACATATGAACTATTTGTAATTACACATGAACACCAAATGTAATTACACAGTAATTACCAATAGTTATAAATGAAGTTCATATGTAGTTACATTGTAACAGACCTGTAAAGTGGAGTGAGTCTATTCAACTGTAGTTCATATGTAGTTACATTGTAACAGTCCTGTAAAATGGAGTGAGTCGGTTCAACTGTAGTTCATATGTAGTTACATGATACCGGACCTGTAAAGTGGAGTGAGTCTATTTAACTGTAGTTCATATGTACATGGTACCGGACCTGTAAAGAGGCTCTGGGCTGGGACAGAGATTGCTAAAACCCAGTGGTGGATTCGAACCACTGAACTTCTGATTGCAAAGCAAGCGGCTTTAACCACTCAGCCACGAGGGCTTTCCGAATTTCATGGTGGAGTTTTTACATTACATTACATTACGTCATTTGGCAGACGCTTTTATCCAAAGCGACTTACAATAACACATTTTTTGTCAGCAATAGAGCAATCAACTATGGAGCACAGTCTATGACAACTACAACTTCTGAAGGAACAGTGGTACAAGTTTAGGTTAGTGGTACAAGGTTGGTTAGTTTTTTTTTTTTTTTTTTTTTTTAAAGAAAGAGAGAGAACGAAGTTAGATCAAGAAGGGCCCAGATGGAGCCTGAAAAGGTGTGTCTTTAGTCTTTTCCGAAAGATCGGCAGTGATTCAGCTGTCCTGACCGAAGGTGGAAGCTCGTTCCACCATTGAGGTGCCAGGGACGAGAAGAGTCGAGATCGGGATGAGCGACTTTTGAGCCCCCGTAGCAAAGGAGGGGCGAGGCGACCTGCACTGGTGGAGGAGCGAAGGGAGCGCTGAGAGGTTTGGAACCTGACCATGGATTGCAGGTACCGGGGAGCTGACTGGTGTACTGCCCTGTAGGCCAGTACCAGTGTCTTGAATTTGATGCGGGCCGAGATGGGAAGCCAGTGGAGCTCCTGGAAGAGGGGAGTGACGTGAGAGAATTTGGGTTGGTTGAATATCAGACGGGCTGCAGCGTTCTGAATGAGCTGAAGCGGTCGGATGTCGGTGGCAGGTAGGCCGGCCAGGAGCACGTTGCAGTAGTCCAGGCGGGAGGAGACAAGAGACTGGACCAGGAGTTGAGTCGCTTCTCTTGTGAGAAAGGGACGGATTTTGCGGATGTTGTAGAGAGAGAACCTACAGGAGCGTGCTGTAGCAGCTATGTTGGCAGAGCAAGACAGCTGGTTGTCAAGGATCACCCCAAGGTTCTTAGCTGTTTGGGAGGGAAGTACAGTGGTGTTGTCAATGGAGATGGAGAGATCTGCGAGAGGGCAGTCTTTTCCTGGGAGGGAGAGTAGCTCGGTCTTACCAAGGTTGAGCTTGAGGTGGTGGGCAGACATCCAGTCGCCAATGTCTTTGAGGCATGCAGAGATGCGAGCCTCGATTTGAGTGTCAGAGGGGGGGAAGGAAAGGAAAAGCTGGGTGTCATCAGCATAGCAGTGATAAGAAAAGCCATGAGAAGAGATCACATAGGCAAGAGATCTGATATAGAGAAGGAAAAGTAAGGGGCCCAGGAATGAGCCCTGGGGGACACCGGTGGTAAGAGGACAGGATCTGGAGAGGGACCCTCTCCATGAGACCTGGTATGAGCTCGTTCGAGAGGTAGGAAGCAAACCAGGAGAGTGCAGAACCTGAAATGCCGAGGTCAGACAGAGTGGAAAGAAGGATTTGGTGGTTGACTGTATCGAAGGCAGCAGACAGGTCAAGGAGGACAAGAACAGAAGAGAGGGATGAGGCCTTAGCAGTGTGAAGGGCCTCTGTGACAGCAAGAAGAGCTGTCTCGGTGGAGTGAGAGGCCTTGAAGCCGGACTGCAGAGGGTCCAGGAGGTCATTTTGGGAGAGATAGAGAGAAAGTTGTTCGGACGCTGCTCGTTCGAGGGTTTTGGAAAGGAATGAGAGAAGAGAGACAGGTCTGTAGTTGTGAATAGCAGTAGGGTCAAGGGAGGGTTTCTTAAGCAGAGGCTTGACTCTTGCAGTCTTTAGAGCAGGCGGGACAAGACCAGAGGACAGAGAGGAGTTAATGAAGGTAGTGAGGAAGGGAGATATGTTAGGTGAGATGGTTTGGAGGAGAGAGGAAGGGATAGGATCGAGGGGGCAGTAAGTGGCTCGGTTTGAGCTGATGAGTTTAAGCACTTCATCAGGAGAGAGAGGAGAGAAGGAAGGAAATCCAGGGACAGGGGGCCGAGGAGCAGGATTGGAGTCGGGAGTGTTAGTGAGGGTGCCTGGAGGATGGAAGGAGGAGCTGATGTCATCCACCTTTTTAGTAAAGAAGGTTACAAAATCATCAGCAGAGAGGGAGGAGGGAGGGGGAGGGGAGGGAGGGTTGAGGAGCGTGGAGAAGGTGGCGAACAGTTTACTGGGATTGGATGCAGAGGTGAAGAAGGAGGTTTTTGCTTTAGAGACAGCATCAGTGAAGTTTGAGTGGATAAGGTGGTAGGAAGAGAGATCTTCAGGGAGATGTGATTTTCTCCATTTTCTCTCAGCTGCCCGAAGCTCAGTTCGATAAGTTTGCAGAGATTCAGTCAGCCAAGGAGAAGGGGGAGAAGATCGGGCAGGCTTAGTGGTGAGTGGGCAAAGAGAATCAAGAGCGGAGGAGAGAGAGGAGAGAAGAGTGGTGGAAGCCTCGTCGGTGGACAGGAGAGGATAACTGTATGGAGAGGATAACTGTATGTCAGTCAGATGTAGTTGTCACTTCATAGCTTTGTTATTATAAACAGAGACTTGGGGAAAATATTGATTGTTATAATATTGAAAATATTTATTTTTAGTTGTAGATATGATTTTGTCCAGAATTCCCATACAAAAATTAAAATAAAAGTATTGTAGGTATAGAGAGAGGTAACAGTGAATCTATAATCAAAATAGCCATTCTTCTACATTCTAATTGTTAGCTTATTGTAAATGAGTCATTTTCCCCATCAATTTCTCAATTAGTTGGGGATCCAGTCGAAGCCCCTGTGGTCACCAGACCCCTGGATCATCTCTCCCCAAAGTCTACCCCCTCCCCCCAAGTCTATAAATCCCCCCAATGTGAAGCATAAGGGGGAACTCCCCCCAATTTGCTAAATAAATTGTATGCACTGTGCTCTAGAAACATTTATTTATATATATATATATATATATATTTTAAATACATTCTAATCATTTTCTGAATTGAGGTGGAAATAGTCACATGAGCCATTTACAGCTCATGTGTGTGTGTGTGGGGGGGGGGTCTGGCACAGTCACACTGCAGAAATGCCGTGCACTGCGCACCGCAGATATCTGTAGCACCGAGACCACAACCATCGCTACTGCAGTCAATAAGAGGAAACAGACATGAGGGCACTGCCATCTTTTCTTTCCCTTCAGACTTTGAAAGTTATGGTTATAGTTCGTGTGTGTGTGTGTGTGTGTGTGTGTGTGTGTGACCTCAGTCTCTCGTCTGACACTTTTCGTAAGACACCTGTCTGGCACAGTCACACTGCAGAAATGCATTCATATTAATCAATATTGCCTGTCTTTCAAGCTACAACTAACAAAGTATAAAAAAAAAATCCCAAGCCTCTGTTTATAATAACAAAGCTATGCAGTGGCAACTACATCTGACTGACATACAGTTATCCTCCCAAACTTCACTAAGAAAGTTGGAAAGCCCTCGTGGTTGAGTGGTTAAAGCCGCTTGCTTTGCAATCTGAAGTTCAGTGGTTCGAATCCACCACTGGGTTTTAGCAATCTCTGTCCCAGCCCGGAGCTTCTTTACAGGTCCGGTACCATGTAACTACATATGAACTACAGTTAAATAGACTCACTCCACTTTACAGGTCCGTTACCATGTAACTACATATGAACTACAGTTGAATAGACTCACTCCACTTTACAGGTCCATTACCATGTAACTACATATGAACTACAGTTGAACAGACTCACTCCATTTTACAAGGTCTGTTAATGTAAGTACATATGAACTACAGTTGAATAGACTCACTCCATTTTACAGGTCTGTTACAATGTAACTACATATGAACTTCATTTATAACTATTGGTAATTACTGTATAATTACATTTGGTGTTCATGTGTAATTACAAATAGTTCATATGTAACTAGGGTACCTGTAAAATAAAGGGTTACCAAAGATTGCTATTGGGAGGTGAACAATGGGTAGGCGGGGGCTTATACCCCGCTTGCAGACCTAAGCCCTCGTTCACACAGGACACCAAATGTAAGCAGAACTGAAGCTTGAAGCAGGCACAAGCTGAATGTACGCCTTACTGTTCACACAAGACGCCTTGTCTTTTCCTCTCAGCGCCTACTCTCGCGCCTTGAACCCGCCCACAACTCCCATTAGGCTTGTTTGAGATGAGCAAGTTCTGCGCAGATTCGACCAGCGCCTTGCTTGCCCTGTTGCATGATGGTGGAAAAGTTGTCCGACTTGCTCCGCCTGCCCGACTGCGTGAGCCACGGCACTCTCGTGAGAGCGAGGCGGGTGCAGATTTGGAGCGAGGCGCCGCAGTTGCTCCCCACCAACTGCGCCCGACTGCGGATTACGAGAAACGCATCAAGCTGAGCGCCCATTGGTTCAACACAGGTGCATCACAAACCCACAGTGAAGTGTAGAAACTTACATTTTATATATATTCCAAGCTGTCACTCCATATTTTACATAAATACCACCTGTAATGCCCACATTTAAATAAAAATAAGTAATCTGAAGGGCTGGGTCATTTGAGCAGTGTGCAGGGTGGCCCTAATGCATGTTTTAATTTGTTTACAACCCGCTGTTAAACAAAACTGTAGAAGAAGAAAAGCAGCAGTGAGTGTGCTGTCGGGGGTGTTTTCGACTTGTTGATGCCTCGCCTTACTGCGCTCGGCTGCTCTCGTCTGCTTTCCAGGCGAGGCAGCAGTCAACTCAAATGAGCCTATAGACTTCATGCCTCACGGCTTCAGCGCCAGGCTTGGAAATTCGGCGTCAATCCTGAGTGATCGAAGCATGGCTTCGGCAAGGCGTCAGTGTGGCACGTGCGCGGGTGGTGTGAACGGCTTCACCTGTTAACAAGGACGCCTAAATGAAACTTGTGGGTACAGCGTAGGTACAGCTTCGGTTGAGCGTTGCTTCGGCGTCCTGTGTGAACGGAGGCTAAAGGTGCAACGCCTAAAGGGGGCGTGTCAGTGGTTGGTAGCACCATGTATGAAAAATCTTCAGTCTAACGCTGTTGCGTGGTGATATCTCCAATATTGCGAAGCCTAAAAGGGCTCTGCTAATTTCTATTAACTTCAGTTTACTCCAAAACTTCAGTTTTTGCTCTTTGTAGTATGGCTACCATTTTCTTTCTGCTTGTCTTCTGTTAATTAAGACATGACGTTCTCTCTTTTCAGGCATGTGGCCCAACCATTCCAGAAGACTGCAAAAGTATCACTCAATACAATGGCATGTGCTTGCAGATAGATGCAAATAATAGGATCATAGGATCCCCTATGCCTTCTATCCCTGAGGGTAAATATGTTTGATATGAAATGCAAGAAGCTGCTATAAAATGTAATTTGAAGGTGACATCACTTAGCACTTCACCAGTCCACTTTTTCCACAGTATCAAAGGCAGTGGTGAGAACATGCTAATACTATTTGCATATCCTGTCTTGCACAAGAAACACACACACACACACACACACACACACACACACACACACACACACACACACACACACACACACACACACACACACACACACACACAGCAACACAATAGCATAATAGACCTTTTTCACTGGGGCCATTTTTTGTCAAAAAGACAGAATAAACACAGGTGCATGCAAAACACTAATGAGGGTTTCCAAATTCCAATCATGGAAGTTGGAAACCCTCATTAGTGTTTTGCTTGCATCTGTTTACCCTGCCTTTTCGACACAAAATGGCCCCCGTGAGAAGGGTCTATTGGAAGAAACCAAAGTAAAGGGTGTAGTTGCAACGGAGGTACAGTATTACAGGAGGGCAGTGTTGTGCAGGTTCACACTTCACAAGAGCTAGGTCAAAGTTCAGCACGCACAGATCAAAATGAACTAGTTCATGTTCATAGTTCACAATTATTAAATTTAAACTAAGTTCACAGTCCCAAAAAATGAACAGTCTTTTGGCCAACTCTCACAGGAGTTAACGACGCTCACTGTACGTACATTAGCTGCAAATTGACTGTGCTCAGCTCAGTAAAATTATGAGCTTGTTCAATGGACGGCACTCTTTTAGCGCGTTCATGCACAACACTGCAGGAGGGACATATTTAATGAGTCAGTGTTTTCACTGGTTCACCTCTGGCCTGGCCACTCAATGAATTTAAGTGCTACTATGATAAAATGTAGCATCCACAATGCTGTTGAATGTAAGTAAAATACAAATGCAGTTGTGCCAAATTAAGTATGTTTAGCAATTATACATACCAAGTCAAATAAATGACATAACTGAACAAAAACCACATACCGTAATAATAAAACACCCAGGCCTTGGATCAATGAAACAACCTTGATAGGAAATTGTCTTCAACATGGTATGGAGCCCGGGAGTGGCCATTAGGAGAAAAATAATTTGTCTACGATTCACTGTAACTGCACGATTTACTGTAACTGCACGATTCACTCTAACTGCACAATATGCAATTCAAACACTTGCTTTCTTTTTCATTTGCATTAGATAACATTTGTTCCCTCGATCTGGTTAAAATGAGTCCTTGTTTTGGTTTATTTGTGTAGAAATTACCATAATGTGCCCTCGAAATAGTGATATTGTATTTGCAGCCACCTGATTGTGTTCACAGGATATGCCTATTCAGTGTATACAGACAATTATTATTATATTAACACAAATCCTTCCTAGGCATATCTGTAATACGCTATACCTAAAAGGTACCTCTTAAGTTGCCTTTTTCCTAAAATACACTGTTTTAATGAAATAAAGGGAACAAATTGTATCTCGTGCGTGAACATGAAAAAAGAAAACGAGAGCTTGAATTGGATGGACTAAAACGCACACGTTACAGTAAATTGCAAACTTTTTCTCTCCCAATGGCCACTCCTGTTTGTGTAAACTCACTACAACTTCTGAAATGACACTTAAAACTATATCATAATTGTTAGGCCCTAACCAATTTATTTTCTTTGACAGAGTGCCAAATCAAAGCAGACATTGCATTTTTACTGGATGGCTCAGGCAGTGTACGTTCCGACGAGTTCATTGCAATGAAGACTTTTGTGACAAATCTGATCCGCTTGTTAATGGGAAGAGAGACACAGGTGGGACAATGTTCATAGTGCCAGATAGCATGACTCAAAGAATTTCTTTCTTGCTCCAATGTTACCGTAAATAAAATGATTGATGTCATACCACCATTATGCATTTCTAGTTCTTTCAATGCATACCAGGATCTGCATATTTCATAATTGTTTTTTTTATTTTCTCTTTCACAGTTTGCAATTGTCCAGTTTTCATCACATTCCACGATCCATTATTACTTCAATAATTTTTTCAGCTCTGGGTCTTGGGAATCTAACATTGATAGGACAATTGCACAACAAAATGGAGGGACTCACACGGCTGAAGCGATCCGGCGGGTTGTGTAAGTGCCTTTGCAATGATAATGTACCACAACTCCCAGTACTTACACTGCACTTGTCGAGCTACACAACAATGGTTTTCCCTAGGCCTAATGGAATAATTTCACTTGTAAACAGGCATAGAACAAATAGACAGGAAATGTAAAGTTAAATCACACACAAAGTGTGGAGCCTACGGCCCCTATCGTTGCATCGGCGCAGTTTCTAGGCCGAGCGGCAGGCGCAGATCAAAGCAGTGGGCGTGGACAGGCGCACTTGATATTGTCGTGCTGGCGCTAGATGCAGCCCAAAGCATTACAACCACGCCTTTTAGGCGTAAAATTATGCACCGTCATGCTCATTGGATAAGTGCAATAAACGAATCGCACGCTTGCCTT
The DNA here is from genome assembly GCF_964638095.1 of Poromitra crassiceps. Lineage (NCBI taxonomy): Eukaryota > Metazoa > Chordata > Actinopteri > Beryciformes > Melamphaidae > Poromitra > Poromitra crassiceps. The sequence goes on along the minus strand of NC_139626.1, from coordinate 24,567,604 downwards.
TTTAGCTCCAATTCCAGTGATCCCGCAAAACCAGACGAAAGCCAAACGCTCTGCCCCCCCCCCCCCCCCCCTCCCTTCATCCAGCCTGTCTGTCTGCATTATAGGCTATTATTCCATATTATTATGCTTCTCAAACCAATCTAACTGCAGTTTCAATACTGCAAGCATGTAAATACGCTACACTATAGCAAGATCAAAGTGAAAATAATGTTCTATGCATCAGCTAGAAAAATATAGCCTATTAGATTGGTGAAAGTTTGTCCAGAAAGATATCATTTTCTCTCGCCTGCTGCAGGAAGGATGATGCACATAAATATACCCTACATTATGTCAAGTCATTGCATAAATGTGTTTTTATTGTAAAACTAAATGTGAAATAGGGCCAAGTTATTGGAGGGACATCACAGTATAGCAGATGCCATTAGAAGCGCGTTCCGAAGCGCGTTCCGCTGTTACTTCTCTAAATCACGTTAACTCGACAAGGGGTATATATAGGCCCAGGAGGACATATATGTTTCACATAGGGTGGTGTTTTCATTTCGATGTTTTATTTGGTCCAATATTGAAATGTTGACAATGGCAGGCTGTGTTACCATTACACATTAATTTAGAACTACCTTTTATATCTATTTTGGCTCATTTGGTGGCTATTTAGTAGCAAAATGAAGAAACACAATGCATGCTGGGAACTCAGAGAGAGAGAGAGAGAAGGGTGACAGAGAAGAAGCAGTGAAGGCAGAGAATAGGCCTGCTTTTCAAAAGCGCAAAGCGCTAAATGTAGGCCAGGTCCCAAGATATCACTAGGCTGGTATTTAGCGCCGACACGCCCACTTTGGGACTGCGCCACGCCCATTCGGCCTAAAGCGCATTTGGCAGCCTAAAGCCTATTGCTATCTTGCCGAAACAGGCGCAAGGCACGTTTTTTTGCGGTTAAGGCCCGTAATAGCGCCGATGGCCTGTGGGAGAATAGAGCCCTACATGTTTATCTAAATCAGCTTCACCATCAAAAGAAAATAATAATGATGACCGGCCCCTTGTATAGATATGTTCACTGTAATTCTCTTGCAAGGGAACAGTAGTTTGGACTCAAACTGAATTCCTGTCAGCTATTGTATTAGCAAACACTGCAACAGGAAATACACTTTTGTCCATGTAGAATGTTTATGTTGTCAGGTTGAAAAGGTCTATTATTCCACTTATTACATGACTAGTAAAGAGATTAATCATTTGACAGAATCAGAATCAGAATAACTTTTATTGCCACAATATGCAAGATTACATACGAGGAATTTGTCTCAGTGTCATTATGCAGCATAGTGGTCATGTCAATATTCAGATAAAGAAATAGGAAAAATAAAAAGACAATCACAAGATTGCAAGTGCATTCCAATATATACAATATATATATATATACACGAGTGGAGGAGTGTTCAGTAGGCATACTGTATGGGTAGGCAATAATGTTATTTTTAGTTCTCGCTTAAACCAAATGTTTTATGATTGATTGATTGATTGATTGATATTTATGGATATAGAGAAGACAATTTACAAGAAAAATTCCAAAGGATAACATGTTAAAGTGAGAACACTTATTTCCAACATGGTCCCTGCTGTTGGAAGGCACAACACATAACATGTAAAAAGTCAGTCATATCAATATACAATTTCTAATCAATAAAACATTTGTTATCCGTAACCAGACACCTAAAATCATTAAAACAAAAAACAAAACAAAAACATGAAAATCAGCAACAATTTCAGAGAACCAAATCCAAGAACAAAAACAACAATATCACGAATTAAAAACATTGTTTTATGGTCACTCAAGATTCTCTGGATCACGTGTTGGCTTGGTTCAAGCCTTAAAATTTGTTATATTTGGATTTATCGAAATGTCTATGGAGAAAATGGACGCGGAACTTACTTCCGGGGCAAATTACGTCACATAAAGTCACGTGCCTGTTGAGCTCTATTTATGCAATTCCAAGACTGTTTAGCTATGCATACATATTCAAATAGTATAGGCAAAAATAACACATTCATACTGCATGCAAAAACTGCATGGGATTAGCATAAAGTGGGCATGTCTGTAAAGGGGAGACTCATAGGGACCCATCCAACCCATTCTCATTCAGATATCTTGAGGTGAGAGGTCAAGGGTCCCCTTTGAAAATGGAATCTTGCCTTGGAGTGTTATTTAACCACCTTCCCAACAAGCTAGCATGACATGGTTAATACCAATAGATACAGCCCGCTACATCCTCTGAAAGACAGCAAAGCAGGATGAGACCACAGTTGGTGAGGTTTCGGAGGCCCCCTATCTGACTGTCGGAATGCCCCCGGGCACTCGCTCAATCGGAATATACTAACAAGACAAAATATGAATAGCTAAAGTGTTTTTAAAATGTATCTTTCTTTTGACAGCAATGAGGTCTTTACACCATTAAGGGGATCCAGATCAGACGTGAGGAAGGTCTTGATAGTCATTACAGATGGAGAATCTAATGGTGGAGGTTCCCTACCCGACGCAGCAAATTTAGCTGAGCGACAAAACATTGTCCGATTTGTAATTGGGGTAAGATATTTGGTTTACTTTGACATACTGTGGAGAGAGACTTAACATTGATCTAATAAACAGATGGATCAATAGTATTCTGAATCAGCAAACGATCAATGACCAGAGATAAGTTGGGTTTACTTGCTCTTTACATTTGAATGTGGGTTCTGGGCCCTTATGCACCAGGCCAAGATGATATGTGGTCATGTATTTACATGACAACAACAATAATATGACCTGACCTCTGACCTCTATGTATCAATAAACAGATCAACTCTATCACACAGTGGTACACCTCTGAATCACCGTTTCTTAATATCTCTAGGTGGGAAATGCATTTAATAATGCAAAAGCAAAAGCAGAATTGGACACCATTGCATCCTCTCCAAAACCAGAGCATGTGTTCAAAGTGGACAACTTTGCAGCACTCGAAGGACTGAAGAAGGGCTTGCAGGACAGACTCTTTTCTATTGAAGGTATGGTTCCCACAACAGTTATTAACATCATTAATATTAATATTTTTTAAATTTTCACTTGAATTGAGATGGGTGAATGTACCTACTGACTGTAAAGCGCTTTGGATAAAAGCGCTATATAAATGCAAGCCATTTACCATTTACCATGTTCCATTTCCACACACAAAAATGTTCAGTTCCGCACTGTGGCGCACAATTGCTTGAATGAAATCACTGATGACATCACAATTGCTCACATAGACAGAGTGACATCACTGATGAAAAGAAATAGCTTGAGTCAGAGAAAGTCCATGAGTTTGGTCACACCCGAAAAAAGTGCACACATGGCACATCTAGTATATACATTAATGAAGATGAAAGAAGAAATGATAATCAAGAATAATACCGGGTAATTACTAATACATGACATCTACAGTATACTCACATTTGGAGCGATTCTCCATACTATTTGAATGAGCATTCACACAAGTTGTTTCATGAAGTATGTCACTGTATTAAAATCAACTGACATGCATGCCTTTTTTGTCATGGACAGATGTTGCTTTGAGAAATGACTGTCTTCATTCATTTTGCTATCACAGGATCTCAATCTAGTGGTGACTCGCTGAAAATGGAAATGGCTCAGGAGGGATTCAGTGCAGTTTATGTGCCTGAGGTAATCCAAAACACCCGACTTTTGCTGTAGAATAGTGACTCAGAAACACACACGCACGCACGCGCGCGCGCGCACACACACACACACACACACACACACACACACACACACACACACGCTCATGCCTCACTTTGTTGCTGAAAACAGACCAATAATACAGAATGTAACTGATGTATTTCTCTGTATATATTTACTTCTTTACTAATTTACCTTTTTCACAGCAGCAATTTAGTGTCTAAAAGGCAGTCTAAACACAGGTGCAACCAAAACATTAATGATGGTTTCCAATTTCCAATCCATTTAGTTGCTGGGGCCATCATTTCTCTGGATTTTCCTCGTAACAAACACACTTGTACTTCATCAGAAATTTGTTTAAAATTTTATGGAAATATGGAACAAAATGGATCAGGAAAGATTGTTCAATAAAGATTGTGTCTACTTAGGGAGGGATTCAGATGGCTACTGTTGGTGCCTTAGAATGGAGGGGGGGCTACCAGGTATACTCCAGTGAAGGCCAGATGACCTCCACCCATGAGGCTAAAAATATGCAGCCCGACAGTTATCTAGGTAAGAATATTAATACCAAACTATGAATTTAATGCACAACTGTGAATTGTGATATGCTGTATGCACTGCCCTCTGCAATCTCCTCCCCTTTCCCTGGAAACCAGGAAAGGGCAACATGAAACACTTGAATTGTGCATATGAGAGCTTTAAGGAAGGAATGAGATATTAATGAGGAATATTGCTAGGGCAGGGCGATATGGACCAAAACTCATCTCTGTATTTTTAGCTTGAATAATGATACACAATATGTATCTCAGTATTTTCTACAAGTGGGCTAAATGTTCAGTTGTAAATCAAAGCCACAGCATTAAAACAAGACTGTGATCACAATAAAATGCAGACATGGTTTCCTTCTCCTTCGTCCTGGAACAATGGTGCCAGGACAACCACCTCTCTCTGAACGTCTCCAAGACCAAGGAGATCATTGTGGACTACAGGAGAGGGGGGGGCACACACCCCCCAATCACCATCAACGGCACAGTGGTGGAAAGGGTGGACAGCTTCAAGTACCTGGGAGTCAACATCCACCAGGACCTGACCTGGGCCGGCCACACCGCCACTGTTGTCAAAAAGGCCCAACAGCGAATACACGGACTCAGGCGCCTGAAGAAGTTTGGGCTAAGGAAAGAAATCCTCAGGGACTTCTACAGAGGCACCATTGAAAGCCTGCTGACTGGCTGCTTCACCGCCTGGTACGGGAACTGTACCACCATGGACCGCAGGGCGCTACGGAGGGTGAGGCGCGCGGCCCAGCACGTAACAGGAGACGAGTTGCCAGAACTGCACGAACTGTATAACCAGCGGTGCCTCAGGAGGTCCCTGAAGATCATCAAAGACACAAACCATCCCCACAACAGCCTGTTCTCCCGGCTACCCTCAGGGAGGAGATACAGGGTTCCAAAAACACGCACAAATCGCTTGAGGAACAGTTTCTTCCCGCAGGCCACGAGACTCCTAAATATGCACAAATAGTGCAGTAGTCGTGCCGTACTGCAGCTGCTACTATTACGGATGCCTAACGTCTAATTGTAAATTTAAGTGTATGTTTAATAAGGTGCCTAACGTTTAATTGTAAATTTAAGTGTATGTTTAATAAGGTACATGCTATTTGCACATGTATGTATAAAACGTCGAATTTGGAATGTCTGAACACGTCTAACGTATGCACATGACATGTGCACCTATGTGCAATGAATATGCCACTGTCGTATAAGCCACCGACTTGTCTTATTGCTTATAAGATGCCTATTTCTTATTGCCTTATTGCTGTCTTATTGCTTATTGATGCCTATTTCTTATTGCCTATTACTTATTGCTGTTGCCTATTTGTACTATGTCGTAAACGGAGTCCACTGCACAAGAATTTCACACGTGGTACTTGTACCATGGAGTGACAATAAAAATCTTGAATCTTGAATCTTGAATTCCCTGACTATTGGTGCTTTCACAAAATATTTATTATTACACAATGACATTTTTGATAATGATTATCGGTAAAGTGTCTATAATGACTAAGTGGGTATAGACAAATAATAGAACAGCTAGAACAGTCTGATGAGTTCAGGTAAGTACATCAATTTACTGTAATTAATGGATGCATTTAAAACCAGGAAGACAAAACTTTGTGCCATATCACGATATTACGATCTAATCTAATCTAACACAATATCTAGTTTCATATCACAATGATAATAGTATCAATGTATTGCCCGGGCCTAAATATTAAACAGTGTGTAGTACGCAGTACTAGGGCATTCACGACTAGTGAATTTTACTAGTCGACTAGTCGTCCCTAAAGGTAGTCGACTAGTCGTCCCTAAAGGTAGTCGACTAGTCGTTTTTTTTTTTTTTATCTTTTATCTTTAACACATTGAATGCCAGCCATGTTTTCATTCCTGTAGGTAAGTTGTGCCAGGGGTGTTTTTGACGATTCTGGCTCATTTTAGAAACAGCCGAGGATTCTTTTCTGTTAAGAATTCATGAACATCAATCATCTAAAAATAACTAATAGAATGTGTGCTTTCTCTGTCTAAAAGAGTTAGTTTGCAGAGTTAGTAGTTATGTAGATATTAGCCGTTGAGTACAGCATGGTTTCAGCGTCTGGAAATTTATTCAGAGATAAATGGCTTTTTGTGAAACAGTCACTTTAACCATTCATTTTTGGCATCAGTAAGACCGTCAGACATTCTAAACAATAGTTTTGAACAGTAATTTCCTCCATAACAACAGGAAACACCCCTCTCATTCAAACTCCTCCCTCCGTGTGTCTTCTAGAGCCAGGAGGAAGGAGGAGCGTGTCAGAAGCGCGTTGTGCTGCCTGCCTGCCTGTCTGCCTGTCGGGCAAGACGAGTCTGAATTGGATTACTGTAAAATCGCGTCGCCATTTCCTTGAATGGCTTGCTTCCGCGGTGTGTGTGTGTGTGTGTGTGTGTGTGTGTGTGTGTGTGTGTGTGTGTGTGTGTGTGTGTGTGTGTGTGTGTGTGTGTGTGTGTTCGCGCGTTGCTGCGCGGCTCTGGGGGGAAGGGATCTCTGTCCGTTCTGTGTGTGTGTGTCCGGGCTAATGACTGTAAAATCGCCAAGCCATGTCCGCGGGAGGCGGCTGCTTTTGTGGCTTTTGGGTCCCATGGCTGTGACTTCTCTCGGTCTCTGTCGCCACTTAGTGGTCGGTAAAATAGATTACACACATGCTCTGGCTCCAAGTAGTTATCTCAAAGATGTAAAAGGGGTTGATTGATGTCCCACCGTCCAAAAAAAAAAATCTTTATGTAAGACGAGTTAGTCCGTCCTTGGCACTTAAGCGCTGGATTATGTAAGACGAGTTAGGTCGTCTATGGCACTTAATGTGTTAAGAAAGAACATGAGGTATTTACATGACATACATGGACTATCATATCCCATATCCCATATCCCCCACAAAGAACATCAAAACACAACAAAACAAAACAAGAAAACTGCATGAGATACACAATAATCCAAGAACAAACAAGACTATTGGACAAACAACCAAACAAAAACAATGCATTCAGCTCCTATCCTGATAAGCCTAATGACACTGGGGTAAAAAGTTCTTAAAGTCAAACTCTGTATGTGGTTGCCATATTTTGGGGATGTCTAAGAATCTGCCTTTGCTCTTGTAGTAAATGTTATCCAACGTATGGTAGCTTAAGAGTTCATTCCACCAGTGAACTACAGCTGGGGGATTGGATGCTTTCCAATTTAAAGCTATGCATTTCCTAGCTGCCAACAGGGCAAGATCTATGTATTTACTTTGAATGCATTGTTTTTGTTTGGTTGTTTGTATAATAGTCTTGTTTGTTCTTGGATTATTGTGTATCTTATGCAGTTTTCTTGTTTTGTTTTGTTTTGTTTTGTTGTGTTTTGATGTTCTTTGTGGGGGATATGGGATATGGGATATGATAGTCCATGTATGTTGTGTAAATACCTCATGTTCTTTCTTAACACGTTCACTGCCAATGACGAGTTGAGTCGTCAAAAAAAATCCAATGGTTGACTGCCAATGACGAGTTGAGTCGTCAAAAAAAAAAAAAAAAAAATTTGACGGTGGGACGTGCCACCGAACGTGTACAACCCATTCCACCGACCCACTAAGTGGCGACAGTGCTCTCCAGACTAGAAAAAGCAGAGCCAAAACTGCAGGGGAACGCGCGAGGAAACCATTCTCTCATACTGTAAAATGGATTGGCGAAAACGCTTTCGCTTTCGCGCATTATCGCGCTGGGAGCTGGTGGTGGGGGATTGCAAATTTGCATAATAGATTATGGGTGAAACACACTTTGAAACACCAGCAGAAAGCGCAGAATCGCACACAGCTTCATTCCAGCTGAGCTCAACCGAAAACCCAGAAACGAACGAGCCTCATTCTCATACTGTAGGCGAAAACGCTTTCACGCTGGTGCACACGGGCACACAACGGTGGGGGGTTCCAAAAATAGACTGGGTGGAAAACACACTTTGAAACACGCAGCATAAAGCCTAGAATCGCACAAAGCTTCATCAAAGCTCTCAAACCCAAGAAACGAGTGAGCCCCATCCACACTCGCCGACGAGGGGGCCGCCAGGGAGGGAGGCTGCTCACTGCTCAGACAGGCAGTAGAAACTCGCTTGTGACAAACGCTGCTGAAAGCCACCAGACACGCCCACGGAGGGAGGAGTTTGAAGGAGAGGGCGTTCAGAACTATATTGTTTAGATGTCTGATCTCTCACTGATGCCAAAAATAAATGGTTAAAGTGACTGTTCTGCCTGTTTGATTGAATTTCACAAAACTGCGATTATCTCAGCTTTCAGTCTCAGACGCTGAAACCATGCTGTACTCAACGGCTAATATCTACATAACTACTAACTCTACAAACTAACTCTTTTAGACAGAGAAAGCACACATTCTATTAGTACTTTTGTGAACTTTGTGTTCACAAAGTCCAAGCAGAAAATAATCCTCGGCTCTTGTAAAATGAGCCAGAATCCTCAAAAAAACCCTCTGGCAGAAGCTACCTACAGTAAAAAAAAAAACGGCTGGCAGTGAATGTGTTAAAGATAAAAAAAAAAAAAAAAAAAAATTAAACGACTAGTCGACTACTAAGCACAGTGTCGACTAGTGGTTTTACTAGTCGACTAGTTGACTAGTCTGTGAATGCCCTACGCAGTATGCACATCCAAAGAGTCGCAGGGGCTGGATCAAACATCAAACTTTACTGGGAGCTAGCATAGTGTGCAGATCTTTTGTTTTTCCTTCACTTCTGCCTTGTGTTTCATATACCTGGGCTGCCTATGGTGGCATAGCAGGAATAGTAGCAATCTCATTTGCTGTCTGCTTTTTTTTATGCTTTTTTTCACGGTTTTTCTCCTATCTTTTCCCAATTGTACTTCGCCAATTCCCCATGCTGTACCGGTTGTTGCTCCACTCCCTCTGCCGATCTGGGGGGGAGTTATAGACTACTAGCACATGCCTCCTTCAATAAATGAGCAGTCGCCAGCTGCTTCTTTTCACCTGACAGCGAGGAGTTTCACTGGGACATAGCGAGTGGAAGGATCATGCTATTCCCCCAAGTTCCCCTACTGCACGAACAGGCGCCGCAACTGACCAGAGGAGGCGCTAGTGCAGGGACCAGGACACATACCCCACCGGCTTCCCACCCGCAGACACGGCCAATTGTGTCTGTAGGAATATCTGACCAAGTACCAAGTACTGCTGCCGGAAATTTAACCCGGGTCTCCGCGGTGGTAGGCGAGTGCTTTTACCTTGACACTACCGACAAGTCCCCTCATTCGCTGTTTGCTCAACATAAAATATGTTTTCTCCATTAATGTTCTATCAATGCAAGATATGTACCAGGATTTGATGCTAAACAAATCCAAATACATCCTGGCCCTCATCTGTGCTCTTTTATCCTAGGTTACTCCATGGCAATTGCCAAAACACAGAATGGCATTATAACAATTGCAGGCGCACCAAGATACGATCACAGAGGGATAGTAATGGCATTCTCAACAACGACGCAAAGGATTGACCCCTTTCCATGGCAGGTTTGTGCTCAAACAATTGGATTGATGTTCTTTGAAAACAATCTAAAGCAGAAAATTATTTTCCTAAACGGGAATTTATTTATGACTTATACAGTTTCAGATTGGTGCATATTTTGGGGCCGAGGTTTGTGCCATGGATGTGGACGGTGACCCTAACCAGTACACTGACATAATCCTCATATCTGCTCCTATGTTCATGGACACAGATAGAGAGGGAAGGGTTTACATCTGCAGCCTAACTGGTTTGGTAAATGGTGGTTTTATTTTGTGCCTTTAAATCCATGTCCATTTGCTATTGGGCGTGACTTTTAAAACATTAATTCTCATCTTTTTCCAACACACCAGAAAGTTGACTGTCAATTCGAAGCTCCACTAATACTCAAAGGGGATGCAGTTGGAAAAGGACGGTTTGGGTCGTCTCTTGCCCCACTGCCTGACCTTAACAGTGATGGATTCAATGATTTGGCTGTTGGGGCACCTTTGGAGAATGATGGTCAAGGAAGCATTTATATATTCAATGGTGAAGGAAGAGGAACAATCGACCCTACATATTCACAGGTGTGTGAGAATCAAAAGTCCAACAAAGAAGCTTTGTATGGATTCATATGCCCCACTGTATTTGCTATAAAAATACAACCCAGATTACAATTTTGATCACATAAATGAAAATATTCTCTTTCCATTTGCATAGAGAATTGCTGGCTCTGAAGTCCAGTCAGGACTGCAGTTCTTTGGCCTGTCGATCAGTCAGTCTTCTTTGGATCTTAGTGGAGACGGGCTTCCTGATTTGGCAGTCGGCTCAAAGGGCAAAGTGCTCTTACTCAGGTAACTGTGTTATTGTTGTATTCTGCCCTTAAATGTACATTACTGATGTAAAATGTTATTTTAGGTGTAAAAATTCAAATAAAATATTTAATACTAGAACCTCTGGCCCTCACAAACACAACAAAGAAAACATCATTATGCAATCAAATCTGTTTGAAAAGTCTGTAGGTGATTGATGTAATTATGTATTGGAAAACATTCACTTTAGTAAACGTAACCCCCCCCCAGACTCCCGACTGCTCGTCTTTCTTCGGTGACGCATGGCACTCTGCAGCGCCGCCGCGATTTTGGCCTGAAAAACATTAGCCGGACTGTGTCGCCTAGTCTGTCCAAAATGGCGGATTAGCTGTGTGTTGAACCTGTTGAATGTCAGTTCTTTGCAAGTTCTTTGGCAACAGCTGAGGAGGCGGTGTTGGATAGGTACGTTACAGGGCTGGATTATTTTGGACGAGTAAACGTCAAACTGGAAAAGTAAAAGTAAAGTAAAGCTGGAAAAAAGCAAAATGCTCTGGAAGGAGTCACGTTTCCTGCATTTCCTTGGCTACTGTATACTGCAGCGTGCCACCCAAAGGCTCAAAGGCTTCCTCGGATTGGCGTGCAGATGACATTGACCAGATTGGCTCGCAGATCGGCACGCAAACACGTTATCAATACACAGTTTCCAATGCCGAGCCATTATTCACATGGAAGTGCCAAAGTTTTTAGCTCAGACACAGCCTTCTTCGGCTGTGTCATTTTGGGTTTCAACTGCTCCACAGCGCCGCCGCCGGAAGTATCGGTTCTACTGTAGATATATTTTCTAGACATTGTTACCTCCTGTCTACATTCCACTTCTATTGAATTGAAAATAAATGTAAAATTCAAGATCACAAAGTACATTTATTTGCATTAATTTGATTCCCAATCACGACACACTGGTAAGAATGATTAATATCTAATTAAAAATGCTTTGAAATGCAAAATAATGGCATTTTAAACATGCGATACAAAGATGCGATTAGTCACGATTAACTATAGTTAATCGCAAGATTAATCGCGATTAATAAAATTAATAGTTTAGGGCTGTCAGCGTTAACGCGTTAATCGCGCGTTAACTCAAATTCCTATTAACGCCACTAATTTTTTTAACGCGCGATTAACGCATGCACGTTCTGTGATGTTTGAGCCTTGGTCCGCGCCGTAGTTTTGGAAATCAGGAAGCAGTAACGTTGATAGCAAGCAGAAAGAAACCTCCGTGAGCAGAAAAGGAGGAAGAAAATTGTTATTGTAGCGAAGCTTGTGTGCTTGCTGGGGGCAAAGCCTTTGGGCTTGCCTCGTGAAGTGTGCTGGATCGTGTATGAGGGCTCACGGGCTGTGACCGATCAGAATCACGGAGATGGAGATAGGGACCGACATGTCGGTCCTGGGACGCGGTTGAATTACCACTGTTGACCTGTCTGGGTGTAAGGCAGTTGGTCACCAGGGCCTGGCTGGTTGTAAGACAGCAGGGGTTCAGTTCGGGTCCGCAATAGGTTGTGCTAATGGTTGACATTATTAGGGATGTAAGAATACCTGAGGAAGTATGGAAGTCGAAGGAATCTCGAAGGAATCAAGCAGGAATCTCTCGGATGAGGTGTAGCGTCACGGAAGACTTTGTTTATATGGTCGCGTTCCTGTGTATAACATCACGTCATTGGTGATGTCACAACGTTCGAGGGAGCTATGACATCATCGGTGTTATGTCTGACATCGCCGATGACCTCACAGGTGAACTCTATGCTATGACATCATTGTCATCGTTGATGATGTCATCATCATTACGTCGTTGGCGCGCCGGCTGGTAGGCATCGACTGCCTCAAGAACAGGCCTGACGGTGGGCCATTATGGACCGTTTCTACAGTTATAATGGCAAGTTCAGCTTAAAATTGAGAAGATGTCCCGCATTTTGGGTGAGGGAGAGAAAGAGAGAGCGCGTCAGCGCGATCAGACCGTTGCAGGGAGAGAGAGAGACACACACATGACACAGACACACACACACACAGACAGACGGAGAGCGGGGGGCGGAGAGAGGGAGAGACTAGAGAGAGAGGCAGACAGTGAGAAAGACGGGAGGGCGACCAGACCAGAGAGAGACCAACGGAGAGCGGGAGAGAGAGACCGAGAGAGAAAGCAAGAGGGGGAGAGAGAGCTGGCACACAGCTGCTCCTGGATAGCAGGTTAATTTAACACAGAGCATCCTGAGAGATGTGTATTCCCAGTAACTAGTAGCAATAATAACAATATACCAATGGCCAAATACTTACCCATACTAATGATAATAGCTACTACCCATATTAATACAACAGTGTATCTTTGCACAAAGCTCCCATGTTTAAGGTACCTCGGGTTAAGGTAGATTTAGAACAGATAAAAAATTGTGCGATTAATTTGCGATTAATCATGATTAACTATGGACAATCATGCGATTAATCGCGATTAAATATTTTAATCGATTGACAGCCCTAATATATGGGTGGGAATCACTGATGCCCCACGATCCAATATTCAGGTAAACGATATTATCACGATACTTAAGTCACGATCGGATAGTATTGCGATATGCTAGTCTTGCGATATATTGAGTATTGCGATATTGCGATCTATTGTGATTTATTACCTTTTTTCAACTGCAAATTATGTCCCCAAAGGAAAAAACGTCAACGTCTGTTTTATCTAATGAGATAAAGTTTCCAGTCTCTTCATCTCACTTCAATAATTTTTATTGCAGCAAAATGCGATTGTCAAGCTGACACACTGACCAACAAGTCAAGTCAAGTCAAGTCAAGTCAAGTTTATTTGTATAGCACATTTCATACACAGTGGCAATTCAAAGTGCTTCACATAAAATGGTTGACAGGAAAATAAAAGAAAAGAAGAGAGTAAAACGGACATTTAAAAGCATCACAACAAAACTTTAAAAAAAGAGTATAAAAAGTGCATTAAGCAACTTCATTAAGCACACAGGAAAATAAACGAAAAGAAGCAATTAAATGGACATTTAAAAGCATCACAACAAAACTTAAAAAAAAAAAGAGTATAAAAAGTGCAATAGGCAACAGGCGCGGCAGTTGCAGAAAGAGCTAACTTACTCATTGGGTTTGCATAGTAGCTGTCAGCAGTTAAAAGCGACGGTAAACATAAAAGTCTTTAGTCTATTTTTAAAAGTAAGTAAGGTTGGGGCAGATCTGAGGTCTTCAGGCAATTAGCTAGCAGAAGCATAGTGGGTAAATGCAGCCTTCCCGTGATTTGATTTGATCCTAGGGACAGTTAATAAGCTGGACCCTGTTGACCTAAGAGTTCTAGACGGTTCGTAGCGTGGGAGCAATTCAGCTATGTATTTTGGGCCTAGGCCATTAAGTGATTTATAGACTAATAACAGTATTTTAAAATCTATTCTCTGACACACTGGCAACCAGTGTAAGGACTGGAGTGATATGATCAGCTTTCTTAGTCTTCGTTAGAACTCTAGCAGCAGCATTCTGAATGAGTTGAAGTTGCCTAAGTTCTTTTTTGGAGAGACCAGAAAAAAGGCTATTGCAGTAGTCTAACCTACTATAAATGAAGGCGTGAATTAGTTTTTCTAGATCCTGTCTGGACATGTATCCCCTAATTCTTGCTATATTTTTAAGATGATAAAAAGCAGATTTTCTAATTGACTTAATGTGGGAGTTAAAGTTGAGATCGGAATCAATAATAACTCCAAGATTTTTGACTTGATCCTTAGGCTTCAGGGATCGAGACTCAAGGCGTGCAGTGATTTTAAGCCTTTGTTCTTTGGGGCCAAACACGATCACCTCAGTTTTGTCTTTGTTTAGCTGTAGGAAATTCTGGCACATCCAGTTATTTATTTGATCAATGCACTGGCACAATGATTCTATGGGGGCATAGTCAGCTGAGGAAAGAGTTATATACAACTGAGTGTCGTCTGCATAATTATGATAGGCTACTTTGTTTTTTTGCATAATTAGGCCTAGAGGGAGCATATAAAGGTTGAAGAGAACGGGCCCCATAATGGATCCTTGAGGCACCCCACAGGTCATCCTAGTTAGGTCAGATGTGTAATTGCCAATGGAGACGAAGTACTTCCTGTCTTGAAGATAGGACTTGAACCACTGGAGGACCGTACCCGATAGCCCAACCCAGTTTTCCAGTCTGTCCAATAAAATTGAGTGGTCAACAGTGTCAAATGCAGCGCTAAGATCCAGTAGCACTAGAATCGAATTTTTGCCTGAGTCTGTGTTCATTCTGATGTAATTTATGACTTTAGTAAGCGCAGTTTCAGTGCTGTGATGGGGGCGAAAGCCTGATTGGAGTTTATCTAGGAGATCATTTGAGGTTAGGAATCTATTGAGTTGTAGGTAAACAACCTTTTCAATTATTTTGGCTATAAAGGGGAGATTAGATATTGGTCTGTAGTTACTGATTACCGATGCATCAAGGCTACGCTTTTTTAGTAGGGGTTTAACACTGTTTAACACTGTCATAAAAACCTGTCATAAATGTTGCATGCACTTGACATTTTGTATAATAAAATATCACGATACTTGGCATTTGATACGATACGATATATTGCCCACAAAATATCACGATACTATGCTGTATCCCACCCCTAATATATATAAAATGTATATATATATGTATATATACATACATATATATACACATAATGTATATATATGTATGTTGTTAGCTAAACTAAAGTATGCTTCCTCTGTTCTGCCCACTTCCAGATCACAGCCTATAGTAATCGTAAAAGCACAAGTCTCATTCAACCCAACCAAAATTCTTCATAAAGATGAGGACTGCTCAAATCCCTTGAGGAACACAGCTGAAATCTGCTTTACCATGACGCCACACTCAGAAGTACAGACAGGTTTGTGACCTTCCTTACTTTTTATAAACCACTGAGCCATTTTCTCTCTATCTGAATACTTACATTATGTATGATGTTAACCCTTCAAAGAAACTTTAATCTCTTCCAGCTCAAGCAAGGATTAATTATACTTTCACACTGGATTTCACCCGCAAGCCCCCAAACCACCGAGCTTCAATGGACATCGATCGGAAACGAGAGGAGACCAAATCTTTTACTCTTGACCTCCAACAACAACGATGCTTTAAGCATAAATTCTTCATTGAGGTGTGTTGTTTATATGGCAGTTTGTTTCTGTTGGGTTTTGAATAGCATTACATCAATCTACTAATAGTAGTTCAATATGAACTACAACAACAACAGGACCCTTGGGACGGCTGGGTGACCTGCTGTCCAGAGCCTGTCCCAATAGACCTTATTCGCTAACTCTGGACGGCACCATATTGTTGACATACTGTCCTGCGCGCACACAGCGCTGCGGCTGACAACTATTAACAGCCTTATTGACGTTTCTGTTCCATTACAAAATAGCGATGGTGATGGCAGCAATAAAAACCCCACAGTTGTTTGTATGCTGCCGTTAATGCCTGTAATAAGAAACAAAAGAACAAGGTGAACAGACTTTGCTGTGAGGAGCTGTCAGAAAGTTTCACCTGTCTCTCCCAACTATCCAGACATCTCCTGTGCTGCTGACGTATCCTCAGTCTTGCCCCCTTCCACGTCTGTGGAACGTAGAGATAGAAACAAACCACGGGGACTTTATTGCTGTCATTACTACAGCCATGGCCTAATGCAGGTCACCATCCGAACACAATTGGAACGATACAGGAGGTAACGCTAACAGCGGCTAGCTTCCTATAAACGCTTATCTTACATAGGCTATGAGAGCTACAGCGCTATGTCACGAACATGGCGGCGGTGGGCGTGCCCGTACGTGAGTGACGTCAATCGAATAAGGTCTATAGTAACAGTAATGTCAGATTACTGAAAAATCTCAGTTTTGTTCTGTACAGCGCTGATAGTTTTTTCATTACAGTGCTTTCTTGTTACAGGCTTGTCCAGATGATGCTCTCAATGAACTTTCTAATGAGCTTAGATTCACCTTTGAGGGTATACCTTCTGTGGAGAGGCTCAGGCCAAGTCTTGCCCAGCAGGCTCTGACCAAAACCAACCATCCTGTAAGTTTTCTTTTACGAGTGCTTTCAACTTCAACTTCAACTTCAACTTCAACTTTATTGATATCCCGAAGGAAATTTGGTTTGGAGCAGGCATGTGGACATATAGTACAAAAACTTCAACATCATCAGACATCAGGTGACACAGAGACACACACTCCAGGAGTGATCGAGTTCAAGTAAAAAATGAGGGCATTGCCTCCATAAAGCAGCAACAATAAATAGTAAATAGTGCAACATAAATTTTACATCAATCAACGTGATAAGAATACTTTGCACTGCAGAATAAATATGTAAAAGAAATAGTAAAAATAGTAGAGATAAAAAACATAAGAGTGCATAGACCCAGGAGGGAATAGGGAATCCATAATCCTAGCCTAGCAGATTGAGCCTGTCGATAGCAACAGGGATGAAGGAGGCTCTGGCGCGCCGCGTCCTTGTTTTTGGCATTCTAAAACGGCGGCCAGAGGGGAGGAGGTCAAACTCCTGGTAAAGTGGATGGTCAGGACAGTTCATTTGTTTCATTCTGAATTCATATTATATAAAGAGGTTTATTTTACATGTTACATGTCATCAGAAGGCCATCATCATAATGTATGTCCTGGCTGTCGGGAGAATACATCTTGTCTCAAGAAAGTTTTGTGGAATTAAGAAAAACAGCTTTGATTTTTAATTGTGTTTTTCACACCGTTTTACACTGTTTTGTTACACAGAGTGCGTTTACATGCAGACAATAAACGGATAACTGAGAATAATCAGTTTACGGCAATAATCTGATTTCTGCGTTTACATGCACTTTAATAATCCGACAATAGGAGAAACCCGGGTTTACATGATTCAGTCAATTAGTCGGATTTCTCTCCAGAAAGGCAGCATTAATTCCGCAATAAAACAACAGAATATAGTTGCAAAATGCAAAATCACATTTTCCTAATTTATTTGTCCAGCGCAGAGGATGGTTTAGGTGAAAATTAGGTTGTGTATCTCGTCTACTTTACTAAAATTGGAATAGGCATCGCGTCGCTTTGGAAGTGCATCTGTCAATAATATTTCCAACTTTACCGAGCACACAGCACAGAGGCAGGCAGGTGAGGTGACTTAAGCACGTCAAATGTTCATGACCCACAACGTGTGTTGAATTGAAATACTCTACCTGTCAGAAAACGGACAGAATTTGTCACGGATATTAACGTTATGTGTGTCTTGTGTTTTGAACGACTGAGTCTGTTGTCCGTAGGCTACGTGTTTTTTTTAATCTGTCATCTGAAAAACATCGTCACGCACGCAACTTGGACAATGCGTTTTATTAATAAATTCATCATTCTATTTGCAATCCGAGACAAATGTTCGTCCCTGTAATGTTCACGGCATGGCACTGGGGACTTTATTCGTGCAAGCAGACACCCCAGTCGTCTCCTGTAGAATATCGACATTTCAACATGATAGTGCAGTGCAGCAGCGGTGCCTGTTAGAGGGACACCGGGGGAGAGAGAGCAGAGCTCCCTGCTCCGCTCCGCTCTCCCCCCGCTGTGGCCGGGGGAGAGGGAGGAGAGAGGGGCCAGTGAGGTAGGGAGAGACGCGCTGCACTCACTAGGGAGAGTGCAGCGCGTCTCTCCCTACCTCACGCGCTCCTGTGCATCTCTCTCCCGCAACTCGTACATGCGCAGATATATAAACCCGAAAGAAACCCGGTTAAGGTATATACATGCAGAGAGAAGACCGATTATTGGCCAGAAACCTAGGTGTGTTTATCGGTTTATTCATAACCCGTTTATGACCATAAACGGATAAAGCTTATCGGTTTATGCTGTTTACATGACCACTTGAATAATCAGGTAACTCAGAAATCCGCTAATAAACAGTTTATTGGTGTGCATGTAAACGCACTCAGTTTCATGGGCCGTAGTTTCAAAACACCCATGAGACGTTGTAAATGTTCAAGTCAACGAAATTAAGTATTTTGCAGTGGAATAAGATGTACAGAAATCTTGCTCTTTTAACAAACTTCAATGGTAATTCCATTTACGTATGAGAGTAGGCAGTTTCTGTAACATGTCAATGTTGGCTGTTTATTGTTTGCTACAGACCGTTTGTATTCACATGGTTGACTTCATCCCCTGTATCACAGTTGGAGTTTGAGATCAACTGTGGCGCTGATGGCAAATGTGTTGATAAGCTCAAAGTGGATTTCAACTTCACCAGGTGAGAGGGTTTGGCTGTGTAGAGGAAGGATGATACATTGTAGCTCTGTGTTCTGGCATTTAAACAATGACACTGATAAGCCTGATGGGTGCACTGTGATTGTTTCATTCTGACGAAACTTGGTAACATGATTCATTTGGGACAAAACATCACACTGATTGGCTCAATTGCATTTTTTTTTTAAATCTCAGACACCACTGGTCCAATTTTGATCAAACTTGCAGGGATGATGCATTTTGTCACTATGCTCTGGCATAGAAAAAGTATGAGTGGTATTGCTACTGTATAACTAAAGGGCAAACTTTTGAACTTGGATAGGCCAGCTGTTAAATCTAATCTTGATGAACGTGGAGAGATGATGCATTTTGTTATGGATTGGCACAAGGTGTGCCAGCCTTATTTGTGTGTGTGGGGGGGTGACATGTTTCAGTCGTCTCTTTTCTCATATCATCTGTCAGATCTTCAGAGGTTAAAGTGGGCATTGATGAATTGTTGAACGTCACCGTGTCAGTGGAGAACACAGAGGAAAACTCTTACAACAGTCGCGTCATTCTCACATACCCAGCTGAGCTCTCGTACAGGAAGTTCACAGCATTATCACTGCAGGTAACGTATATATATATATCAGTTTCAGGGTCATCTTCCCTGATTCATCATTCATGGTGATGTGAACATCATGCAGTGTTTCTGGTTGACATTTTTGTTTTCTTCATTTTCATAAAGGGAAGAGTTGGAAGAGTTGAATGCAACTCTGTAGACAGTGAAGACGGTTTAACACGGGGAAAGACTGACTGCACCATTGACAAGCCTATTTTCAAAAGCAACACCAAGGTTCGTCCTTTGTGGCCAAGCCTTTCTTCAGGTCTCACACTGCTGCAGTGACCGTTAACCAACACAGGAGGCGCTGTGATTACAAGATAGAATTTTGAGTCAACAAATATCATCCGTTTCATTCTAGGCCCTCTTCATCGTCTCCTATGGGATAGACAGCAACAGTCAACTTGACAGGAAGATTCATATTACTGCAAATGCCACCAGGTACTATTCCTCTGGAAATCTGAAACACTACAAACTGTGTGTGTGTGTGTGTGTGTGTGTGTGTGTGTGTGTGTGTGTGTGTGTGTGTGTGTGTGTGTGTGTGTGTGTGTGTGTGTGCGCGCACACACAATTTCTTAACATACATGAAATTTCTCATCTATTTTAGCGGAAATGAGCACTCCCAAGAAAGTGAACTTTACAAAATGAAAGAAATCGCTGTGAAGTACAGCATTTTTGCTTCAATTTCAATTGAAAGGTTTGTGTTTTTCCTATTCTATTTTAGAAACATATACGATGGATCATTTATTTTAGAACTTTAAAATTAAACTGTGGTTACATAATGAAATCTCACTTAATTTTTCTTTTCAGTTCACTCAGCTACACCAATTTCAGTTTTGGAAATAATAATTTGCAGAAACCAGTCCAACATTCAATCAAGGTAAAATATCTTATAGAATGATTTTAAGCTTCATTGACCCTGGGATTTATTACTGACTAATCTGTCATTTGTCCTCCCCCTCCTGTCAGGTGTTAAATGGTTTGAGAGCGCTCAATATGACTGTGGTGTTCAAGGTGCCAGTGAAGCTTGGTGACAAAGACATCTGGGCAGATCCTAGAAGTATCCAGGTGACATATGTGGAAGCTCAAAGCTGCTGAAACCTACATGTCTCTGTGGCTACAGTATATTGTTCATGCCGTTATGAGTGTTTAAAGGACAAGGCTGGTGTTTTTTTTACACTGCTTAATGCTTACCGCCAACAAATCCTATGAAAATAACAAAAATCAGTGCCTTCAGATAACTTTATGATTTGACGCTATATAAATGTAAAAAATATATATACGGTATATATATATATATATATATATATATATATATATACACATATATATATATATACACACACACACAATATACTGTATATATACATATACATACAGTACATACAATGTATATATGTATGTGTGTGTGTGTGTGTGTGTGTGTGTGTGTGTGTGTGTGTGTGTGTGTGTGTGTGTGTGTGTGTGTGTGTGTGTGTGTGTGAGTGAGTGTGTGAAATGTCCTCTCGTCATGGGTTCACATTAGGGCTGCACGATATATCGTTTACACATCGACATTGCGATGTGCGCATGCGCGATAGTCACATCGCAGGACGTGCGATGTCAAAAGCAAATTAACTCGTCATGTTGCTTGATAAACTCTCACTTTAGGGGTAGCCTACTGAGTGAAATGCAGGCTCTCTCAAAGGAGAGAGACGCCCCGCTACTGTACTCACTCATTTAGTGCTTAGCTTCAACACAACAAACATGCACAGAGACCTAAATTGAATTATCTTTTGCTTATGTTGCGTTGCTGACAGACAGTAGCCCGTCTGTAAACGATGTGGTTGCGGAGGCGGACTTGTCCACAGTTTGCAGCGCACTCGCATACAGCAGGCTGGCTGCTGTAACTCAACATGTCCGTGGAGTGGAGATATTTACTCTTGAAACACCAAAAAGCAAGACCGCAACTTATGACACGAAGGCTGATTACTGAGAAGTTGTCCGTGTTATCACTGTGGCTGTCTCTCCCCTTCAAGTCTCTGATGTTGCATCACATGATAGCAGTAACGTTACGGTAGAGTTAATCATACATAGCGACTTATTTACACAAAACATGTCAGTGAAAATAAAAAGAGAAGAGACATATCTGGGCAATTAAATGTATATTTATTACTTTTCACGAATGAATTGTTTGTCACCGGTCGGCTGCATGTGAATCCTCGTCTCTCTGTACTGCCAGCCTTGCGCTCAAAAACCGGAACTCCGCAGATGCGGAGTGTACCACTTGGTCGTTTCTGGAGGGGGTTTCCGGGGGGTCAGACCAAGTGTGTAAAGTGGCAGGGGTGTTTCATTGTTGATTTATTGAAACGTTAGAAGAACGAAAGAAGTTGAAAGCAGTGATTATAATCAATGAAATCTAATGTTTTTCTGCAAATAGCATCATTGGGAGGTAGATTCTGGCACTCAATATTAGGGGTGGGCAATATATCAATTGTATATCAATATTGTGATATGAGACTATATGGTCTTAGATGTTGGATATGGTAATATGGTGATACAGCATACATGTTGTCTTTCCCTGGTTTTAAAGGCTGCATTACACTAAGTGAAGTGTAGGCTAGTGACATTTTAAAGTAGAATGTCATAACTTACTCACTTTTTCATGTATGTAGCCTAAGTCATGGAAATCCATTGGTCAAAATGTGTATGCACCCTGATAGATGACGCTCTGAGGCCTACAGTATAGGCGACAGCCCAGTGGTTGAGAAACATTAAAATACCTAATTTCCCCTCCAAAATCAGATGGACTCCTCTACAAAATCATCCCAATCATTCTAGAAGTATTCTTTTCTTTAAAATAGAGCTATTCTGGTAATCTGGTGAAAATCTGTATTTTTTCATATCGCAATATATATCGCAGGGGCAGGGAATATCGCAATGTCAGTTTTTTCCAATATCGTGCAGCCCTAGTTCACATCATGTTCTCAGTTGGGGTAACATGAAACCGCTCTATTTCAGATTCAAGGCTGCCAAAGATACAAAGATGAGGAACCTACTGTCCCAGATTTTGTGGCTCAGCTAAAGAAAAATCAGACAGTGGTAAATATTTTTCATATGCAATGTTCCGTAAAAAAATGCCAACAGGCCATATAGTTAGAAATGTCTATTATGGCATTTAGTAAGTGTTGTACTTGTAGCTGCTTGTAGATATGCAGGCATATTTCTTAAAACTATTCAATTACATTACATTGCCTTAGAGGTTTCTTTGCTTTCAGTAATAAATCTATTCCCTCTCTTAATCATCCATAGGACTGCTCTGTAGCCAGGTGCTCAGTGTTCAAATGCAATAAGTTCATGGGGAAAGATGACCGCGGCATTTACAATATCTCTGCCAATCTTAGTTCTGGATGGATAGAACAGGTAAGTAACGTGTATTCTATCTGTAATATTTAACACATTAAAGTGATAATACGGAAGGTTTTAATGTAAATAAATGTCTGTAAAGTCACTATCCTCAACTGAGTTAACACAATGGTGATTGAGCCCATCACCCATTGATGAAAGCCCTTGCATCTCTCTGTTTTGCAACATTTATGAACTTGTGTCTGTGGCGACACTTTCGCCGCCCCCAAACTAAAAAAACAAAGATATCACAAGCGGCGCACAGTTCTTGACGGGTTTCACATCACCCAGCACCCGCCAGAGTGCTGGTGTACTTCCATATTATCACTTTAAGTCCTGATATTTTAAAAGTTGATGTTAAATCTGCAGAGCTAAAGCTCAAATAAAACTAGCGCTCATCCTACTCCCCCTTTGTCTCAAACCCATAGATTGGAGTTATGTCTGCCAAATTCCTCCTGATCAGCACAGCCACTCTGGAGTACGACAGAGACCAGTACATCTTCTATTCAACAGGCTCCCAAAATAACCCCCCTGTCAGAAGGGTAATTACACATTTGTTTCACTTATAAGTGTTTAAAAGACTCTGAATGTGAATTTTGATCCAAATGTCACTCCCACCCCTTAGATTGAGGCAGAGGTAGAAGTGTATACTGAAACAGACCTCACCAAAGAGATCGTTGGAGGATCCCTGGGAGGGCTGGTTCTGCTGGCTTTGATCACTGCTGGCTTATATAAGGTAACACACTGTGGATAGTTCAGGTTATTACATGGTTTTGTTGAATAATCAATTCTGATTGGTCAATGAAGGCATTCTTGGGTCTGTTATTAGATGTTCAGCTTTGTTACAGCGTGACTTTGAATGTGTTAATCTGATCTAATATCATCATATTACTTTGGCTACGTTCTAGTCTGGGGGTACCTTCATTTGCCACACTCAAAGACTGACCAGTGACCACCTTAAATGTAACTTTGCTTTGGGCTGCTGCTAACATTGATGACCATAGCTTAGTAATGAGGGACAGGCTCACCTTTAAGAGGCTCTGGCCGGTATCTCCCTCTCTGTCGTGCCTTGTGCCAGGCCAGGCAGCAAAGCATGGCTGTCCTCCTCTGTGGCCCTCGGTGCCTCGAAGCAGCTGTGGTGTTGTTGAGCTGAAACCCCAACAGGCGAAAGGGCCGTCGAAAACGACGACAAACAGCTATTATACACATATACTGGTGAAACATCGACTGAAGTTCGGCGTCAGGGCTAATGTACACCGCCTCCGGAACAGATGCGGTACAGCTCCGGTACGGCTGCGAACAGACCCACACTCATGTAATCTGTCAGACGGATGCGGGATTCCTACAAAAATAGAAATGTATCGCCCATCAATTAACATGGGACGAGAGTCGATCCGTCAGTTTTGCCAGATCCGCACCATAGCCGTAACGTATCTGGTGTACTGTACATTGCCTGACAGAGTCAACATTTAGCCACAACATGGTCAAATTAGTCTGCAATGACCAACATGTTCCCATGCGTTTGCTCGGAGCTTGCGGCTACCATATCCTGCATGTGTCACTCACACAACACGTCCTCTTTGCATGCTCTACATGAGAGAAATACAGTGTGCGCTCTTACACCAGGCAGTATATATCATTTATTAACTTTTTCATTTATTGTGTAGCTCTAATGCTAGATTGATGTTTGTCATTACCTTTCTCTCCATGTAACGGTGTGTTTCCTACTCTCAGGCTGGGTTTTTCAAGAGTCACTACAAGCAGATGATGGACAATGATGCAGGAGAAGCACAAGGTCCTGGGGAAGATGCTGCAGAAACAGTTTATTAGATTAGCAACTTTTTCCAAAGCTGATGTACCAAGTGCACCTCTTTTTTTTATTGCAATTGCTGACTATATTTGAGATCAACATTCTCCAAATCTGTACATTTGTATTTAAAGTGAGATATAAGATTGCAGATTTACCTTGCAGTTTTAGCTATTATTTTGTAAATAATTCACAAATTCATAATTATCCAACTAGGCATGCTAAGCACCTTCATCTTCGTTTCTATAAAACATCACGTGGTCAGTTTTCTATCAAATACCGTGGCGTTATCCTGCAGAATGAAAATGTACATTTAATGGATTCCTGTGTCTTTATGTACAAAAAGAGACTTAGAATTGCCCTGCTATCGAAAACATTTAATTTGGAGCAATAAGTATCACTCTTGGAAATTCATACTGTTATCATAGAGACAGTCCGCATGTCTGGGAACGCCCACAAAATGTTAAACGGCTGGCGCGCGAGTGGGGTAAAACCGCCCATATCTCATGGGCTGACTCACCAAAAGACGGTGCTGCGGCTCCAAACTACATGTTTGGGGGTTCTAGAGCAGAACACAAGACGTCTGCTCAGATGTGCGTTTACTGCGGTGGTTAAATCCCCGATTGCGTCTGCCTGGGCTGGGCTATCAGCTAAATTCTAACTTTGCTGAATGGATAGAACGGGGGAATTTACCCCACCCTGACCCCGCCCTTAGGCTAACTCAGCATCTATTGTGGGCATTCCTAGAGCCTGTATGGGCGGTCCCAGACATGCGGACTGCCTCTATGGTATCATGTCTATTCCTACTTCTCTGCATTTTTTTCTTCTTCCTATTTTTAACCACATACCTTGTGGTGCAGTTTATATTTACCTTTGATGTTTGGAATGTGATTTTTTATTTCAGCTTTTATATGTCTTTCGGGTGTGGTTTCATATAAGCCTCTATTCTATTGGCTTCGACCAAACCCTCACATGTATTTTTTTATTTACTCTTCATTGTGTTTTTATCTTTATGTGTGTGAAAACAAACATAAACATGGAGAGGCACCAGCAGCAGAACAATGAACACAAGGACAGATGACATCCCACAGACACCTGCCATTTCCTTATTATACTACTTATACTTAGAGGATTACTGTAGCGTGCTGATTACAGCACTATCTCCTATGTGCTTACATACAACATGTTAACTTCAACACACCACATTTGATCCATACTCAAGCATAAACATCACAACATCCAACATCACACTGCCATTGTTATCTCTTGGTTAATTTTACCATTACTTGCGGTTGCTTTAACATCACAGACAACTTTTCATCTGAATGTCCACTCAACGAAATGGAAAATGTTTAACACCACCATGGCATTTTACTGGAAGTATTCTTATGTTGAAAAAATATTACAGTGCCACCATTTCCTGAAAAAGCCGGATGATCTGTGATTTATGTAACGTAGGCTACTAACGTGGTAGGAGCATGTGGCTTTATAAAACACATTACGAGCTAGCTGAAATCCAAAATGGGAATTGTTATGGTAGGCAAATTGCTATTATACATATCGGTGTGTATATATTATATATATATATATATATATATATATATATATATATATATATATATATATATATATATATATATATATATATATATTGTATATATACACACACACACACACACACACACATATATATATATTTGTTTTTTGCACATTTTTAAAAACAGAGATGGACAAAATGAAAACAACTAAATAACATGAAACCCTAGATGGGCTTATACAGGGTCTCTACCTCAGCAGCACCACCAACTGACCTCTAGGAAGTCTGCTGTGCATGCTCCAGGCCAGAATGTTCTCGGACGACAGCAGATTGAAAACTCCGGTCTACTGTGGAATACGGAGAGTTAGCTGGCAGCGATCGGTTTAATGATCACCTGACCAGTGTGGGAACTCATTTGGCAACGGTTTGAATGTAATGGACCTTCATTTATATGGAAAGGTTACGCACTCCAGCTCTAGTATGTTCATTTATCTCCATATATTTACCGGCTTGTGGTTAAAAAAGGACATTTGACAGGAGGCTAAAAAGGATATTTGAAATGATCCTCAGATTCTATATTTCATATAATGTAAAGTCATTTTCTGTAGCTTTATGTAGCTTGCTTAACACATTGACTGTCAGCCGTTTTTTTTTGCTGTAGGTAGCTTCTGCCAAGCCGTTTTTTGAGGATTCTGGCTCATTTTACAAGAGCCGAGGATTCTTTTCTGCTTGGAGTTTGTGAACATACAATATCTCAAAAGTACTAATAGAATGTGTACTTTCTCTGTCTAAAAGAGTTAGTTTGTAGAGTTAGTAGTTATGTAAGCATTAGCAATTGAATACAGCATGGTTTTAGCGTCAGAAAAAATATTCAGAGATAAACGGCTTTTTGTGAAATTCGATCACTTTAACCATTCATTTTTGGCATCAGTAAGACCTAAACAATAGTTTTGAACAGTAATTTCCTCCATAACAGCAGGAAACTCCCCTCTGCTCAACTCCTCCCTCCGTGGGCGTTCTTCTTGGCTGCAGCGCCCTGTCACAAGCACTTTCCTACCTGTGCAAATGCACTTTCTCATACTCTCGACCTCTCAAATAAATTTCTGAATAGAAATTAAATTACTCTAAATTAGAGCGAAAAAGAAACAAAAAAGAATGGGTTGAAAATCCCATTCTAAAAGCCTTTTATGGCTGTTTCCAATTTGCAAAATAGCCTGCTGCACCACAAGCGTGTCACCAGTCTCACTGCCCCGCTGCCGCTGTGCGGCTGTGCCTGGTGTGGAGGAAAAATCCACATGTAATGCTCTGCCGATTCATCAATAATGACATATCCGTTTTAAATGTTCATAGGAGGTTTTCTTTATTTCCACAATCATCTCTCCGTGCACGGAGGTCTCCTCTTGTCTACATTTGACAATGCAAGAGCCCCGCATCATTGTTTACAACAGTTCATATACTGAAACTATCGATGCCCGCCCCTCCACCGTGGAGGGCAGTTCTTTCCATTCATCCATGTAGCTAATCTGATGTTCGGAAGAATACATAACAAGTCCAGTCTAGAGCCACAACAAGACACAGGTTCTCACAGGAAACTCTATTCCCATAGACACTTCCCAAAACAAGACATATGTTCTCACAGAACAGCAATCCTCTTGCATTGATGAAAAACACATTTCACAAAACACATCATAGAATTGTCATACTTAATAATTAATCAATCAATATGCACTTGATCGATAATTTTCCATTACACTGGCTGTGCCTGTCTGCGTGGCCGCTCCCCGAGGAAGCCCGGCTGGACTCGCCCGCCTCCCGGAGCCCTGGCCGAGAGCTCCGATGAAGCCCCTGCGACTCTGGTCATATTTACGCTGCGTGCCTCAAAGTGTGCTCCATCCGCAATCCACTATGCAAGTTTGCAATCCCGCACCGCCAGCAATCAGCGCGGAAACGAAAGCGCCTCCGCCCACCCATTTTCATGAGAATGGAAATGGATCACACTGCTTTTTGCTTGCCTTCCTACTTCCTTGTCGCCACTTAGTGGGTCGGTGGAATGGGTTGTACACGTTGTACACGTCCAATACTTATATAAGAGACGTAAAAGGGTTAGATCAACGTCCCACCGTCAAAAAAAAAAAATCGATTCTGAAAACGTGTTTACACGTTGTTGGCAGTCAACAGCTGGATTCTGAAAACGTGTTTACACGTTGTTGGCAGTGAATGTGTTAACAGCTGCTTTCTTTCTAAAGATTACAATATGTATTTGATGCAACTTATAAATTGTTTTGGAATAAATTCTATAAAATCCATTGCAAGCCAATGTTTTTATGGGTTGAAGCCTTATTTTTTTTGTTCTCACGGTTATTTCTTCGTTCTTGTTTTTCTCTGCTAAAAGTGTTTGTGCAGCAAGACCAAAACGCACCAAAAATGGCAGGTGGGATGCAAATTCCACCCACTACACAAGCACATAAAATGACAATCATTGACCTCAAGGTGGCACAAAAAATAACAAGCGGAATAAAATGGATTTTCGACGCCCCCCCCATCTTTATTTTTGTTTTTGCTCCAAGTGCAATGTTTTATGATCACTCACGAGTAAGTAGGTCACGGGCTGGCTTGGTTCCAGCCTTAAAACTCGTTATATAAGGATTTCTAAAGTGAATGCATTAAGCTCCAGTATTTTATTATCATCTTAGAAACTCAAATGTTGATTATCCACAGTCACTTGTGTTTCTGTTATATGAGCTACACCAGTTTTTTAAGCTGCAGTGGAAAGGATGCCAAAAAGTAAAAAGGAAACGCGATATATAGTTATCTTACCTGACAAGAACAGTGCAGCAGTAATTATCCAGTGCATTGTGTTACTCCCATGAAAATACTAAAGGTGTAATGTGAAGTCTGAATCTGATCTAGAATAAAACATGAGCAAACTAAATGGCCTAAATGGTAAATGGCCTGCATTTATATAGCGCTTTTATCCAAAGCGCTTTACAATCAGTAGGTAGTCTACATTCACCCATTCATACACCGATGGCGGCAGGCTGCCACGCAGGGTGCCTACACACCATCGGGAGCAAGGAGGGTTAAGTGTCTTGCCCAAGGACACAACGACAGCAGCTGGGAGGGAGCGGGGATTGAGCCGCCAACCCTTGCGTCATTGGCCGACCCGCTCTACCTCCTGAGCTAAAGCCGCCCCCTAAACTACTGCAAAGGAAGAACAAATAATGTCTTAGACTGTTTTCAATAATGAAGACTACTTCACTAGTCAATGATTGTTTATCCATCCCATTCACTAATCCATGGCTCCTTTCCATTCATCTCTCTCTCCCCTGCAGCAACGCCCTCAGGTTACATCAGCCATTCATAAATATGCACGCCCTCTTTATCCCTGTCCAATCAATGTCTCCCACGCTTTCCCTCTCTTCGGCCGTTGGCCAATCACCTAAA
Organism: Poromitra crassiceps; assembly: GCF_964638095.1. Classification (NCBI taxonomy): domain Eukaryota; kingdom Metazoa; phylum Chordata; class Actinopteri; order Beryciformes; family Melamphaidae; genus Poromitra; species Poromitra crassiceps. Next base: position 24,537,944 of record NC_139626.1, on the reverse strand, counting down.
TGAAGTTCTATTTAAGACTCTTGCAAGTCGTAACTCACCCTGTTTGTTCACCCATATAGCTGCTGTTCCTGCGTAGCTGCTGCTTCGCCCCTCCTCCTCCCCTGAACACCACCAACGTCATGACTCCAGTAGAACTCCCTATGGGGTTCTCTATCCTATAAATCACTGACGTCCTCCTCTCGGCTCAGAGGAGCGTCATCATACCATGGAGTCATTCTCCAAATCTAAGTGTTGTTTGTTTATCATTAAAGTTTATCGTACTTTCCTTCTAGTCTCTCATTATTGAAACTTGTGTTTATTGAATGCCAATATAAAGGTGTTTGCTTTTCTTGGTATAACATTTGGGTGGTTCCCTTAAAAAAAGCTCAGCTAGATGTCTCCTCTCGCCAAAATAAATGAATAAATTAAATTAAATGTAAAAAATCCTTGAGTGCTCATTAGCAACTTACAGTTAAATTCATATCACTATCAGTGATCACAGTTGATTTGATCATCAGTTCCAACTTCACCACAGACATATATGGAGCGGCTGTGGCTCTGGCTCAGGAGGTAGAGCAGGTCGTCCGTCCACTAATCAGAAGGTTGGTGGTTCGATCCCCGGCTCCTCCAGTTCGCATGTCAAAGTGTCCTTGGGCAAGAGACTGAACCCCAAATTGCTCCCGATGGCTGTACCAGCGACATGCGTGGCAGCTTGCTGCCTTCGGTGTGTGAATGGGTGAATGTAGGCACATTGTAAAGCGCTTTGGATAAAAGCGCTATATAAATGCAGTCCATTTACCATTTACCATATCAACATCCACCAAAGAACATCTTAAAAATGTCTCTTCACATTTTTTTTAATGAAATACAAAATAATATATAGAGGCCCATTTCTCCTTTTTGCTTCACTTCCTCTACTCTATCTGATCTGCATGTATTCTTATTTTATATAGATGCATGTGCGGGAACATATTTTCAGCAGGCTGCCCTCACTGCCCTACGCGACAGCTTAAATGCGCCTATTATTGTTTAGAATAAACAACTGACTTATAACTGATTTATATGTAGTACATTTTCTATAGTGTTTTTTCAACCATATTCATCTGTTTTAACACGTTCACTGCCATTGACGAGATATCTCGGCTTACAAAATCCAACGGTTGACTGCCAATGACGAGATATCTCGGCTTAAAAAAAAATATATATATTTTTGACGGTGGGACGTGGATCCAACCCTTTTACGTCTCCTATACAAATATTGGAGGTATTGAATGTGTATAATGTATTTTACCGACCCACTGAGTGGCGACATGTCTCTCCAGAGTAGGAAGAGGCGAGCCAAAACTGCAGGGAAAAGCGCGAGGAAGCCGTTCTCATACTGTAAAATGGATGGCGAAAACGCTTTCGCTTTCGCACTGACGCACAGCGGTGGCAACGGTGGGGGGTTCCAAGAATAGACTGGGTGCACACTTTGAAACACGCAGCATAAATAAGCGCAGAATCGCAAGAGCTTCATCAGAGCTCTCAACCGAAACGCCAAGAAACGAGCGAGCCCCATCCAGCGAGCCCCATCCAGACTGCCAGGCAGCAGCCAGGCAGCAGCAACTCGTTTGTGACAGACCCGCTGCAGAGCCAAGGAGGGCGGAGGAGAATGCCCACGGAGGGAGGAGTTTGAAGCAGAGGGGGGTTTCCTGCTGTTATGGAGGAAATTACTGTTCAAAACTATTGTTTAGATGTCTGACGTCTTACTGATGCCAAAAATGAATGGTTAAAGTGACTGTTCTATCGAATTTCACAAAAAGCCGTTTATCTCAGAATAAATTTTCAGACGCTGAAACCATGCTGTATTCAACTGCTAATGCTTACATAACTACTAACTCTACAAACTAACTCTTTTAGACAGAGAAAGCACACATTCTATTAGTTCTTTTGAGATATTGTGTGTTCACAAAATCCTAACAGAAACGAATCCTCGGCTCTTGAAAGATGAGCCAGAATCCTCAAAAAAAAACCTTGGCAGAAGCTAACTACAGTATTGAAAAACGGCTGGCAGTGAATGTGTTAAACACATAATTCTAAAATTCTTTTTTTATTTATTTTTATTTTTTAAGTTACAGAATGAAAGATGCAGGGGCTCCAGGCCTGCAACCACCAAAGGGTGGTGACATTTTTGTGGACCAACGGACCGACCAAAGTTTTCTCACACACAGATCAGATAAGGTAGAAAGAAGGAAGTGAAGCAAAAGGGAGACATGAACCTCTTTTTCATAACTTTTTTAAGCTGTTCTTTGGTGGTTATGTGTCTGTGGTGAAGTTAGAACTGATGAGATCACAGATATGAATTTTAAGTTCCTCTCTTAAAAGGGAACCACCTAAACATTATACCAAGAAAAGCAAACACCTTTATTGGCATTTCCCTATATTGGCCACAAATGAACATCCAATAAGATTACTTGCTGCTGTAGTTATCTGAGGGCTATGAACCAAGATCAGTGTCTAACCACCACTAGCGTAAAAAAAGACTGTGGGTGTGCATCAGAAAAACTGTGAGCCACATCTAATTTTCTCTACAACAGAGCTAGACTCATGTGCACCTCCACAAAAAATACAACCATCCATCTCTCTCCAGTCTTGTCTGGCTATAACAAAGACATAACACAATATAAAGGTTTTTTTTGCATTTTTTTTTTGCGGCGGGTTTCCTATCTGGAGGAAACCCCAGGGGAGCACAGGGAGAATATGCAAACTCCACACAGAAAGGCCCTTTTTGATGACCCCACCTGGCCGTAGGCACAGAGGACATGGGAATGCGCCCACAGCGTCCCAGGTGGGAATTAAACCCAGGACCTTCTTGCTGTGAGGCGACAGCGCTACCACTGCGCCACCATGGCCACAAATCATACAATAAATATATATATATATATATATATATATATATATATATATATATATATATAATTTATTTCTTCTTCATTTGAACGGTCTTCAACATATCAAGGGCAAACAACACCGTGGGAGTTCGAGTTGTCACCTTTAGAATGAGTCAAAACTGTTCTAATTTCACCGGTGAGATGAGATACATTTTCAATAGATTACCGGTTGCATCGTTTTAACACGTGTGCACTGTGTGACATGAAACTCACACCTCTGCCTGTGCAGCGGAAGACATAAATACTCAGTATAAAACGTCCAACGTCGACCGCACAACAATGATCCATATGCATCACATTCACAGCTACAACACCAGATCAATCGAACAATGCCAATAATGCATCTCCTGTAGAAAGCACCAGTGCATGTCAGTCAACCCAGTGATAACAAATATCCAATATCACTGCCCAAAAATATGACAGTAGAAACAACTGAAGGAATAATATTACCTTTTTGACAATGTTTCTTCTGTATGAATAAGGAAGGAGGCAATGGGCGCTACTACAAAAATCCAAGGCACTCAGGCCATGTTCACATTACAGGCAAATCCGATTTGCTGCTAAAATCATTAATCATCAATCTTGATTGGTTTCCCAAATCTGATTTGGGAGTGTGTCCGCACTGCCACAAATCTGATTTGGGCAAGTGTTCGACTGCCTTCATCAGGGGTAACAAACAGGAGTACACAGGTGCCCATTATAAATAATCAAGGGCTGTGGCCTAAGCCAATCAGCAGACAACAATCAGCAGATGCACAATGCCATAGGTGCAATACAAAACAATACAATACAACATTATACTCAATACATCATCATATCATTTATAATCAATCCATACAACCCACAATGACAAATACAATAGAAAAATCACACCCAGGTGCTGAAGTAAGCGGTGCAAACAGACAGCACCTAACCAATTTTAACTAAGAGAAGAAGAAAATTGCTCAAGTGACATCACTGATGATATCACAACTGCCTGATGACATCACAGTCGAGCAATTGCGTAACATCATTTCCAGTTGAGTGACATCACACCACACACACACCCTCTTCCTTGTTGCCTCGATCCAGACCCAAAGCTTGGGTGACATCACAGTTGACCAATTGCTAATGCATTCAACACACACACACACACACACACACCACACACACAACTGCCCGACTGTCGACTGACATCACTTCCGTCACAAATTGTGATTAAGATAAGATCATAGTTGCTCGAGTGACATCACTGATGATAAGATCACAGTTGCGCGAGTGACATCACTGATGACATCACAACTGCCTGATGACATCACAGTCGAGCACGAGATGGATTCACCCAGGTGACTGTTCAGGTGACTACATCTCATGCTCACTTTTCAGGTGACTACACAGTCACTTATAGAAGCGGTTGCACCGCTTAAAAAGAGAACAATGGCCATGGTCCTAAGTCATTGGACAAAAAAAAAAATCGGGATTTCTGATGATGTGAGCATAACCTACAAAATGTTTATGCCGTGTGTCTATAAAGAGTGTGTCAATAGACGGTTTTCACCAGCTGCAACCCCACAGCACTTCCTTTTTCTCAGATTCTTCTTCTGTGTTTTATGGCGGTTGGCATCCACTATTTACAGTGTCCACTTTCTCAGCTGTTCAGGGGAACCACTAGTCGGGTTTCCATCCACCTGTTTTTATGCAAAATTTCAATTTGCGCATAAAAAACTGAGTGGAAACGCTGCAAAATTTGCACAAAAAAAAATCATGCTTGAGGGAGGTGGAAAAGTCGGGTGTATCGATAAAAGGAAAATGCGATACATGCAGTGGAAACAGATTAAACGATATTCCGTTGTCTTTCCATTCAAAAACCACGCAGTATGCCTTGATCACTGCAAAACATGACATGCCGTGTAGCCTACACAATAGGGCTACACACAGTAAATAATGATAAATACGCAGCAATACGCAGAGCTTTTATGAGCCTCTCAGGCTAGCACCGGACGACAGCGCTTCCTATTGTACTACCCAGCGTGTGCACGTCTTTCCGACAGGGGTGGTTGTTATGGCAACTATCAACAAGTACTAACTACTACAAGACATAAAGACCGAAATAGGCTACGTTGTTACTGTGTCTGTCAGAGCCACGGCCTAACGTTAACATTTAATATGAGCCGAATATCAGCCTGCACTCAGCTATGTATACAGGAAGTAAACCGGATATTCAGGTGGGTTGTGACCATGGATGTATTAAAAGAACTGGATAGGGGACGAGCCACACCCACCCATGCATTCGGACGGAGGCTGCTCACTGGCGCATGAAGCCATCATGGGGGGTTTTTCTTCCTGGTTTTACTTCCTGACCATGCGGCCCAAGGCGAAGTGCGCATGTGTGCCATGATGTATTCCATGACGTCTCCCACCCCTCCCACCCATAGATCTATTAAAAGAAGGAAATACACCTGTATATGGCTCTTAGTGGCTTCTGAAGAAAAAATGACCCCATCAAAAATTATTTGATAATTAAAAGAGTCGTTTTATACTTTGAGTGACAGCCGGAAAAAATTCCCCTGGGTTTAACAGCTGCCGGGGTCCCCATGCAAGTGGATGGGAATTTTCCTTTCTGGGCTGCATGGCGTCACGTGACTTGCAATACAGAGCTTCGCCACCATGTTCAAATGGCTTCACAGCCCAGCGCTATTCCTGGGGGCTTGGTTATGACCATTTGTAATTGCTGTCAAGTTAAAACCCTCTATACAAAGACCCCTCCTACACACAAGTTTGTTCCTCCTCTTATGCCTGGCTTGACTCTGAACAGCCAACTTATTATTTCTTCATTTTGCTTTCAGCATTTCCTTCTGACAGTCTCCTCCTGTTTAATTCTAAATCAGATCTAACAGTTCAGACTTCACATTACACCTTTGTGTCTTCCATGGGAGTACACAATGGACTGGATAATTACTGCTGCACTGTTCTTGTCAGGTAAGTCAAAGTTAGACCTCCTGTTTCATTTTTATTTATTTTATTTTGGAATTAAAACAGACAAAGTGTAGCAGATATTACTTGCTTTTTTATGCAGACATAATTGTATTAGTGTGAATATAAAATGTTGATGGTTGACACTTCCACTGAATGTGAAAGTTGGCCTAGTGGCTTTTCCAGCCGGCTGCTTGTATTTATGGTACATTTGATATGACATGAATGTGGCATTATAGTAACCCAGGAGGGGGTAGAAAGCTCAACACTCAGATGTTCACACCTACTGGCAGCTTTTGTTTCTCACCTACCCGACTGCTCTGACACCCTGAAACAGACTTTCAACCATATTTCACCAATGACCAGTTCTAGGACTGGGACAATGCTGATCTCCCGATACTTGGGTGCCGATTTGATGTGTATTGCGATTCTTAAATATTGCAATTCTACAAGTACAGTATTGTAATTCGATATTACAATCATTGCAATTTCCGTTTGCTTTTTTAACACTAGACGTGAGAAAAGGTGGACTCATACAGTACATTTCTAGAGACTGTATGAGAGTCATATTTCCAAAACCAATGCACATCACATGTCTGTTAGTCTTTCTGAGATTAATTTCAGCAGTATCATTGATATACTGCATATAAAAGTGGTACATAAAATGTACAATGTACACAGATGTGTGACTTGACCTGGATATGAAGCGTCCGTAGCGCAAAACAATATAACATACTCAGTGGTTAGCAAGAAGGTTGCAGTGGGTTCAAACCCTGGTCTGTCCCAGGTCATTTGTGTGTGGAGTTTGCTTTGTTCTCCCCGTGTTCGTGTGGGTTTCTTCTGGGTGCTCAGGTATCCTCCAACCATTAAAGATGTGTATGCTAATGGCTGGATATTGTTTAAAAAATTATGATACCAGTCCAGTATGCATACCAGTACCTTTAAAGTGATATCGATAGATCGGCCTGCCACGATTATCGATTCTCAAGATTATCGGTTATACAAAAAGTCACGCCTACCGCAGGGTCAAGCTGATTATCGCATCATCAGTTTTTTCTTTTTCTTTGGCTTGTAAAAGTTGTGATCTGAAATAAATGCAATATTAGTTTTTAAATAATCATTATAATTGTCATGTGATGAAAATTTCCACTCACCAATTGGCAGTTTTCGGAGAAAGCGCTTTGATGTTTGATTCGCCAGTGGCCGTACTGAAACATGGCTCTTGTGGCGAAACCCAACGTTACTTCAACCGTTTAGGAGCATTTCGGCTTTCTGCCCGATGAAGATGGAAAGCCAAAGAATTTCGATGAGTCTGTGTGTTGCGTTTGTGGCAAGTAAATCAAATCAATTCCATCCGAGGAAACACGACAAATCTCACATCGCATCTGAGGACCACTCATCCCACGGTGCTATAGGTACCGGCTAGGGACTGTGCCAAATAGGAGGAGTATCTGAGGCCTTTGCCAGAGTGAAGAAATACAGCCAAGACAGCAACAAGTGGCGACGAGCAGCACTAACAAGTGTAACCAAGTATGTTCAGTAATCCTATTTGTTTTTCAATAATAGATGCGTGTCGAATGCGTGCGCTGGAATGGCGACCAAAGCTATGTTGCACAGGAGTACTCTTATTATTATTATTGGAATAAGGATAGACTACGGACTATATAAAGAATATACTAGATTAATAAATGCATCCAAAACCTTTATTTAAGGACAATTACCGTACTTAATAACCTTTTTTTTCTTTCTTTTGACGGTTTGATTGGCTCCACTAATTTGTGCGGTATGGAAAGTCAATATCGGGTCAATATCAATATAAAGTTTCAACACTACTTGGTCCTGGGTTATTTTGCCAGCCCTATGTATGTTAGGGTTAATACTCCTGTCAGCGCCCTTGACCAAGGCACTGGCAATCAAACTGGAGTTGGTCCCTGGGTGGCTGCCCAGTGGCTGCTAGTTCTAGGAAGGTTCCTAGAGCAGGGGTCTTCAACCTTTTACAAGACAAGGACTCCTTGGTTGATAGAGAAACAGATCAGGGACTCAACATTATTAATTTTTGTTTAAAATACATTTTAAAAATTTCCACAAACTACTTTGACAAAAAAAACAAGGCTAGGTCGAAACCTAGCATATGGCTGGCGTGGGAAAGCGTTGATGAAATGCCAAAATGGATGAAATGCCAAAATGATGATGATGAAATGACAAAATGAAAACCAAAGGAAAGTAGCTGTTACAATCTGCATATACTTAGGTTGTTACAGGAAATACTTACATGTATACGTACACCAAAATATGCATTACTCGAACATGAATCTGCAAATAAAACATCAATGTATAAATAATTAAATAAACAAGGCATCATGCCATCAGCTGAGCATATTCTCCAGCACATAGAAATTATATAATCCCTCTCCCCAACAAAGCCAACCACCCAGCAAACAGCAGACACTGCACTGCACACATTCACACTCACAGTCAATGCAACACAGCCCAAACAATTGGCGTGTCCTAGGCTGACCTGAGCTCGGCGTCATTTGCTTAACTCAGGGTTGCAGGGTAACTTGTAGCAATGGCCCGGATCCATAAAGACTTTTGTTTCTGTAAATAAGACCATTGTAATAACTTTTAAATACTTATTGGTCTTATTTAAGGGTAAATGTTAAGTTCTCGCCACACTTGCCAGACTATCTCTGTTTCACGCTCAGGAGAGTATAGATCATGTTACTCTCACTCTGGTCTATCAGGGGGGGGGGGGGGAAGGCTCTGTTATCTTTACAAACATCCACCGAAAGTACCAAGCAGGCCCGCTTTATTGCACAATCCAAATCTTCGACAAAACTTGCCATTTTTAGCGTGTAGCAACGAGCTAGCGTTGTTGTTTCACAGCAGCAGAGGCATTTGAGAGCGACAGGGGTGTAAAGGAAATCCATAAATGGTCGGAGCCGGTCGGTCAGAGTGAGTCAGAGCCAATGGCAGAAATGGTCCGAGGGCTTAGTCCCGCGTTACGGGACTACGCAGCAGTCAAGTGCCGGGATTGGCCTGGAGCGAGCAACTCAAGTCACATTTTTGACAGCTCAGGCTTCACACTAACCTCGCGTCACCACAGACTCTCTCTCAAAGGAGAAGGCTCACACATAGCGCAAATCTCCCACACACTCTCTAGTCCATGGTCCAGTCCAGATTCCGGTACCACTCAAGGTGGCAAAACTTGCTTATAATTTTTTATAAGACACATGTCTGTAGATGATATTTTGGTATGATAGCCATTCCTTAGTGGTAGCTGTGACACAGTTACCAGCTTGTGAAGTGAACCACCCCTAAAGTAAATTGCATTTTAGACGCTGGTGCATATCCTGGGTTAGGCACATGGTCAGGGCATTTTTCAATCTTTTGTCAATCTTTTTCAATCTATTTTAAAGGGGACCTTCTTAGCTTTCATTTAAGGCAACTTCTTTTTTGTTTGAGTCTTGCAATCAAGTCAGATTTTCTGAAGAGAATATATATTTTAGACCATATTAGCCTATTCACAGTATTCCATTTCAGACATCTGCATCGGAAAACTTGAGGAGATAATGCCTGCTATTCAGAACTATAACGTGAAATGGAGAAAGGGAAAAATACATGGCCAGAACGCAGGACAGTAACTTCAATATAATGTTAAAACCTGAATAACGCTGGTTACCTCTTCCCATTTGTCTCACGGGGCTTGAGTCTTGCACTCAAGTCGAATTGTCTGAGGATAAACAAATCGTCAGAAATCCGATTGTTGGGTACAAGGTGGGATGCATAATTACTCAAATAAATAAAAGACTAATATTGGTTACATGTTTGAGCGATATTGATCCAATGAAGCCACATTAGCGTTCATAATTTATCCATAATTTTTGCATAATTTATTTAAATGTCCTCTATCAAGAGTAATTCAGTTGGGCACAGTGTGTGTGGGAGATTTGAGCCATCAAAAGGGAACAAAAGGCTCGCTCCAGGCCAATCCCGGCGCTTGACTGATGCATACCGGTAGGCGGGCGCAGGGTGTGTTCTGCCCTCTCCAGTGGGTTCTATAACAACACCGTGCCGCAGCCTGCTTCCAGACAGTCAGACTAGACAGACAGAGAAGCCGCGATCTCTCCATATAGAGAGACATGCACCAAGTATTGCTGCTGCATCTTATTGGTTCATTTTTGGTGGTTTGTAAGTAAAAAATGATTACTGTAGTTTTAAACCGTTTTTCCATTATTCGCAGTGGAAATTCTAGAGTCTGTTGGGGCCGTAGGCAAAAATCTCCTGGGGGGCCCTCCAACCGGCATTCATCACCATTATTTTATAAATAACCTGACACCAAAGAAAAATACATTACATATAATTAGAATTCCTCAAGTTCCTAGGACATATTTCATTAGCCTGTTGATGGCTTTCATAGGCTACATGGTGCAAAATTAACTTTTTTTGTCCACCGGCCAAATGGCTAGTGAATGTTCCAAATTTGTTACCAGCCACTCCATAGATTACCATTGTTTGTTTGTTTTTGGCTGGTGGTGAGTGAAGCACATCTACCAGCCACTTGCATTTATATTTTACCAGCATTTGACTGGTGACTGGTGCTAATTGTGTACCCTGCTTTCATAACATTCATAGCTTAACTGATAGCTTAGCTAGCCAGGTTTAAAAATAAGTTACGCCATTGCTAGCTGTTAGTCCACATCCTCTTTTTTACCATGTGCGAAGTCATAGAACGGAAAGGACGCTTTCCACTTTCGGGGACGCTGGATGACTTTCACTCTCATTTCCCAAAGGGGTGGTCTGTTTCCATACGCCTGACCCCGCCCGTTTGGGATGCTGCCTTCATTTCAACTCACACACTGACTCACACACACACCGTTGTGGGAGGAGACGTATGGGGGGACAGCATTGCAGACAGGGCCCAGGACTCACCGCTCTCCAGTTTTGTGTCTAGCGTCCAGCCCGCCGCCGTGCGCTACAGTATCAGCACCGCCGACCAACAGCCATTGCTTACCCCGGGAGTCGGACGGTGCCATAAGCACCCCGGGGGGAGGGGGGTCGGGGAAGGGGGGTCTCGCCAGCTGGGCGAGTTTAGTTTTAACCCTCATTTCATTCATGTTAAAAGTTGCGTACATCATTCCCTCCCTGCCCCTGTATGTCGTGCGTAAAAGGAGAGCAAGAAAAGTCAGAGGGTTTTACTGTGGGCGGCCAACTTACCTGTGGGTACTGTTAGTAGAAGTCATCTCTCTGTCCCAGTTTAATGTGTGTAACCTGGGCGTTTTGGGGTAGCCCTTCTTAGTAGCCTATTTAGGGACCCATTTCCACCGCTGGTATCAACGCGGCCCCGCCCAGCTCGTCTCGCTTTTTTGTCTCATTCCACCGATCAAAAATGTGGACAGTCGGGGTTGAGTCGTGCTAGTTTTGGTCCCTGCTTTGTTGAGGTTCCAGCGCTGTGGACCCGGTACCATACCGTGACGTGAAAACACTGTAGACGACTGATTGGTCAGGCAGAATTGTGTTTACTGTATCTACTGACTGTCAATGCTGCATAGTTTAGTGGGGCTTACCTTCTCTTCTGTTAATGTTATTTCCATCAGTCTTTTGTGTTGCTGCCTTCGGCTCTGGTGAAATAAAATCGATCTCCTTACTCAGCTTTAACATGACAGTGGTTTTCAATTGTTTTGAGAGAGAAAAAAGTCCGCTCCTCAGGAAGCCCTTGTAGTTGTGTGCAGCGTCGGCTCCGCTCGGCCGCAGGCGGGGCTTTAATGAAGCCGCGGTCTTGCCTGGTGAGAGGCCGCCGGGGTAGAGGCTTCACTTCTCCCTGTAGCGCAACCCCCGTCCCTCGCGCAGCGCATGCATGTGAGTTTGACTAACAACAAAGTGATATCCATTCTCCTGGCCGATTGTCACATTTGCCCATGTACACTGTAGGTCATTTAGAGGCACCAGTATTTCATAAACAGTTTAAAAGTTCTGTGTATGGATTTAATTTTAACGTTATATGTTATAGCCTACTTCGGTTATGGGCGGAGGGCAGATATGCGGTCGCTATGACGACCAGGTGTGGGCAGGGAAGATCGAGCAGCGGTGGAAGCAAAACATCCATCGGGTCGAAACGAGTAGAGCCGAGTGGTGACGAGCTGTGCAGGGCTGTAAAATGTGGTGGAAATGAGCTGTGAGTTAGTTGCTGTGGACTGTATTATTGCCTGCTTTGATTGCTGCCATTTTTACAAAAACAATAATAGCTGCCCCCTCTATTTATCTTTCATTCATGCTATAAAGCCCTAAAAATAATAATAACGGTATTGGTGATCAGAAATGCATGCAACATATTGGGTACCTGTGATCATCATTGGAGGTGAAGACTCTCTCACTCTCTCACACACTCACTCACACACACACACACACACACACACACACACACACACACACACACACACACACACACTATTAGAGGCTACTTGAATATTGGCGGCATGTATCCTTTATCTCACCCTGTTGTATCTTTGCTTTTGTCATGACACTATACAAGAAGTAACACAAATTACATGGAAATTGCCAAATTATTCAAATAATAACAATTTCCACAATTTCACATCACTCCATCCATGGCTGTACCCCATCTAGCCACAACCCAGGGATGCCTGCGCCCGCGGTTGCCACACGTGGTCTGGGGCAGAATTAGCTCTTGTTCTCTTTTGTTTTCACTTCCAGATACACTTAACTTCTTCATTTCCTTCATCCAAAATACGTGAATCATGCAAGTTTGACAGGAATGATTCTCATACATTCTCTTGAGTTTAAAGTGAAAGTGAATGACCGTGAATCATTCCAGACACACTTGCATGATCCACATACATGTCTCTTGAATGATTCACTTTCAATTCAAGAGACATGTGAATCATGTACATTTGATGGGAATGACATGGGGCCCCTTTAGAGAGGTTTCCTATGTCATTCCAAATTGGCCCTCGGGGGCCCTAACGGCCTGGGGCCCCGAGCAGTTGCCTGCCTTGCCTGCAGTTCACATGCCTCTGATTGTTCTCATGTATGAGGGGGGAAAAGATCACTGTAAGCAGACTCCTGATTACTATAAGCGACTTATTCAAACAGCATCTGTATAGGAATGATTCTATACCAAGCTTGATCCATAAGCGGTTGATCACTATAACTGTGATCACTATAAGCGGATTGAGTTTATTTTTAGTTTAGTTTATTTTTGTTCATTAAAAAAAACTCAAAAGTATAATTCCCATGCCGTTTGCGTGTGTGTGTGTGTGTGTATGTGTGTGTGTCAGCTTATCACCACATTTGTCATCTTTCTTGAATGAATCAATGCTGAAAAAAGGAACAAAAACTGCATTAAATAATGCTTTCAGTTACTCTTACTTGTGCAACATTTATCCAGAGTTGGTTTTTATCCCTATAGGGATAAATAAAGTATCTATCAATTCATCTGGATACAAATGGATCCTTGTCAATAAAACAAGTGTTATGTCAGAAGTTGGACAAATCGACCGATCATTAAGTTTTAAATTAGATATTACTAAGAATTTGCATTAACAGATAGATAGAGAGAGAGAGAGATCGATAGAGAGAGATAGAGCGATAACCCTAATAAGTTTAAAAAGTGTAAATAATTGTTCAAATCAGATAAACAATCTAATCTTCCTTCTTCATTCCTCAGTGTTCCAAGCTGCAGTTGGTTTTAACATTGATCCTGTGGCCTGGAAGTCCCTGAGTGAAGATGCTGCAGGTTTTGGATACCAGGTGGTGCAAAGAGGACCGGGGTGAGTACAGAGAAAGCACGGATCAGTGTGGGTGAACACGGCTTTACCACAGCCACTGTAGACTACCATCTTTAAAGGAGGACTTACCCCCCCCAGATATGTGACAAAACAGCATGCTGCTTGATATAAAAAAAAAAAAGAAGACAAAAAAAGAAGCAGAAGCAGAAGAGCGTCTCCTCTTGTCTCACTACACTCTTTGGCTGTGTTCAGAACATTCAGATCGGAAAAATAAACCGGAAACGGTGCCATGACACTTTTCCCCGGATAGAGGAAAAAACGTTATATCAGAGTGTATCAGAGATAGAGTATGTTATAAATATAGCCATGTTATGAACAACTACCCAATGCTGGTGGTCCATATAGAAACAGTCTTACTTATCAATTTGGTCATTCAGTGGCGTTTTACTGCCATGTAACCTAACTAACTAGCGGCTAACATTAGCCACAGTAGCCGATTACCCATGATGCCTTGCGCTGTTAAAGGGCTTGCGCTAAAAACGGGTCCATTGGAGTGAATGGAGATGTTGCAACTCTCCTATTATGGCTCTAGCGTGAACTAGCCTGTGTAAACCCAGCCTCCACGTGACCTCTACGTGCTATCAGTCACGAAGAAGAAGAAGAAACAGGCATAGCCTGTGACGTCACGTTGAAGGCTGGGTTTACCCAGGCTAGGCGTGAACTACAGTAATGATCACATGAAAAAAACATGTTTCACATGAGTGGGAAAGGCGGGAGTTGGCAGTGACCTACAGTAACATACAACCACATTATTTTGGAGGGCAAAAAAATGCAGGTTTGAACCCATAGAGGGCACTTTGCTGCCTGAAAATGATACAGTTTGTACATTATTATAGTTTGGTCTAGGGCTGCACGATATATCGTTTACACATCGTCATCGCAATGTGCGCATGCGCGATAGTCACATCGCAGGACGTGCGATGTCAAAAGCAAATTAACTCGTCATGTTGCTTGATAAACTCTCACTTTAGGGGTAGCCTACTGAGTGAAATGAGGTTCTCTCAAAGGAGAGAGACGCCCCGCTACTGTACTCACTCATTTAGTGCTTAGCTTCAACACAACAAACATGCACAGAGACCTAAATTGAATTATTTTTGCTTATGTTGCTTATGTTGCGTTGCTGACAGTAGCCCGTCTGTAAACGATGTGATTGCGGAGGCGGACTTGTCCACAGTTTGCAGCGCACTCGCATACAGCAGGCTGGCTGCTGTAACTCAACATGTCCGTGGAGTGGAGATAGGCTATTTACTCTTGAAACACCAAAAAGCAAGACCGCAACTTACAGTATAATGACACGAAGGCTAAAGTGATTACTGAGAAGTTGTCCGTGTATCACTGCGGCTGTCTCTCCCCTTCAGTCTCTGATATTGCATCACATGATAGCAGTAACGTTACGGTAGAGTTAATCATAGACATAGCGACTTATTTACACAAAACATGTCAGTGAAAATAAAAAGAGAAGAGACATATCTGGGCAATTAAATGTATATTTATTACTTTTCACGAATGAATTGTTTGTCACCGGTCGGCTGCATGTGAATCCTCGTCTCTCTGTACTGCCAGCCTTGCGCTCAAAACCGGAACTCCGCAGATGCGGAGTGTACCACTTGGTCGTTTCTGGAGGGGGTTTCCGGGGGGTCAGACCAAGTGTGTAAAGTGGCAGGGGTGTTTCATTGTTGATTTATTGAAACGTTAGAAGAACGAAAGAAGTTGAAAGCAGTGATTATAATCAATGAAATCTAATGTTTTTCTGCAAATAGCATCATTGGGAGGTAGATTCTAGGGGTGGGGGAAAAAATCGATTCACCTAAGTATCGCGATTTTTAATGTCACGATTTTTTGGATCGATCTTTTATTCCAGAATCGATAATCGCAAATTAAAAAAAAAAAAAAAAAAAAAAAAAATTTGGGTGCTTGCAGTCAGGCCACTCACTGAACAGCAGGCTAGGCGCCGCCTACTGGTTTACTAGTGGTTTTATTACTTTATTAGTTAGTCTGAAGTAATAATTACACTTCAGGGTTAAAGTGGGTGCATCTCATTGTATAATTGGACTTCAAACGGCCCAAATCTGGCTTCAAACGGCCCAAATTTCACGCGCGTTGGCCCATATCGGCCTGGCCTGCTTGGTATCTAATGCCCGGCCTGAATTATGATCCCAGTCCGCCCCTGTTTTTAACTATATCGCCCAGCCCTACTCATGATATATAATATACAGTCTCTAGTGTATGATTCAACTTTTCCCATGTTCTAATCTAGTGTAAAAAAGCAAACAAACTGAAAAAAGAAAAGAAAAAAAGAAACAAAAATCGCAATAAATCGTAATATCGAATCGCAATAATCGTAGAATCGCAATACTTAAGAATCGCAATATAAATCGAATCGGCACCCAAGAATCGTGATAGTATCGAATCGGGAGATAAGTGAATCGCCACAGCCCTAGTAGATTCTGGCACTCAATATTAGGGGTGGGCAATATATCAATTGTATATCAATATTGTGATATGAGACTATATGGTCTTAGATGTTGGATATGGTAATATGGTGATACAGCATATTGTCTTTCCCTGGTTTTAAAGGCTGCATTACACTAAGTGAAGTGTAGGCTAGTGAAATTTTAAAGTAGAATGTCATAACTCACTCACTTTTTCATGTATGTAGCCTAAGTCATGGAAATCCATTGGTCAAAATGTGTATGCACCCTGATAGATGACGCTCTGAGGCCTACAGTAGGCGACAGCCCAGTGGTTGAGAAACATTAAAATACCTAATTTCCCCTCCAAAATCAGATGGACTCCTCTACAAAATCATCCCAATCATTCTAGAAGTATTATTTTCTTTAAAATAGAGCTATTCTGGTAATCTGGTGAAAATCTGTATTTTTTCATATCGCAATATATATCGCAGGGGCGGGGAATATCGCAATGTCAGTTTTTTCCAATATCGTGCAGCCCTAGTTTGGTCTCAAATGTGGAAATTTTGACCAGAATCCTTCACACACCACACCAAAAGCCATATATATTGCGGTTAAAAGCTGAAAAAAAAGTGTTTTGGGGGTTAGTCCTGCTTTAAGCTGCCTTCACTCTTCTCTCACCACGAGGTAGAGCGGAGAAAGGTCAGCGGTAAATAGGTCTTGAGAAAGTTTTCTTAGACTCAACACTACAGTTCAGTATCCCCCCTTCAAATTGTCAGTTATTAATTTAAATACAAACACACATTATGTACAGTACTGTATCCTCATACACATACTGTACTCTGCTCAACATTCACACACATTGTCTAACATGACCTCACAGAAATCCTAATCTATCATGTTGGCGGAGCTGATTAATGGGCCTTTATACTAGGGAGTGAGTTTAACCAACCTACTCACTACCTGATAAGACTCACGAGGAATTGGAGCTGATTCACTCGGTTACACTCACTCCCCTAAACTCACCCCACACTCACTGGGCATCTGGGTTCATGGCACCATTGTAACGGCGTTGTGTTGATGGTCGATGCAGCAACCCATGTTAACACATTCACTGCCAACAACGTGTAAACACGTTTTCAGAATCCAGCTGTTGACTGCCAACAACGTGTAAACACGTTCTTGGCATCGATTTTTTTTTTTTAACGGGGGGTTGTGCATCTAACCCTTTTACATATCTTATATAAGTATTGGACGTGTACAACGTGTACAACCCATTCCACCGACCCACTAAGTGGTGACAGTGCTTTCCTGACTAGAGGAAGGCAAGCAAAAAGCAGTGTGACTGAAGCCATTCTCATGAAGGTGGATTGGCGAAGGCGCTTTCATTTCGCGCTGATTGCTGGCGGTGCGGGATTGCAGATTTGCATAGTGGATTGCGGGTGGGACACACTTTGAAACACGCAGCATAAATATGACCAGAATCGCAAAAGCTTCATCAAAGCCCTCAACCAAAACTCCAAGAAGCGAGCGAGTCTAACCAGACTTCCTCAAAGAGCGGCCGCACAGACAGGCTCACACCCGCACAGCAGCAGCAAAGCAAACTGGTGACAAGCGGGGACTACCCCCTAGTCCGACACCAAATTGGAAACAAATCCCATTCTAAAAGGCTTTTAGAATGGGATTTTCAACCCATTCTTTTTTGTTTCTTTTTCGCTATAATTTAGAGTAATTTAATTTCTATTCAGAAATTTATTTGAGAGGTCGAGAGTATGAGAAAGTGCATTTGCAAAGGTAGGAAAGTGCTTGTGACATGGCGCTGCAGCCAAAAAGAACGCCCACAGGAGGGAGGAGTTGAGCAGAGGGAAGTTTACTGCTGTTATGGAGGAAATTACTGTTCAAAACTATTGTTTAGGTCTTACTGATGCCAAAAATGAATGGTTAAAGTGACAGTTCTATCGAATTTCACAAAAAGCCGTTTATCTCTGAATATTTTTTCTGACGCTAAAACCATGCTGTATTCAACTGCTAATGCTTACATAACTACTAACTGTACAAACTAACTCTTTTAGACAGAGAAAGTACACATTCTATTAGTACTTTTGAGATATTGTATGTTCACAAACTCCAAGCAGAAAATAATCCTCGGCTCTTGTAAAATGAGCCACAATCCTCAAAAAACGGCTTGGCAGAAGCTACCTACAGCAAGAAAAAAACGGCTGGCAGTCAATGTGTTAAGGACTTGCCCAGGGGTGGATTTAAACCGCCGACATCCTGCTTCCAAAGTGCACAGGCTAACCACTACACCAAGAGAGCTAGCTCCCTTGGCGGAGCTGATTAACGGTCCTTTATACTGGGGGAGTGAGTTTAACCAACCTACTCGCTAACTGACGAGACTCACGAGGAATCTGAGCTGATTCACTCGGTTACACATGCCCTGTCTTCATCAGCAAAGCAATACCACTGTCTCCACACTATCTCGGACGTTTTCATCCCACACAATGAAATCTCTGTGTCACAACTTACTGTACTGTAGTGTACTGTACTGTACTATAACTACCATATGCGTCTGTATCAACTTATCTATGATGTCAGCTCTCTGTATGTGTCATTGCACCTTATAAAACACTGTAACCTTTTCTCTCTGTTTGAAGAAAATGTATTCCCTGCCCATTGTGCCAGTGGCATTCTCTTCCTCTCATGAGACCTTAAATCATATTAAATATATTCAAGTAAAGCTAAATCTCTGACTCAAGAACTCTTACTTTAATTTATTCTATATTAGTGGGTCAATGTTGAAACAATTAGAACTTTGAGCGCAGCGCATGGTGGCAAATTCGAGCGGTGCGTGACGCCAAGGGTAGCACTGCTGCCGCATGCACGTGGGGAGAACAAGTATTTGATACACTGCCGATTTTGCAGGTTTTCCCACTTACAAAGCATGTAGAGGTCTGTAATCTTTATCATAGGTACACTTCAACTGTGAGAGACCGAATCTAAAACAAAAATCCAGAAAATCACATTGTATGATTTTTAAGTAATTAATTTGCATTTTATTGCATGAAATAAGTATTTGATACATCAGAAAAACAGAACTTAATATTTGGTAAAGAAACCTTTGTTTGCAATTACAGAGATCAGACGTTTCCTGTAGTTCTTGACCAGGTTTGCACACACTGCAGCAGGGATTTTGGCCCACTCCTCCATACAGATCTTCTCCAGATCCTTCAGGTTTCGGGGCTGTCGCTGGGCAACACGGACTTTCAGCTCCTTCCAAAGATTTTCTATTGGTTTCAGGTCTGGAGACTGGCTAGGCCACTCCAGGACCTTGAGATGCTTCTTACGGAGCCACTCCTTAGTTGCCCTGGCTGTGTGTTTCGGGTCATTGTCATGCTGTTAGACCCAGCCACGACCCATCTTCAATGCTCTTATTGAGGGAAGGAGGTTGTTGGCCAAGATCTCGCAAAACATGGCCCCATCCATCCTTCCCTCAATACGGTGCATTCGTCCTGTCTCCTTTGCAGAAAAGCATCCCCAAAGAAGGATGTTTCCACCTCCATGCTTCACGGTTGGGATGGTGTTCTTGGGGTACTCATCCTTCTTCTTCCTCCAAACACGGCGAGTGGAGTTTATGCCAAAAAGCTCTATTTTGGTCTCATCAGACCACATGACCTTCTCCCATTCCTCCTCTGGATCATCCAGATGGTCATTGGCAAACCTCAGACGGGCCTGGAGATGCGCTGGCTTGAGCAGGGGGACCTTGCGTGCGCTGCAGGATTTTTATCCATTACGGCGTAGTGTGTTACTAATGGTTTTCTTTGAGACTGTGGTCCCAGCTCTCTTCAGGTCATTGACCAGGTCCTGCCGTGTAGTTCTGGGCTGATCCCTCACCTTTCTCATGATCATTGATGCCCCACGAGGTGCAAACAAAGGTTTCTTTACCAAATATTAAGTTCTGTTTTTCTGATGTATCAAATACTTATTTCATGCAATAAAATGCAAATTAATTACTTAAAAATCATACAATGTGATTTTCTGGATTTTTGTTTTAGATTCTGTCTCTCACAGTTGAAGTGTACCTATGATAAAAATTACAGACCTCTACATGCTTTGTAAGTAGGAAAACCTGCAAGATCGGCAGTGTATCAAATACTTGCTCTCCCCACTGCCACATACATGTAGTTGAGAAGCACCGCTCTCCCGCGGGTCGTGTGTGTGGGGCTTTAGCCTGCTGTGATCTAGATGTCTTTTTCCCTTGAAATAATGAGGATGTAGGCATCCAGTATTCACGGATGATGAAAATGTGGGGTTTCTTGTAGGTTCTGTGCTAACCTAATAAGCTGTTTGCAAATTTGTCTCTGGTCCCTCTCCTCAGCCTGCTGGTCAGCGCCCCCTTTGCTGCACCAAATAGGACGGGACAAATATATGATTGCTCCACTGAGTCCTGCACTGCCATAACAATTCCAGGTAACCAACAATAATTCTAAATCAACACATTAATTGTTCATCTCCAAATGCTATACATCTTGAAAAAATTATAATAATAAAATAAACAAGCAAACAAGTAAATCATTAGTAGCTCTAAAACAGATGATAGTTATTTTGCAAACCTACAGTAGGACTCAAGTTACCCACTCTCCCTTTTACAAAATGGTTAATTCTAAAATGCATGTTTGATGCTTTCATATCATATCTCATTAATTAACAACACTTTCACTAATGTTAGCTTTGGAGACCTAATTTACCTGTTGGGCAACAGAATAAAAACAATTACAGCTTGAGTTCACCCAAAACTAGCGGCTCGTGCGACCAGCCGTGAGATGTCACTGTCAACACAGTACATGAAATAAGCACAACGAAACGACAGATAGGTAGGATCACAGTGTTTAACTGGGGTTTATATATTTAACGTTACAATTACGACTGAAAATGACAACATAAATAAACAATAAACAAGTTTGATATCCTCGCAATTCAAATCAATCGGGAGTTGTCTTCCCGGAAGCGACCGTTGTTGTTAACGTGACGTCACGGTGATTCGGTCATAAGTTATTTTAGTTTTGATCTATCAGTCATTGTGTAAAAGATGTCAATTTGTTCAAACAATGTGCATGTCATTTAGCAAAGAAAGTCTTTTTATATTCATATTGTTATCACCAGTATCAGGGGAGATTAGCATTTGATTCTTTAGAAACAGTGTAACCCTGTGGTATAGGGATGCACCGATCCACATTTTTTCACTTCCGATCCGATTCCGATACCTGAATTTGGATATCTGCCGATACCGATATTATGCCGATACCAATATTTTTCTTGAATATACAGTATAGGCAAAGATTTGGCCAATTAAAGATTTTTTTTTTAAATATACCTTGCAAAAGCAGACAAAATTAAGAAAATATACAAGGCAAAGAAGGATACTATTATACACGGGCAAATTACGTCCGGCTGTGTGGCCCGCGCTGGAATTCAAAAAAATAATAATAAAATAAATCCTGATTCCGATCCGTCAATTAGTGCCAATATTGGCACCCGATACCGATATTGGATCGGATCTGCCCCCATCCCTACTGTGGTATATTATCTTTCTTTCTCCACCCAGGTTTGCCAGGTTTTGCAGTCAATATGACCCTTGGTTTGACAATGACGAGTGACCCAAAGACAAAAAAGACTATGGTGAGCTGGTAAACTACGATTTACATTTCAAATATCAGCCCACGGGTCCTATGTATAGTATGTATAAAGTATGTTGCTGATAAAAAGCAAATTGTTTCTTTGTTTCAGAAATATAATATGGATACTGGTGCCATGCAAATTACACTAGTGCATATACATACAGATCTGGCACTACATGTCTTTGCTTTGCCTCTGAGGTACCTCTGAGGTGCACGTGTAAGGCTATGTGTAATTTGTCCACAGATTAAATAAAACTGCTAGTTACTAGGATCATTTCAAATTCATAATCTTTTTAAATGGGTATCAAAAATAATTGTTGATGCAATGAGTTTTGTCTACCCATCAGGCTACTACCCAAAATACATATGAATATAAACTGTTCATTTCTTGCATTCAATGATACCTGCTAGGTGCATTTAAAAGTTTGCTGTATTGGCCACATAATGTCAGGTATACATCAGGGACAGGGAGAATTAAATAATGTGTTTTTGCTCTTTTTCTTTCTGCTTGGCTTCTACTGTCTGTTAATCAAGACATGACGTTCTCTCTTTTCAGGCATGTGGCCCAACCATTCCAAAAGACTGCAAAAGTATCACTAAATACAACGGCATGTGCTTGCAGATAGATGCAAATAATAATAAGATTGGACTCTCTATGCCTTCTTCTCCTGAGGGTAAATATGTTTGATATGGAATGCAAGAAGCTGGGGGCATATTTGATAAATGAAATGTACACTGTGAGGGTTCACAACGCGGATTACTAATCTAAATGACAGAAGTGATTGATGTGCGTTTACCAGCTTCTGGTGAGAAAAAATCCTTCAGCTTTGAGTGACTGTCAATAGTCCGTCTGACCGCTTTGAGGCACCAGGCTGGATGTGTTTTATGAGCTTCCTCCATGAAGGGAGATCATTGCTTTTTCCGCTGGCTGGCGAGTTTAGGAGGATATATTAGCACTTCATAAAGGGGCAAAGAGCGCCATCTATCACATGGCGGTGAAAACATGGATTGATGTAAAAAAAAAAAACGTCAATGGCGGGGAATGAGTTGATCACTTTGATGTAATGTTTCCAAGCAGAACAGTATAGTATGGAGAGAATTTCTTGTGGCCACGATTTACTGTAACTTCACAATATGATTTACTGTAACTTCACAATATGATTTACTGTAACTGCACAATATGATTTACTGTAACTTTACAATATGATTTACTGTAACTTCACAATATGATTTACTGTAACTTCACAATATGATTTACTGTAATTGCACAATATGATTTACTGTAACCTCACGATGCAATTCAAACTCTCGTTTTCTGTTCTCGTGCGCATGAGACACAATTTGTTGCCTCGATCTGGTTAAAATGAAGATTGTTATGCGCATGATAATTTGTTCCCTCGATTTACTCTGCATGTGTGCACCAATTGCTATAACATGCCCTCAAACACGATACAGCCATACACAAGCTTATAAAGTGCACATATTGGTGATTCTGTTTGAATGTGGCGCTGCCCTGGGCCTGTTAAAGCCTATGGGCTCTATCTTCCCAAAAGCGCTAATTTAGCGTTTGCGCTCATTTAACGCCGTGCGCAATGCAAATTGGGGGTGGACACAAGCGCATGCCTGTCATAATTGTACTGGGCATTTGCTGCCCCATGCCAAAGCAGGCGTTTCAGCGCTAAAATGTGGGATTGATGGCATTACCCTATCGTCCGCAGCGCGCGATTACTTTGCGCTAAGAGCTTTGAAAAGGACCTCTTACGCGCAAATACCTCTCTGCGCTGGGTGCGCTGCACAGAGATTACGGCTGCGCTTCCAATGCAGAGATATTTGCGCAGTGGAAAGTGGAATTCCTTTTTGATATGTCATTACGCACAGCCTTGCCATGCCAAGACATCAAATTATGCTGCTAAAATTGGGTATTCGCAGATAATTCAGTGAGGCAATCAACTATAACTCACTGAGAAACTTTTATCACATCACAAAGAGGGAAATGAATTGAGAAAACGTGTTGGACAATGGACATAGGCTAATTACCTTCATAACCCGAAGGGTCGTTGGCACCACAGACGATCTGTCAATAAGCTCCCTCTGTCCTTGCAGGAGTGAGTACACTCTATTACGCATGGAGAGAATTACAGCATATTGCATGCCTCGTGCAAACAGCCATTGCAAGACGGGAATCTGATTGGTTTTGATTGACGTAATGCCCAGCCTTGCCTGGCCACGCCTGTGAATAATTCTGGTAGTTAAGACCGCCCCAAATCCCGTTTGCGCAGGCATTTTGGGGCGCAGATGATTTTGGCACGGCTCTAATTTGCGCTTGCGACACGTGCCGTGAACCTTTCCGCATCCCGGCCGAGAATTGCATCCCCAACATATTTCGGGGCTGTTTTAACTTAGAAATCAGGGAGGTCACGTCTACCAGACAATTATATCACTTTTAAACAGTTACATTTCTGTATAAATCATTACAAGTATGCTCCCGTGAGGTGGGGATGCTTTTTGTTGCTGCTCGGCGGGGGAGCAAAACTCGGCAGAACACCTGGCGGACGGTGCAAGGCGAAATGCTATCTTCCGTGCCTTAAAGCCCCATTCAGTAACTTTTCCAACTGCGCCCTCTGCGTGCATTAGTATCGATAATGATATCGCCGTTCAAAGTCAACAAAACACAGCGCCAGAAAGCTCTATGTACATGTTGTGACATCGGGTACTCACCACGTGATGAAATAATAATCCATAGTTCCGTGAAACATCATTTTCGTAGCAAATCCGAATCGAGTTACTTCCTTGCTTTCAGGCAGACAGCGCTTACGCTGTACAGCGCATGCGCACATCCTTTTCGTTTTTTCGATTTTATTGACACGGGACGCTGACAGCAAACTGCTTAGTCCCAGTGCTGGCCAATGGAGGGCGGTGTGGGATAAATAAAGCCGAGAGTCTCCCTATTACCAGTCAATCTACCATGTCCTAAGACTAAAAAGATCTTATATTACAGTGAAAAATGTCAAAAATCTTACTGATTGGGGCTTTAAGGCACGCGCAAACAGGTGCGCAAACGCTATTAGGGGATAGCGCCTTTCGGAAGATAGAGCCCTGTGTGTTTACATGGCCTGAAGGTTAAGTGGCTAAATATGTTGCAATAGACTATTTGGAGGATAAGCCTATCAAGTGTAAACAGACAATGGATATTACAGTTATGAATGAATATGTCTGTGTTACAAGATCGGCCCAGTCGTTCACTCAAATATCAAATTCTGGCTCGTATACTCTCGTGTCTAGGGGTTGACTAGCACTATGATCCCTAACATGATGAACAGAAACAATGAATGAGGCTGATTTGTCAGAGAAATGCGGGTACTCACTCATTAGCTTTACTGTCGTAGCCTCCAGAAGCATCTGACTGGTCCCGATCCTGGGCCAGCTCCACTGTTTTATGCGTGAGGCATCCAAGGCAGTCCTCTTGCGCGCTCATAGTCTCATAAGTGGGACGGAACATAAAGACAGTGGATAGTGCACAATGAAAATATAACCCAGCATAGGTTGTCAACAAACTGCGTTGTCGACCGTACGTGGCCCCAGTCTTCTCTATGACTGATCCCCAGCGCGCAAGCGTGGCGGCCACTTTAACCCCCAGTTACGTTAGCCCCGTGAGACGAAAAGGCGCCGCCTGTCCTTTAGGGTTGTGAGATGTCAACCAAATAGCCATCGTGATGGTTCCACAGTGAAACATCGTGATGGACGATGGCATCGTCGTTGACTGTGGTGTCGTTGCTGTGGTGCTGTACAGCAGGACAGCTGAGCTCTACATGAGCCAGGCAACTGAAGCAGTGGCTGTCATACCAGCAATATTGAACCAACGGCGCAGAGCAAATAACGTTAACGTTACAGATCCTGACCAACGTGTCTGTTGAATTTAACTAGCTGGCAGAAAACTGACAGAATTACTGGCGGATATAACGTAAGATTCGCCTGGGCTTTTGAACCTAATGACAGAGAGAGTTGAGGAGACTGAGGAGAGTTGAGAGAGAAACAGCTGCTGCTGCTCCTGTAATGGAGCGACTTCAACTTTCACTTTGGAAACAGGCGAGTTAAATTCACAGTTGAAGACTTGTACTCAGTTTGGGTTGAGAACAGGAAAGAACGTAAAGTTTCTTCTTTGTCTTAAAAGTTTTCACAACAAAACAACTGACTTCTCACGCGCGGGCGACATAAACAAGCGCACCCAGTTCAGACTTCAGAGAAGCAGTAGAGCGCAGGAGGAGGAGGGGAGGCTTCTCTGAGTCTCAACTGGGTGCGCTCGTTTAATGCCGACGGCACGTCCCCCACGTGTCACGGTACCCAGCAAGCAAAATTACGTCATGATAACGTTGTGATGACGTGTTTCAGTGACGTTCAGGACTAGGCCGGATCACAGGGTGATTTGGGGATGATTTAGACGTCTACGCGGGAACGTCAAGCTGACGTCGAAATATGACCGTTACCATGAATGGATGAATGTTCAGTTATTCTGCTATGTACACAGTGTATTCAGCAACATTATACATAAAGCTATAATTATGTCCAGATTAACAATTTATGCTACATTTTCAAAAAATAAAATACCACCCTGTGTGGGATTTGAACTCAGGATCTACAATTTATGGAAGGGCTATTCTACCACTACGCTAACTGTTTGCTGAAATTATCTGCTGTATCTTGGCGTAATATAGCCTACCGTTTCAAAACATGGACCCCTTGTTCTTTTTATACCGGTATACATCCATGTATACATCCATGGAGTCGGGACAGTTTTAATACAAACGAAAGCTAATTTAATTCAAACCTTAAAGCAGCTACGAGCAAGATTTTCGATTGTTATTAAACAGTCTAAATTTAATATCAATGCATCACATCTTACCTCTAATAGTAGACGAGACCAACGCAGAGTAGTCTCGCTTGAACCCCGAGTGAATCGGTGGCCAGGGCAGATCAGGAAGTGAAATGAAACGGTTTGCAGCAGCCACTTCGGCCATAACCACAAAATAACTTCCAAAAAACCTGTTAGAATATAACGAGAGATGTTCACGAGATTATGCATTGCGTTCTCCTTGTTTATGGTATGTTGCTAGGCAGCGCGAATGGGGGAATGCAGGCAGCTGCGTTTCACTTCCGGGTTTCACTTCCGGGTTTAGCCGGTCCGGCGGTAAGGAGAAAGAGAGAGAGAGCCCGCTGTTGACGCGAGTTTAGACAGACACAGACTTAAGAGAGCAATCTCCGATTCACACGGCTTTGGGCTCAGCTACTATTATAGGTAAGATGTGATGCATCAATATTGTAATTATACTGTTTAATAACAATCGAAAATCTTGCTCGTAGCTGCTTTAATCTCGAAGAATCATTGAGGAATTCCCTCAAAATTGGCAAGTGTCACCCTATAACGTTTGTTTACCCAGTGCTCCTGTTAGGCTATGAGACACAAATATAGCCTATGTAGGATTATGGCAGAAACTTGTTTTATATTTAAAACGTTGGCGTCAAGTCTTGGATCTGACATCACAGTGTAACCGTCTACAATCTGTGTAAGAAGAACCCCGAAACACATTGCAGACAATTGCAGGATTCCCCGCAATTCATCTCCTCGTAGTCCCACCTCCACGAATAAACAGTTTGTTAATCAGCGCAGATTGTCCCCATGCAAGTGCTGATCACTCGGATTTTGGATAAATACATAGCCCAGGCTGAGAAATACGTGACTGATTGCAACCATTTAGTTATCCTCATGGATTTTTCAGTGGTGACTGGTGAGTGAAATTAGTTGGATAGTGATTATACAGTGATAATCTGGGTCAGATCTGACTTGTTCGTCCGGGTCCGTCCGTGCTTGCTGGGTAAGTGGACTACTTGGTCTTTTTTATGATTAAAACGGCAAAATTCTAATTCGAACAGATAATTAATCACGTCGATGATCCAATATAGAAGGCTCAGAGGTCAATAGGGGGTCGGCCCATCACGATGGTCGATGTCATCATCCATCATGCCAACCCTACTGTCCTTACAACTGAACACCACACACATCAAAGACAAATCAGCCACAACTAATAGAAGTGAATATTATCATATCTACGCGGGAAGGGGGACGACTGTAACATCTGTGTTTCTTTGAGTTTGATAATCTTAACTCACTACAGCCTCTTAATGGTACTTCAAATTGACATAGAAACTGTTGACGCAAACCCATTTATTTTCTTTGACAGGGTGCATCATCAAAGCAGACATTGCATTTTTACTGGATGGCTCAGGCAGCGTATCGCGCGAAGACTTCAATACAATGAAGACTTTTGTGAAAGATCTGATCCACTCATTACTGGGAAAAAAGACACAGGTGGGATTATGTTCATAGTGCCACTGTGCCAGATAGCATGACTCAGAGAATTCATTCTTTGTCCAATGTTAAATAAAATAAAATAAATTATATACCACCAATGTATTTCTAATTCTTCCAACAGGAGTGTTTAATACATATTTCACAACTTTTTCTCTTTCTTTTTTCAGTTTGCAATTGTCCAGTTTTCATCACGATCCAAGACTGAAATCCATTATTACTTTGATAATTTTCTCAGCTCTGGATCTTGGGAAGAGAACATTGGTAAAATTAAGCAACAGGGTGGAATGACTTACACAGCTGAAGCCATCCAACGGGTTGTGTAAGTGCCTTTGCAATGATAATGTACCACAACTCCCAGTACTCACATTGCCCTTGCACAGCTACAAAGGGAAGTCAATAGTTTTCTTAAGGCCTAATTTCACTTGTAAACGTTTTTTTGGAAAAACTTTCATGTGGTTGTAAAAAAAAACATGCATGCAGGAAATTGAAAGTTGAGACCATCTTCCAATTTGATCACACCAGCCGTGATGTCTGCGACTTAAAATGAATGCGGGCCAGCAGCCTGCATGTTGCACCAGCTGAACGTAAGTTCTGTCTTAAGTTAGGGTGTAAAGTCCACACTAACTGCTACGTTCAAACTAGTTAGTTTGACACTAAAGTTGTGTCTTTGTTTAGTTGCACCATGGAGACGTAAGGTACATCTTAACTAGTCCTTAAACCTCACACTAGCCAAAATAGTGTCAAGCACGGTGGAAACGGTGTTTATTTACCGTTGTTTAATTAAGTGGAATGAAAACAGTCGCGACATGTTGCCCCCACCGCAAATTAGTGCTTTCATATTTCATCAACACTAACCAAATGAGAACGTTATTGAGTAACGTTAGTTTACATTACATCATTTGTCAGATGCTTTTATCCTAAGTGACTTACAATAACACGTTTAGGTTCACAATAGGCTACTGTTAACGTTTATCTGTGAGCTCTTCATCAGCATTTTAGGCTAATTTACGACCATCCTGCCTCGCTAAATTGTTGCTGTTATTTTAATTTGTATGCTGTGACGCAGCTTGTGGAAAACAAAAGCGTGAGTCATAAATATCAAAGGGTGTAATTTATCACGGAGAACACGTTACGACACAAAACAACGCTGCGCCATGGTGCCAATATTGCCAGCTGTGCCAATTACCTACTTTACGGAGGACTTTACACCTAGTAAGACGTAGGTGTAAAATTTAAGTTCTAACTTATGCCTACATTGTAACTATTTCACTTGGTGCAACCCAAATATTTTTAGTAGTGCGTAAACTCTGACTTAGTGAGACTTTACGTTCAAACTAGCTTACGTTTCAACTTACTGGTGCAACCCACTGCAGGGGCGTAAAGTGTGTGTGTGTGTGTGAGGATCACATCGATTTTAGAACTTGGACTTCATTTTGATGTCAACTAGGGCTGCTCAATCGTTCCTATTTTCATATCGTCCAATCGTGGTCATTAGAGATTGGCGATTGATGATAATCTATTAATTGGCCGTCATTTTAATTATTATTATTATTTTTGATAAATAGACCTATTCCTTTTTAATGGCATTAATAATTTGGAGGGAGAAAACAATCGATCATATTATTGAATACAGCATTTATAAGAGAAAAGATGAAAGAGAGACCGATCATGCATGCGGTCTGAAGTCGCCTCATGCTTGCTTAAACTCTTCATGACTTTTTTCCTGCTGTCTCCTTTTTCATGTTCATTTTGGATGATTTAACACCGGCTGTAAGGTAATGTAACTGTTGCACTCTTCAGGCTGAAGTAAACTTTTGAACAAGAACGCCATGTTATTCACAGGTGCATGCATGGCTCCATATACAGTAGCTCAGTGGTATGGCTGCAGAGAGAACACGGCAAACAACACAACCACTTCCGTTTCTAGCCTTAACTAGAACGACTGCACCGCGGATTTATGCCTCCACCATTAGTTCATTCTTGAGTCCAAATCGCCATTTGAGGCAAATTGGAAGAAATTCCGTCAAGGCGCTCCTGAGGTGTTGCGTTACAGAGCTTGGAAATTGGGTGTGTGAGGTCACAGTGACCTTGAACTTTGACCTTTAACCATCAAAGTCTAATCACAGGAATCAGTTTATCCTTGAGTGCAAGTGGAGGTTTGAGGCAAATTTGATTAAATTCCGTCAAAGCGTTCCTGAGATATTGCATTAACAAGCATGAAAACATTCTAAGTTTAAGTGATTCTGCTGTAGTACATTAAATGCAAAATCTGCTTTTTTGTTGTTGTTGGTTAGAATTGGAACCCAAATTCTGCTTTTCTGACACCATTTCTTGTCCAGACAATGAAAAGTTAGTTGTGCTTCTCTCAATAGAGTAGCGCAGGAATGAGTTCGTAAGTGGCACTTCGGTTCATAGGGGGTAAAATGTATGGCGTTAACAAGCTTGAAAATGGCGTTGGAGAGATCGCAGTGACCTTGACCTTTGACCTTTGATCACCAAAATGTAATCCGTTCATCCTTGCGCCCAAGACGTTTGAGCCAAATTGGAAGAAATTCCATCAAGCCGTTCTTGAGATATCGCTTTAACGAACTTGGGAATGGCATTTGTGAGGTCACAGTGACCTTGACCTCAAGGCATTCCTGAGATATCGCGTTAACAAGCTTGAAAATGGCGTTCGAGAGGTCACATTGACCTTAGCCTTTCACCTTTGACCACCAAAATCTAATCAGTTCATGCTTGAGTCCAAGTCGATGTTTGAGGCAAATTTGATGAAATTCCGTCAAGGCATTCCTGAGATATTGCGTTAACAAGCTTGAAAATGGCGTTTGAGAGGTCACAGTAGGGCTGGGTATCGTTCAAAATTTTTCGATATCGATACCGTTTCGATACTTGGATTTCGATACCGGTTCCTGAACGATACTTTTTTCGATACGAATTTTTAGAAAAATCCATTTGAACAAAAATAAAACTGCATTACACATTGAAATTATTTTACAAATCTTTAGTTTTCCCCCCATCTTAAGTTTTACAGCAGAAAAAAATAAAACCTACTGTATTTAACATAACTTTAAGTTGTCTAAACTTATTGCCGTCCCTACAAAAAATATTGGAGTACTACAAAGGAAAGAAATGTAAAACAAATAAATCAGTGGAATAGTTTTCAGTGCAAAACAGAGAGTTGCAAATCTGTGTTTAATGCTCACTGATGCAACAGAACTCTATTCTTGTCCAAACTGATGAGATGGATCCACTTCATGCATGGGAGACTAGTTGAGCATTGACTAGCCTATCAATAATGGCACAAAGTGAATCCCATTTATATTCAACAAACTATCATGACATCAGCGTTTGTTAACGAGTTGCTAAAAATACATAATGGGTGATAACTGCCCGCTTGCACATAACGTTAACGCTAATTAATGAAACATCTAACGCTAGCATTGCAGATCAGTGTTTAATGCTCACTGCTGCAACAGAACGTCATTCTTGTCCAATCTGACGAGACAGCTCCACTTCATGCATTCACTTACTAGCCTATCAATATAAATGAATCGCATTTACATTCAACAAACTATCATGACATCAGCGTTTGTTAACGAGTTGCTAAAAATACACAATGCCCGCTTGCGCATAACGTTACGGCGGCAATTAATTAAACGATCTAATGCTAGCGACAACTCACAGCCAGATGCATGGATTTGTCAGACTGAGGGATCTGATAACCACTAACATCAACAACAATTTGTGGTAAGCTGACCCACCTCGCGATTATTTCTCTTGTCTGTGGAAACCAGTCCTTGTTGTTTTTGTTTCTTTCCCTGCTTTTCATCATCTTCGCCATATACTCCAGGATAGGACTAGCTTGAGTGGCTAACTTCTTGTATACTATATCGGCACCGCACGCCTGGCTCACAACAAACACACCGGCTAAAGTGGGCGTAACGTTTCTTGCATGCCTCTACATGACAGCCAATCACCAGCCGTATTAGAGCGCGGTGTGCAAGCATGTCGCATGCTTATAGGCTCAATGACGCTGTTTTGTTTTGGTATCGAAAATTGGTATCGTTTGACAAGGGAGGCTTCGATACCCCTTAGTATCGATGCTTTCATTTCGGTGCCAAGTAAGTATCGAAACTCGATACCAAGTCCTAGGTCACAGTGACCTTGGCCTTTGACCACCAAAATCTAATCAGTTCATCCTTGAGTCCAAGTCGATGTTTGAGGCAAATTTGATGAAATTCCGTCAAGGCATTCCTGAGATACCGCGTTAACAAGCTTGAAAATGGCATTCGAGAGGTCACAGTGACCTTGACCTTTGACCACCAAAATCTAATCAGATCATCCTTGAGTCTAAGTCGATGTTTGAGGCAAATTTGATGAAATTCCGTCACGTTCCTCAGATATCGCGTTAACTCATTGAGTGCCACGGACGTCGATCGACGTCAAATGCGTTTTTTGACGGTGGGACGTGGATCAAAGCCTCCTGGATCTCCTGTACAAATATTGTAGCTTTTGGAGGTGTATAACCTATTTTACAGACCCATTAGGTGGCGACAGTGCTCTCCAGATTAGAGGAAGGTCCGGAAAACTGCAGGAAAAACCCCCGTGATCAAAGAGAAACCGCTCATGCTGCAGCCAGAGCCATATAGATGGCTCTGACTGCAGCTTGGCTGCAGCTGATGTTGGCTGCCAACAGCAGTCAATCCGCGCACACAACTGAGCTCCTCTGCCTCTGTCTGTCTGTCTGCATAGTTTCTTCACACGATTAGCCGCCAGAAAGGCAGCACCCGACGCCGAAGGGCCAAACCTTTCCATGCAGTCCGGTTTGCCATTTCCTTGTCGCGCTGGGAGCCGGCGCAAAAAAACGGAGGCTCCGAAAATAGACTGGGTGCGTGTGGGGAGGAGTTTGCAGCTGAGGGGGGGGAGAGGGGGGTGGGGCACGCATGCACCACACAACTACACCACGTCACTACATCAGAAAATATTATCTTCAGACTCAGAATGTGCTTGAAATGCTGCATTTCACAAAAGGCGGAATAACTCAGCTTCTAATTTGAAAAGTGTCTTTTTGCTCAAAACAGCCTATCTTCTCCGGCTCATAACTAAAGAACGGAAAATGGGATCAATAAACTTTTTTTTGTAGATGATAGAAGAGAGTCTCATCGTTCTTTGTGCGTGTTCGGTGTTTACTTGATTTAGTAATATCACACAATATTCTGTGGGCCTCGAGAAATCACTGAAAACGCTCTGAAACTCTGGCACTGGGAGCGTCCGTTCTCCAAAAGTGGCTGGCACTCAATGAGTTAACGAACATCGGACGGACAGATGGACGTACGGATGGACCTCACCCTGCTCTTGGAAGTCGTATCGTCCTTATCACTAGTACAACACAGGACAGGTGTGACCGGCCAGCCAGACTCACTCGTACCGGAATCGGAGTCACAAACAGATGGAATTAAAATGTGTCAGACGCGGGAGACAAAGCTACGGCTTCAGCAGACGAGTTCTGAATAACGTTAGGTTGGCTGGCATGACAATGACATCTTAGCGTCTAATGTTAGCATCGCTAGCAGGATGCTAGCTAACGATCAAGCAAATTCTGGGATTACTAACGTTACCCAACATGTAATTCAAGATCGCTAAAATGTGTTGTTGACAATATGACTATGCTGTCTGTTAATGTTAGACCATCTAAGAGCAGCTATCTGCTACGGTTTTTCACTGTCTGCAGTGCACAGTGAGACTATCATTTCACAGCACACTGTGGGATATGTCACTAATCACACAGTAACATGAACGTTTACAATCATGACCACCATTACATAATGTTAGGCAAACTACAGATAACTAAATAAATGGTTAGTGATAATTCAATGACAATAGCCAATGAGCTGCATTGAGTCATTCTGTCCCATGCTTTTTGGTTTTGCCCTTCACTATCAGGATTCTGGGCAAAAATATAAAGCTTAATTTATACTTATTATAAAGTGTCGCTCAGCACATGGTCGCAGACGAAAAATAAAGTGTCGCTCATGTTGCTGCATTTATGCTTTCTCCTCGGCTCAATGGTCACGTGACGCTATAGACAGAGGGAGGCAGAGAACTAGTGCAGACAGCCAAGAAAGGGAATGCTGTCAGTGAACCCACATCGGAAGATGTAACTGCAGCCGCATATAACGACACACAACCACACAACTCACCTCCTCTCTCTCTGGGAAGTTGGTCACGGTGTTCTTTGTGATTTTCACGAAGTCATACATCAAGGACATGCTGATAAAAATAGCGGGGACACGTTCATTCATTTCATTTCAGCGAAAACTAAAACAAGGAAGTCAAGCGCGTGCCCGTCTACATGTATATAGCCAATCACACTTGCGCGACATTATGTGACGTAGTCAGCGACACTAGAAATTTCACTAGGTAGCCGACACTTGAAAGTGTCGACTCAAGTCCTCATTTCTGTTGGCGACCGTTTCAAAAGTGTCGGCAGACAAAGCATAAATTGGGCTTTAGGCCTACAAAATAACCCTCCAACTGGAGGCGGAACTCGCCATCTTCGGCTGCTCGGAGTCCTCTTTGCTCCTCCCAACGGCTGTGCAGCAATCTCTGACACAGAGAATGACGGTTGCCAAGAAACTAATTCTGAAGAATTAATTCTGAAGAATCATGTCTGTCAGCTGTGGCTGACAGACATGATTTCAGTTATACGTATGGAGAGACTCAGGTTCCAGAGGTCAAATTCACATTTTTTGTTATTTGGGAGCCGTTCTGACCTATTTTGATCAGGCTAAAAGCGGTAATTGACTTCTTTTGGATCCCTTGCACAGTATTATTATTATTTTTTTTTGTAAGCATATTTTCTATGACTGGTAGCACCATTTTGTAGCATTGTAATGTTGAATGTATGTATATATGTTTTCCTTTCCTTTCCTTTTTTCCTGTTCTTGATTTGTTTTTTTATGTTCAGAAAAAGTAAAATAAAATATTGGGGGGGGGGAAATCGCCTTAAATATCGCTGTAGAAAAGCCAATTGGAGATCACTCCCTTCAATCGTCAATATACGATTTGATCGCAAATCGCAGCAGCCCTAATGTCAACGACCTGTAAAGTTTTGTGACTGCACTCCACCCTGATCTCTGCTGTGAAATTCCATTAGCTCATAGAGGTTCCAGTATATTTCCACTTCCCAGTCCACAGCTACCTTGATCTTTCATAAGAGACAATACAACCTTGGTCTAGTCACAAGACAAAATACATGTTATCGGCTTCAGGAATTCTCTGCAGGATGGAGAGCAGAGTCCACAAAAGACATCTTAGAAGAGCCATAGATCATTATGGAACAGAGTTGATAATGATCAACAACCAATTAATAAGCAATCAATCAATAATTTTACTGTCACAAGCCGCAAATACAAGAAAGGCATGGGCGGGAGTCGGGGGAGTGTCCAAATTGCTCTCTGAACATTTTTCTCACAGCCACAACAGCCATCTTTGTTGTCCTCGCTTACGCTTGCTAACGAATGTTGCTAACGTTAGTTGCTATTGCTAGCCTTGCTCCATTGCTCTCACAGTGCATACAGTAGTCTATGCTAGCTGTTGCTGGGTAACTTTTAGCCAGAAGAAAACGCCAGAGTGTGGATATTATCTCCAGACCTCGCGTCACCAGCCTGCCGCTTGACATCTTCCTATCTTCCACAAAATCGAGGTAATCTTATTTGCTAGCGTAATAGCATAGCATGACATTAACGCTACATGTGCATTTGTCATTACAGGAGGACTAACATTAGAGTAGCAGAAGTTACCGTGCTAATGTTAAACATTATTACATGCTGCACAGATTCGGACGTAGACGGTAAACAAACGCAGTTCTGCTTACCTACCTCTTTGAGATGAGGCAGAGCATATACTCATCTATATCTATCTAATGTTAGATCAACTGTATCAATCAATGAGGGGGAACAAGGGGGTTAAACTACTCTAGATAGTTTATCCACCTCTGCATTTACGGTACTTACCAATCGCACGTAGTGTTGGGTAAACAAACGTTAACGTTATACAGCGATTAATACAGTTATACAATGATTAACGGTGTCATTCGTTTCTTCAAGGGATGGCCGTCCAGTACCAGTGATGGGGACACACAACAGAGGATCAAAGGATTTGTGAAAATTGACGCTATAATCTTCTGCTCTCCTGAGATTGAGATTTGCTTTGAACCATTTGTAGCTAGTAACTATCTGCCAGTGACTGGAGAATATTGTTATTTGCTTGTTTTAATGCTTTTGTCAAAAAACATTGCCAACAAAGATAGCCTTGTTGTATATTATCATGTATCTGAATGTCACAAAGATGATCACAGAACGAGCCTATTGGTTGTCTGGTCAGAGGTGTGGCCAATTAATTTGATCAGAAATAAACAAAATCGATATGAAACAGTGTTTGGTTATATTGTGTCAAACGGCAATCTTGGATTAAAGCTGCATTCAGCAATGTTTTTGTGTTAAAATAAGTGTTAAATGGCTCTATGTTCTGACAGCAATCACTGAAATAGAGTGTTTGGTCAGTGACTAGAAACCCCCCAATCCCCGCTGTCCTATCTCTCTCCTGTAGTCCTGCAGGCAGGGCGGACGTTTCTCAGAAAATGTCAACTTTTCTCTGATTGGTTCAAAATTGGCGCCGACCTCAAACTATCCTATCAGAGAAAAATTGACATTTTTTGGAAACGGAAGGTCAGATCGCGATCCCTGTAAGGACTATGGGCCTGTCTGATTCTCAAGTGAACGAGCTATATAGGTGGCATTTCTAGGTAAGAAGTTGTAATTAGGCCAGTTTGATACATAAGTTCACTGAATTTGCAACCTTTCTTTTATTTTATTTTTATTTAACCTTTATTTAACCAGGTAAGTAATTAAGAACAAATTCTTATTTAGAATGGCGACCTGGCAGAAGGCACAGCCTTTTGAGGGATAGGGGGTAGGGGATACAATAAATACAAAGTTACTTAGAACAAATTAAAACAAGTTAAAACGCAGTTAAAACATAGCAAGACAGACAGAGCAAATAAAATAAAACAAAAACAGTCGGAGCAGACAGGCAGGGGAATAGAGTTAGTTTAGGAAGCAGTTGCAGGTGTCAGTGAATATGTCCATGATAGAGTCCTTGAAAGCTGATTTGGAGATGAAATTGTCCAGTTTTAGTGTTTTTTGTGCCATTCCAGTCTGTGGGCACAGCAGAATGGAAAGATGACTGACCGATTACAGAGTGAGTTTTGGGGACTTTCAGCAGGATGAGGTTAGCAGAACGGGTGTTGTACGCGGCAGGAGCAGTATGCAACAAGCTACACAGGTAGGGGGGTGACAGACCAAGGAGAGTTTTGTAAATTAGCATGAACCAGTGTATTTCGCGACGGGTATGTAGAGATGGCCAGTTAACAGAGGAATATAAAGTGCAGTGGTGAGTTCTGAAAGGGGCATTTGTAGCAAAATGGATGGCAGAGTGATAGATAGTGTCTAGCTTTTGCAGAGTAGTTTTGCAGGCAGATCGGTAGATGGTGTCGCCATAGTCTAACATGGGAAGAACTGTCATTTTAACCAGGGTGAGTCTAGCAGAGTGAGTGAAAGAGGAGCGCATTCTATAAAGAAATCCAATTTTTGTTTTGACCTTGGCTCGCAACTTTTTGATATGTTGAGAGAATGACAGAGTGTTGTCCAGCCATATGCCCAGATATTTATATTCAGAGACCTGCTCTAGGGTCGCTCCACTGAGGGTACTGATCAAAGGTGGTGACATGAGCACAGTGCCCTTTTCACTGAACCACATGACCTTGGTTTTAGAGGTGTTTAGGATGAAGCGTAGGGAGGAGAAAACCTGTTGTAAGCTATTGAAACTAGACTGGAGCATTGTGACTACAGCATCTGGGGTAGGGCCAGAGGCGTACAGAATGGTGTCATAGGCATATAGGTGAATGAGTGAATCACCAACAGAGGTAGCTAAGTCATTTATATACACAGAAAACAAAGTTGGACCTAATATGCTGCTAACTAATGGCTTTGGCTTCAACCATTTAGGCAACCCATTAACTCATTGAGTGCCATGGACGTCTTTCGACGTCCAATTAAATAGTGACGTAGAGTGCCAAGGACGTCTTTCGACGTCCAATGCGTTTTTTGCCGGTGGGACGTCGATCAAAGCCTTCTGCATCTCCTGTACAAATATTGTAGCTATTGGAGGTCTATAACCTATTTTACAAACCCATTAGGTGGCGACAGTGCTCTCCAGATTAGAGACAGGTCCTGAGAAACAGGAGGAAAAAGCCGTGATCAAAGACAAACCGATGCATGCTGCAGCCAGAGCCATATAGATTGCTCTGCCTGGAGCTGACGTTGGCTGCGAACATGAGTCAATCCGCGCACACAACTGAGCCCCTCTGTCTCTGTCTGTCTGTCTGTATAGTTTCTCCACACGATTAGCCACCAGAAAAGCAGCACCCGACGCCAAACCATTCAGCAGTCCGGTTTGGCTCTTCTCTATCGCGCTGGGAGCCGCCCGGCACACACAAACGGAGCACTCCGAAAATAGAGTGGGTGCGTGAGGCTGTGTAGTGTGGGGAGGAGTTTGCAGCTGAGGAGGGGAGGGGGGGAGAGGGGGGTGGGGCACGCAGGGCATCACACAACTACACCAGGTCACTACATCAGAAAATATTATCTTCAGACTCAGTGAATGTGCTTGAAATGCTGCATTTCACAAAAGGCGGAATATCTCAGCTAATAATTTGAAAAGGCTGTATTTGCTCAAAACGACCTATCTTCTCCGGCTCATAACTAAAGAACGGAAAATGGTATCAATAAACTTTTTTTTGCTGATGATACAATAGAGCCAGTTCGTTCTTTGTGCGTGTTCGGTGTTTACATAGTAATATCACACAATATTCTGTGGGCCTCGAGAAATCACTGAAAACGCTCTGAAAACTCTGGCACTGGGAGCGTCCGTTCTCCAAAAGTGGCTGGCACTCAATGAGTTAATACAAGCAAACACACAGACCTGGTTTTGATCAGTTTTTGCATTTTTTTGTGCTATGGATAAAGTTCAACATTTTAAGAAAAACAATAAACAGGTGACATTTTGATGTAGCCTAATTTATCTTCACATGTAGCCTACTCATTCAAGAAATGTCTTTCAACAGTGCAAACAGCAATTTTACATAGCTATTTTTTTGAATAGACAGACCTGCAAGAGTTTACATCATTAGTGCAAAACATTTTAGATTTCAGATGAAATCTTCTGAATAAAAGGACAATTAGGCTATTGAAAAGTATGGATTAGACTGAGGATATCTCTGATTACTGTAACAAGTCTCACACCTGCAATAGCCTACTGTTTTAAGCAGGGGCTACAGCTTTTAAGAGTAATTCAATCACTTTCAAGGTACCTAAACCAGGCTCTCGAAGCCTTTATTATCACATCTAAATATATTGACAATGTGAAAAAACAATGGCATTGTGATGCCTGGTGAGTGAGGAACTTGTTTTGAGTGCTCCCTGTGTCCTGCGCGCAATATTTTTTTCCCCATGATGGCGAAGGCTAGGCGAATGCATGAATCGCCCCTCTCTGCCTCTGATTGGCTGACACTGTCCACAGCCTCTCGCTAGGCTGCTGTAACATAACATCGGGCCGGTGTCACCGGCTACATAGGGGGAAAGGCAGCGGTGCCATTGCCAGCGGACGAGACTCCTCTGTGGAGTTTACTCGCTCAAATAGCTTTGTACTACAGTGTCTCTGGAATACGGGACAAAGCACGTCCCGTATCAGTTCAATACGGAACACGTCTTTTTGTTTACAAATACGGCACGATTCCGTATTTTAAGGGACGGTTGGCAACCCTACTTTTGAGATACAGGGAAGTATTGAAATGGGTCTATAGCAGTTTGGGTCAGCCTGATCACCACCTTTGAAGAGTGCACACACTATCGCTTCCTTCCATGCTGATGGAATCTCTGCTGAGCGGAGGGACAGGTTAAAGAGTTCCTTTATTGGAGCTGCGATGATGGGGGCCACAAGCTTAAAAAAGAAAGGCTCAAAGTCAAGACCGTCAGACCCTGCAGGTTTTTTGGGGGAGTGAGAAGAATGACTGGAGGGTTCCGGGCTTTGAGGGTCAAAGGATTCCCGGCTCTTGCATTGGGCAGGGCGAGAGGAGGAGGCAGGATTGGCAGAGTCAAAAATGTGACCAGACTTGATGAAATGCTGATTCAAAATATTGAGCATGCGAGCCTTGTCAGTGACTATTACGTCACCGTCAGTGAGTGACAAAGGCAGCTGGGTGGGAGGTACCTTTCTAGGTACCTGGTTATGGATAATTCTCGAGGAACCATACCATGCATACTTTGGTGGGTTAGGGTAGGGCTGGGCGATATGACCAAAATCTCATATCCTGATATAGGTAATTTCATATCCCGATAACGATATACATCACGATATAGCATATTTTCTGTAAATTCAATTTATAGTTTATATAAAATGACCACCTGGTCATTTATTTATGTAGCAGTTAAACCAGTTAAAATGTTGTCAAACCTCACAAAGGATACATCCATTCAGAATACAGATAAGCATGGCTATTCTTTACAACACAAATAATAATAATTAGTTGCAGGGCAGTAGAATGAAACACAAACTGAACCACACCACCAGTTCGATTTTCAAAGATTACATTACAGCAAAACGGGTAGAATAAAAGTTATTTAGCCTATAGTTCAGTCCAGTTCAGTCCAGTTCTCTCAGTTCGTTTATAAAGGAACACAAATGCTCCACTTCGGGATTTCCATGTTTCCAGTTCAGTTCACTCAACAAAAGTACTCCAATCCGGGATTTCACGGTTATCCAACACAACTCTGAAAGCTATAAGCTAAAGCTAACGATAGACGTTTTGTTGTCGTCTCCTCAATGGATTTCCTTGGGATGATGGGAGGAGGTGTTTTGCCAGGTTTAACGTTAGGAGGACACATGCAAATATGGATCAAACTCGGACTTAACACAGCGCAAATGCCTGGGTAGACTAGGCGGACGGAGTGGAGGTAACATCTCCCTGCTCTTTAGCCTACTCACCGGCTGATTTGTGCCAGTTATAAAGGGACGCAAGAGTCTGGTGCGTGTGTGGCGGACGTGAGTAAAAAGAGAAAACAGAATGAAGAAAGCACAGCGTCATCCAAATGACGGACAATATCGCCATAAAGAGTGTGATTTGCAACACGATATAAACGATAGAGCATCATATGAGACTAAATACATTTTATTTCGTCCAGACGAAATATGGTCATATCGCCCAGCCCTAGGTTAGGGTATCCCATAATACCTTGCGCCCCTTCCAAAACGACGAAGAAGAACGGAGCAAGCCCGAGCAAGCCCCTAATGGCGGCGCCCACAAAGCTTCCCACATCAGAAAAAGTGAAACATTGTTGGCTAAATAACAAACATCTGTCACTCACTTTCTTTTAATTTTTATTCTAGAATAGTCAATAATGTCAACCTTTACTTAATTTCAGTGCAGTCAGATGTTTGTACAGTGTCAGGAAAGTCACTTTTGAACAATAGTAGGAAGCATCTTACCTGAGACTGTTCTGGACAGCAGCCGGCTAGTTAGGTTGCTAGCTAATGTTAGCATTAGTTTAGAAAACCCACTCCGCATGCCCCAAAGCAGGACTTACACTGTAGAGCCAGGAGGATAGCAGCATGGCAGACCTTCAAGTGTAAGTGGAGTTTGTTTTAACCGTGCTTTATTAAATGACAAGCTGTCATTGCTTAAGTAACGTTACAAATTTGTTGGTGAAATGCAACGTTTTCGTTAGCTTGGTTTCACGCTTTTAATTTTAAGGCCGAAACGGGAAATGGTTTGAGTAGATTGAATTGACACTGGTCTGTCAATTCTATCATTTCACATGTACCATTTCACTTCTTCGCCTTCAAATTAAAAGTGTAACAATGAAACGTTCGCCTGTGAAGCCTTGACCTGTTTGGATTATAATAACGTTAGAGAAAACTGCCATCAGCCATGCAGTTTTATACTAATTTATTGCCAAATGCTTTGGGAAACAACTTCATCAAGCTTGGTCAGAAAAGGTCTGTCTATTCAATGGAAACAGCATCAGTGCGACCTGTCGCGTGCGATGCTACCTTCAAGAATGAGGATGTCTGAAACAAGTTTTTTTTAATCACCTATATTAAAATGAGATACCTAATTAAATAATCATCTAGTTAGGTAGGTATCTAGATGATATTAAGCTTCCTTGCATTACAGACACAACCTATATGTATTTTTTCACACGGAATCCAATGCCGCCATCCCTGAGTCTCTACGAGTTACGGTTGCAGAGATACGTCCGCCCTGCCTGCAGGACTACAGGAGAGAGATAGAGGACAGTGGGGGGTTGGGGGTTTCAAGTCACGGACCAAACACTCTATTTAAGTGATTGCTGTCAGAATACAGAGCCCTTTAACACTTATTTTAACACAAAAACATCGCTGAATGCAGCTTTAACTAATTAACAACACAAAATATTGGCCAATTAACCAGTACCACATTGCATCTTTCTTTTGACAGCAAAGACGTCTTTTCAACATCAAGGGGATCCAGACTAAACAGGAAGAAGGTCTTGATAGTCATTACGGATGGACAATCTCATGATAAGGATTTATTACAAGATGCAGCAGACTCAGCTGATAGAAAAAGCATTGTCCGATTTGCAATTGGGGTAAGTTATTTGGCTCACTTTAACATAGTATAGATCAATAGTGAGATACTCTATTCTGAATCAACAACAACCAAAGAGCAGAGACAAGAAGGTGGGTTACTTTCTCTTTACATTTGAATATGAGTTCTGGGCCCTTGTGCACCAAGTAGGATTGGTCGATTGTTTGGTCGACGTGCTCCGTCGACAAGATTCACGTTGGTCGAGCAATCGCTGTTATTAATAATTTCATAGGAGAAATTCAATTTCATAAAAATAAAAGCGATCCGGAACAAAGTAGTGGAAGCAAGTTGCAACACGGACCTTTTCTAGAAGCACACAGGGAGTGATCCAGGCTAGAGACAGGCAACAACAGTTAGCAGAAAGGAGAGGAACCAGCAGAGTGATGGAATTAACAATTAAATGGCTCAGCTATCAGCGCAAACAATGGACACGTTTCAGCCTGCAGCAGGCAGCCGTCAGCCATCAGTTGTTAACAAGCTGTTAACGAGCGTAGTATGCACCTTATGAGATGAGACTGAGTCATCAGTGAGACTGGACGTCCAGCCGCTTTCACTCACAGTTCACAGTTGATAAACTCAAACTCCGATAATGTTAGACAGGCTGTTATAAGATGTTACTGAAATAAATCGCAAAAGCCATCTAGCTATTCTTTCTACCAACTAATTAACCATGCCACGTGTGCTAACGTTACATAACCATCGCACAGGCTTTCTCTGAACTGAGCAGGTGGCCAGGT
The DNA here is from genome assembly GCF_964638095.1 of Poromitra crassiceps. NCBI lineage: Eukaryota > Metazoa > Chordata > Actinopteri > Beryciformes > Melamphaidae > Poromitra > Poromitra crassiceps. The sequence continues at coordinate 24,494,342 of NC_139626.1, read as the reverse complement.
GTTGCATGGCACGCTGATCAGTCCGTCCATTCCGGTAACGTTACAACACTGCAAATAGCTTTTATTTATAATTATCAGCTATCGGGTATAGTGTGCTCAGTAGTCAGTACACTGCACAAAATAAGAAAAAAAAGTACACTGCAAAAAATAAAAACAAAAAAGTACACTGCAATTCTTTTTTAATTTTTTTTAGACCCCGTTTCGACCAATCGATTGGTCGGAGCTGTGGTCGATTTCTGGTCAACCAGGATAATCACCAAGTTTACAGAATGATATGTGGTCAGAACAAAAGACTGTAAAACCTTAGGAGATAAATAGCTCACATTGTAACATCGACAACATTAGCCATGTTTCCATTTAAAATGCGAATTAGGTGCGTTTCCATCAGGTTTCCATTAAATGGGTCGAAGCGCAAATAAACAATGCACGTTCTGGCAAAACCACGCCCTGTGCTCGCCTACGCAGCAGTCAAGCGCTGGAATTGTCCAGGCGCCAATGAGGTCTCGTCACTCAATAGGAAATAAGGCTTGATGACTGAACTTCTCTAAAATTCCCAAGGAAGAAAAACGATGAACACCTGAATATTTGTCATGGGCAAACTGGAGGAGTGCAGAAATGCCCGTTGGATGAGCCGTGGGTGGCGGCAGTACAAATCAATTGGCAACTTTGATGATATTTCATCTGCGCATTGAAGCCGTGGTCTCACCCCTGTGCGTAATTGCGCCAGCTCACCTGATCCAGCCGCTTAATCTCTGTTACAGCCAGTGCTCGACAGTGCGATAATTTTGATCACATTTGCTACTAAAAATAGAACAGTGCAAATTGTAAAACGCAATAAGGGGCACGTGTGCGAATACAGAATTCAACCGTTCAATTAATTTTTAATGTCACACTCAGTTTCAATGTTGTTGCAGTGTGTAGTGTGTGTAGTGAAGGCAGCACTGCGCAGAACCAATGGTGTCCGTTGACAAAAGCATGTGATCGACTCGTCACCAGAAGGACCCTGGCTCGGCTCAGTCAGTCAGTCGGCTGGCTGACGAAAGACTGACAGCCAGAAAAGTGTCTACTCTGTAATGATACGCGTTAGCCAGTTACTGGCTGGCAAGACAAGAGTCACATAAACAGATGGGATTAAAATGTGTCAGGCAATGGATTTGTACACAGGAGACAAAGCTACCGCTGCAGCAGACGATAGTTATGGCTAGCGCCTAGCGTTAGCTGGCTTGTATGAATGACATCGCTAGTTATTTAGCAGCTAATGTTTGTGTTAGCAACGCAAGCGTTAGCATGCCACTCGCTAACGTCTTCAAAAAGCTATCTGATAATGTTACACAGCTATGGTTTTCAACAGTATCTAACGTTACTACTAGACTGGTCAGTGATTTTGACTGGATGCAGTCTGCATCACGGCCAAATTCCACTGAGTCCGTGTTCGGTCCGTCTGCGCTGCGGTACGGCTTCGGAGCCGATACGTTTCCACTCTAATCAATGTGTCAACTCCTACCTACTCCGCTGCGTTGCGTGTCTACTCCGTCCCAGCTCCGACGATCCGGAGCTCTCCGAAGCAGATACGCAAGGCTTCTATTTTTCACAGATGTCGGAGCAAAGCCGCAGCAAGTTGGGCGGAGCCAGGCATGGAGTCAACAGGTCTAGAGGTGCTTACAGCATTCAAGATCAAGCCAGAGGACAAACATGTATGAGGAAAAGTTCATAATTGAAGTGGAAAACCACAAAATATATGACACGACACATCCTTTTTACAAGGACAACACCAAGCAAGTCCACCCCTCCTCTGCTTCTCCAGTTGGGAACAATGATCTTCTGCCTGTTTGTTCTTGTATTTATCCCACATACAAATTGTCTCGCGCGAATGCGGGCTATTTCACCGCGAGAACTTGTCGGTCTCGTCACTCCAGCTGTCTGGCGGAGCGGGGCCGTGACGTGCTCTGCACGCAGCCAGTGAGTGTTGGCGGAGCACAGAGCACGGAGCAAAACCGTAGCATAACCGCAACGCAACGCAAATGCAACCAGTGGAATCCCGGCGTCATGCAGGGCAAAACACACCAACACACCAACGACCAATGGTATAATAAGGATAAACAATTTTAAACAACCAACAAGCATAGAAGAATTATAATAAGCTGTAAATACAAATGGAAAGCCATTAAAAAAAAAAAAAAAAAAAAAAAAGTGGATAGTATGGACACATTGTTAGGCAAACATGACTACATAAAGGTTTATTATAATTGAATTAGAACAATAGCCAATGCGCTGTATTGAGCCCTTCTGGTAGGAAATGCATGTTGCATCATGATCATATTTTGAATTGAATTAAACTTAATTGTAACGTATCAGAGATTAATAGAATCATATCGAATACATGCTATATATTGTTCTGTATCAAATTGTAATTGTGCTCCTAAAATTCTTTATGTGCTCCTAACTTTTTCAACTCAGTAGCACATGTGCTCCTTGGGAAAATGGTAAGCGTCGAGCCCTGGTTACAGCCCCCGATTCGTATGCCACAAGCGAGAATATGAACTTGTATATTGCTACAATTAACTCATTAACAGTGTGTAACAGAATACATTCAGTGGGCAACAGAATAGCCTACATTCTGACTGTGTGTTTATGGAATGCATCTACCAGCGGCCACAACGCCATAACGACAACTGGGCCAAGTTAGAGAAAACGTGTTAAACCAGTATACGGGACTATCTGGAGAAAACAAAACAAATTAAAAATCTGAGCTGGCGATGTTGTTTTGTTGTGGAATGCAGTGCATGGAGACCTGCACACAAATTATGCATCATAATTTAATATTTTATTTCATGGCCAGATGTGGCCTTTCTTATCTTATATAGTGCAAGTTGAGCTTATGTGCTTTTGTCCCATGCGTGATGCACTCGCGCTGCCTATATGATTTATATTGACATGTCAGTTTTTTTGAAAAATGTGTTTCCATTTCAGATTATGCGCATTAACTCTTTTTCGCATTAGTCTAAATCCACCTCAAGCGAGCGTAAAACTTTTTTGCGAATCAGAGGATTTCCCCCCCAGAATTTGGGCGTTTCCATTACCTTTTTTGATGTGCATATTCAAAATGCGAATAAAAACAGTCAAATGGAAACCCAGCTAGTGACCTGCCCTCTATGATATCATTAAACAGATCAACTCTGTCACACAGTGCAGTATAACTCTGAAACACCTTTTCTTAATATCTCTAGGTGGGGAACGCATTTACGTCTGACACAGCAAGAAAAGAATTGGACACCATTGGATCCTCTCCAAAACCAGAGCATGTGTTTAGAGTGGACAACTTTGAAGCACTTAAAAAACTGAAGGACAGCTTGCAGGACAGACTCTTTTCTATTGAAGGTATAGTTCCCACAATAGTTACTTAGATTAACTTACTTAATCATTAACATTACATTCTCAGCTGAATTGAGATGTTCGAGTTCCAAAAATGTAATTATTTCATGCGGCTAATTGGGGAGTTTCATTTCAAATTAATTCTCCAGAATGTAATTATAGATTAATGAAGAGGAAAATATGAGCAAGACTCAAGTACTTATACTTACCACCTTTTTACTCAAAGAAATAATAATCAATGGCTAATTACTTCATAAGTACAATCAAATTTTGAGCAAATGTACATACTACAGTTTTATTTTTATTTTTATAGAACATACAAACAAGACAAACAGGCTCAGACACAGGGGAAACAAGGCCAGGTGGAAACCTGGCATAGGGCCGGTGCATGGTAGCCTATTGCCTATTACTTATCCTACTGCATAGGCTAAAATACCCGCTAACGTTCACGTAGCATATTAATTAATTAATCGTTCGGGGAATAGCTTATTTTACGCTGTAACGTTATGGACTGCTAACGTTCACGTAGCATATTAATTAATCGTTCGGGCAATTGGTTATTATACGCTATTATACGCTGTAACGTTATGGAGATTTCATTTAAATTACTGCCTGTCTATTGTGTTATGTTATACAACTGCTACGGACTCCACTCGCCAGCACCCCCCTCCCCCCAGCTCTTTCTAAACAAAGACTCCTCATGTCTCCACTCGGCGAGTGCATATAGTGGAGACATACCTAGCAACAATGAGATGATAGCCTATTACTTAGCCTACTGCATAGGCTAAAGTACCTGCTAACGTTCACGTAGCATATTCATTACCCTTACTGTGGCATGTCAAGCTGCAGCGTCCTCCGTGTAACGAGCAAAAAAGTATTGTGGAGCTGCAGCGTCCTCCGTGTAACGAGCTAGCCACAGTATACCTGGGCCGTTTCTCAATACCAAGAATGCATTTTTGTTCTTGTGTTCTTGGGGAGAACGTTCTTGCTAGTCGTTCTTGGAAGAATTAACTTGCTAGGTCACAAGCACACATGACGCTGTTGGCAGTTTGAGACGATGCGTTCTTGATGGTATTGCGCAATACCAGCGCAGAGGCCGCCTGCAGTACTACACAAATAAAAAGCTCAGCTGATGTAGATGCAGCCAATTGTGCTCTGGAACTTTTTGCCATTTTTCGCCATAAATGTTCGTAAAGTGGCACTTATTGAAACCTACTACCCTGCTTGTAGGCATCAAAAGTCATCAGAAATTAATTTAGTGATGAAATAAAACTTTAAATTGTAAAAAACTTTCCGGAGCTTATGGCGTCTTCTCTGCTGCGTTCTGCCTCTGCTTATGCCGAAATGCATGCTGGGAGTGTGGAAAGACATTTAGAACCTGAATCCGTGCTCAAATCTGGGCGACAGAGTCGAATGTAGGGGCCCTGCTGTACATGCACACCGGCCCCAAAAATAAAATAAAATAATACATCATTGACATTCATTGTTACAACTTGGTGCTATCAGCCGCACAAAGTGCTTATGTGTTTGCAAAAGACAATGCACATAAGATCCCACACAAGGGGTCCACAAGACACCGACCCTAACCTCAGTCACTTAACATTCTTAACCTCGTTAAAGTAGGCCAAAAACGGGTCCCAGATAGTTGAGAACCTCTTGAGCGAGTTGGTTCTCAGGGACCTGAGTCTCTCCATCTGTATGACAGAGATCATGTCCATCAGCCACATTTGAAAAGAAGGTGAAGAGGAGGACTTCCATTCCTTCAGAATAAGTATTTTAGCAACAGTTGTCCCCAGTGTCAGAGATTGTTGCACAGCTGTTGGGAAGTTCAGAGAGGACTCCGAGCATATACTATCGTATTTGAATGTAAGCATTTACATAAATTGTTTCATGAAGTCTGTCACTGTATGGAAATCAAGTGAAATGCATGGCTCGTTATGGACACAGAATGTTACATTAAGAAATCATTACTGTCTCCATTCATTTTGCTATCACAGGATCTCAATCTAGTGGCGACTCGCTGAAAATGGAAATGGCTCAGGAGGGATTCAGTGCAGTTTATGAGCCTGAGGTAATCAACACGCGCGCACACGCACACACACACACACACACACACGTGCATGCTCGCACGCACGCTCATGCCTCACTTTGCTGCTGAAAAAGAGACCAATAATACAGAATGTAATAATACAGAATGTAACTGTATTTCTCTGTATATATTTACTTCTTTACTAATGTGGATAATGTGGATTTTATTCGTGACAAACACACTTGTACTTCATCATAAATTTGTTTAGAATTTTATGGACATATGGAACGAAATGGATCAGGATTGTTCAATAAAGATTGTGTCTACTTAGGGGGGGATTCAGATGGCTACTGTTGGTGCCTTCGAATGGAGGGGGGGCTACCAGGTATACTCCAGTGAAGGCCAGATGACCTCCACCCATGGGGCTAATTATATGGAGCCCGACAGTTATCTAGGTAAGAACATTAATACCAAACTATGAATTGAATAGACAACTGTGAATTGTGATATGCTGTATGCACTGCCCCTCTGCAATCCCGTCCCCTTTCCCTGGAAAAGGCAACATGAAACACTTGGATGGTGCAAGAGCTTTGGAGAAGGAATGAGATAGAAATATTGTTAGGACAAGGCGATATGGATCAAAAAGCATCTCTGTGCGAGGAGAGAGAGAGAGAGAAAGAAAGAGGGGGGGATCGAGAGAGAGAGGGATAAAGTTATTTATTTATTTATTCATGTACCGTAAATTCCGCACTATAAGCCGCACCGGAGTATAAGCCGCAGCAGCAAAATTGCCTGTTTGTTACATATATAAGCCGCACCGGACTATAAGCCGCAGGTGTTTTAATGTTTTTTTTTTTTTTTTTTTTTTTTTTTTGTATTTTAATGTTTAACACGTTGAGTGCCATAGCCGAGATATCTCGTCTTACATAATCCAACGCTTGAGTGCCAGAGCCGAGATATCTCGTCTTACATAAACATTTTTTTTTTTTGACGGTGGGACATCAATCAACAACTTTTACGTCTTCTATATCACTATTGGAGCAAGAGAATGTGTATAATCTATTTTACCGACCACTAAGTGGCGACAGTTCTCTCCAGACAGAGACAGAGACAAAGCCACAGCCACGGGACCCGTGGACCAAAAGCAGCCGCCTCCCGCGGAAATGGCTTGGCGATTTTACAGTCAGAAACGAACGAGCCTCATTCTCATACTGTAGGCGGGGACGCTTCGCGCTGCTGCGGTGGGGGGTTCCAGAAATGGACTGGGTGAGCAGCATAAAGCCTAGAGTCGCACGGGGGTTCATCGGGGCTCTCAAACCCAAGAGACAGTGAGACCTATCCACACTCGCTGCCAGGGAGAGTCGCTGCTCAAACTCCCAGCAGCAGAGCACTGCGCAGCACAGACGGAGGGAGGAGTTTGGAGACACACACACACTCTCTAGAGAGAGAGAGAGAGAGAGAGAGAGAGAGAGAGAGAGAGAGAGAGAGAGAGAGAGAGAGAGAGAGAGAGAGAGAGAGAGAGAGAGAGAGAGAGAGAGAGAGAGAGAGAGAGAGAGAGAGAGAGAGAGAGCGCACAGAGTGGGAGACAAGGGCACCCATAATCACAGGCACGTGAGGTGGTTCTAAAAATCCATTTATCTCCAAACTCTCTGAAAATCTCTGAAACCATGCTGTACTCAACGGCTAATATCTACATAACTACTAACTCTGCAAACTAACTCTTTTAGACAGAGAAAGCACACATTCTATTAGTTATTTTTAGATGATTGGTGTTCACGAATTCTTAACAGAAAATAATCCTCGGCTCTTGTAAAATGAGCCAGAATCCTCAAAAAAAAACCTGGCACAACTTACCTACAGGATTGAAAAAATGGCTGGCACTCAATGTGTTAATTACCATATGTAAGGGTTCATGCACAGAGGGCATTGTCGGGAAAGAGATGGCTGTTTGAGGAAGCTCCCATTTATTAACATTTCAACAAAACAACATAACACAACACCACCTGTGTTTTTTTTTACAGTGCACACAGTGTCCGCGGTGTGGTGAAAAGAGGGCAAGAGAGGAAATTAAAACAGAAGTGGATTTATAGTTTTTTTTTTTTGAAAAAATCCATAGATAAGCCGCACCGTTATATAAGCCGCAGGGCCAAAAAACGGGGAAAAAGCCGCGGCTTATAGTCCGAAATTTACGGTATGTATATTATTTAGGCTATCTATCTGGAATTTGGAGATAGAAGATCAAAGACCCTCGCAACTTCTGCTATTACTATCACAGAGATTTCAGAGGATTACGCATTTGAGTTTCTGCTCTAAGCTGTCTAGTGTGCTGTACTGATCTGTTTTACTCTACTCTACTCTGCTGGTATAATTGGTAAGTTTAGTTTGACTTTTAGTAGCTTTACTGTATTTTAAAAGAAAAGTGTCTTGTGGGCTCTGATAATCAGCTGACTGGTATCAGGTGACCTCTTTCAACGACCCTCTGATTGCTGTGAGGAGAGGAGTCACTGTAGTTTAAAAGTGCTCCACCTGGCTTGCTTATCAGAACACATTTGAGTTTCTGCTCTAAGCTGTCTAGTGTGCTGTACTGATCTGTTTTACTCTACTCTACTCTGCTGGTATAATTGGTAAGTTTAGTTAGACTTTTAGTAGCTTTACTGTATTTTAAAAGAAAAGTATCTTGTGGGCTCTGATAATCAGCTGACTGGTATCAGGTGACCTCTTTCAACGACCCTCTGATTGCTGTGAGGAGAGGAGTCACTGTAGTTTAAAAGTGCTCCACCTGGCTTGCTTATCAGAACACATTTGAGTTTCTGCTCTAAGCTGTCTAGTGTGCTGTACTGATCTGTTTTACTCTACTCTACTCTGCTGGTATAATTGGTAAGTTTAGTTTGACTTTTAGTAGCTTTACTGTATTTTAAAAGAAAAGTGTCTTGTGGGCTCTGATAATCAGCTGACTGGTATCAGGTGACCTCTTTCAACGACCCTCTGATTGCTGTGAGGAGAGGAGTCACTGTAGTTTAAAAGTGCTCCACCTGGCTTGCTTATCAGAACACATTTTTTCAACGACCCTCTGATTGCTACACCTGGCGTAGGCGGAGCTCTGAGCCCCTGCTGAACGAGTATTTCTTAGCATAGTCAGTCTAAAGTGGCAGCTGTAAAGTAGCACAAAGCCTCTGGCACGAAGACTTGGCACAAAGACAAGGGAGTCTTTCTGCGGGAGTCTATCGAGGGGAGGCCAGATAATAGGGTTTTTACTACCTCTCTTATTCTAACTACTCATCTACCTAACTATGTGTTTTCTCCCCATCCCTGTTGTAACATCAGCCCACAGATGCCGTCGACACGGAAGCTTCAGGTGTAGTAACCCCGGTAATCTTTCCTACCCTAAGCGCGCAAATAGTCCTTTTACTATTGCCGGAGGTCTCTGGAACTGTCAGTGCTGTTAAAAAAACTGAGACCATCTCGGCTCATGCTCTATCTCAAACTCTCCACTTCCTAGCTCTCACAGAGACCTGGATCATTCCTGAAAACACTGCTACTCCTGCAGCTCTCTCTGCTGCACACCCCCAGAGCCTCTGGCCGTGGCGGAGGCACTGGTATCCTCATCTCTCCCAAATGGACCTACACTGTCACCTCTCTCTCTCATCTGTCTATCTCATCTTTTGAGTCCCATGCAGTTGCCGTATCTCTACCCATCAAACTCAACATTGTGGTAATCTACCGCCCGCCTGGTCTGCTTGGTGACTTTCTGGACGAGCTGGACACCCTCCTCTCCGTCTTTCCTGAGGATGGTACTCCACTCATCCTTCTGGGAGACTTCAACATCCAGCCAGTAACCTTACAATCTCTGCCTTTCCTTAACTTCTTCTCATCCTTTGACCTTTACCTCTCTCAATCTCCTCCTACTCACAAAGCAGGGAATGTGCTTGACCTGGTCTTCACCAGATCCTGCTCCACCTCTAATCTCACTGTGACTCCTCTTCCTGTATCCGACCACCACTTTATCACCTTCTCCCTTCCCATCCCCCTCCCCTCCTCCCACCCATCAACCCCTCACTCTACCACCACCCGACGCAACCTAAAATCTCTCTCACCCGACTCCCTCTCTTCTACCGTCCTCTCCCTGCTTCCCCCTGCCGAGCAATTTGCTCTCCTGTCCACTGACGAGGCTTCCACCACTCTTCTCTCCTCTCTCTCCTCCGCTCTTGATTCTCTTTGCCCACTCACCACTAAGCCTGCCCGATCTTCTCCCCCTTCTCCTTGGCTGACTGAATCAATGCGAACTTATCGAACTGAGCTTCGGGCAGCTGAGAGAAAATGGAGAAAATCACATCTCCCTGAAGATCTCTCTTCCTACCACCTTATCCACTCCAACTTCACTGATGCTGTCTCCAAAGCAAAAACCTCCTTCTTCATCTCTGAAATCCAGTCCTCTGCATCCAATCCCAGTAAACTGTTCTCCACCTTCTCCACGCTCCTCAACCCTCCCTCCCCTCCCCCTCCCTCCTCCCTCTCTGCTGATGATTTTGTAATCTTCTTTACTAAAAAGGTGGATGACATCAGCTCCTCCTTCCATCCTCCAGGCACCCTCACTAACACTCCCGACTCCAATCCTGGATCCCTGTCCCTGGATTTCCTTCCTTCTCTCCCCTCTCTCCTGATGAAGTGCTTAAACTCATCAGCTCGAACCGAGCCACTTACTGCCCCCTCGATCCTATCCCTTCCTCTCTCCTCCAAACCATCTCACCTAACATATCTCCCTTCCTCACTACCTTCATTAACTCCTCTCTGTCCTCTGGTCTTGTTCCACCTGCTCTAAAGACTGCAAGAGTCAAGCCTCTGCTTAAAGGACGGCTTTACCGTGGGGAATATGAATATATATCAATCTCACGCCCCTAAGGTTTTAGAATCCGTTGAAATATTTTGAAATTGGAGCTTCACTGCCTGACCTATCAGGCATCTCTCACATTTTTAGGGAAGCCGGATGACGCGTTACGCGTCACCCGGCTTCCCTCCCCGCTTGCGGAACTCGAGCGCCTATGAACTACAAGTCTTGTGAGCCATGGTCCCGCCTCTAGAGGTCCTCCACGCCCCTTCAGAGCTCTCGACGAAAAGCAAAAGGCAGCCATCTTGTTCACCCGCTTAGCATACTGTAGCTAGGTTAGCTTTCCATAGCTCCTTGCCAAGAGACCATATCTCTGGAACGGAAGCACCAAAAGACACGGGACTGGCGGCATTGGAAAGCTCGTCAAATTTTACATCTAGTAGTAGGTGAGTTGAAGTAACGAAATCAACGCTGAGCAATGTACCCATTTTTACACATTTTTACAGAAAATAGTTACAACATCAGATGCGCGTAACTCCTACGAAAATGCCTTAAAATGCATGAAAAAAATTTTATGAAGACATCTCCCGACATATATACTACCGTTTACATTTGGTGCAATTTGGAGGCAATTTTATTTTCGATTTATTTCTTCTTCTTTGTATCTTTTATTGTCGAAGCCTTCTTCTTCTTCTTCTTCTTTGAGTTTTATGGCGGTTGGCAAACATATGTGCATTACCGCCACCTACTGGAGTTTGATATCAGCCAAATGCCTGAGGGGTGGGCATGAAAATGAAGGCCACGCGAGCCCAGTGCATTGTGGGAAATGTAGTATTTCGGGTCCCCGCACCCGCCCCTCCCCTCCACCACCCCCCCCCCCCCTCCACACAGAGTGGATTTCTGGTGATATCTCTGGCGGGAAACAACCAATTTCAAAAATTTCAACGGATTCGAAAACCTTAGGGGCGTGAGATTTAATATATATTCATATTCCCCACGGTAAAGCCGGCCTTTAAGAAACCCTCCCTTGACCCTACTGCTATTCACAACTACAGACCTGTCTCTCTTCTCTCATTCCTTTCCAAAACCCTCGAACGAGCAGCGTCCGAACAACTTTCTCTCTATCTCTCCCAAAATGACCTCCTGGACCCTCTGCAGTCCGGTTTCAAGGCCTCTCACTCCACTGAGACAGCTCTTCTTGCTGTCACAGAGGCCCTTCACACTGCTAAGGCCTCATCCCTCTCCTCTGTTCTTGTCCTCCTTGACCTGTCTGCTGCCTTCGATACAGTCAACCACCAAATCCTTCTTTCCACTCTGTCTGACCTCGGCATTTCAGGTTCTGCACTCTCCTGGTTTGCTTCCTACCTCTCGAACCGCTCATACCAGGTCTCATGGAGAGGGTCCCTCTCCAGATCCTGTCCTCTTACCACCGGTGTGTCCCAGGGCTCAGTCCTGGGCCCCTTACTTTTCCTTCTCTATATCAGATCTCTTGCTTATGTGATCTCTTCTCATGGCTTTTCTTATCACTGCTATGCTGATGACACCCAGCTTTTCCTTTCCTTCCCCGCCTCCGACACTCAAATCGAGGCTCGCATCTCTGCATGCCTCAAAGACATTGGCGACTGGATGTCTGCCCACCACCTCAAGCTCAACCTTGGTAAGACAGAGCTACTCTTCCTCCCAGGAAAAGACTGCCCTCTCGCAGATCTCTCCATCTCCATTGACAACACCACTGTACTTCCCTCCCAAACAGCTAAGAACCTTGGGGTGATCCTTGACAACCAGCTGTCTTGCTCTGCCAACATAGCTGCTACAGCACGCTCCTGTAGGTTCTCTCTACAACATCCGCAAAATCCGTCCCTTTCTCACAAGAGAAGCGACTCAACTCCTGATCCAGTCTCTTGTCTCCTCCCGCCTGGACTACTGCAACGTGCTCCTGGCCGGCCTACCTGCCACCGACATCCGACCGCTTCAGCTCATTCAGAACGCTGCAGCCCGTCTGGTATTCAACCAACCCAAATTCTCTCACGTCACTCCCCTCTTCCAGGCGCTTCCCATCTCAGCCCGCATCGAATTCAAGACACTGGTACTGGCCTACAGGGCAGTACACCAGTCAGCTCCCCTGTACCTGCAATCCATGGTCAGGTTCCAAACCTCTCAGCGCTCCCTTCGCTCCTCCACCAGTGCAGGTCGCCTCGCCCCTCCTTCGCTACGGGGGCTCAAAAGTCTCTCATCCCGATCTCGACTCTTCTCGTGACTGTCCCTGGCACCTCAATGGTGGAACGAGCTTCCACCTTCGGTCAGGACAGCTGAATCACTGCCGATCTTTCGGAAAAGACTAAAGACACACCTTTTCAGGCTCCATCTGGGCCCTTCTTGATCTAACTTCGTTCTCTCTCTTTCCTTATTAAAAAATAAAATAAAATAAAATAAATAACCTAAACTTGTACCACTGTTCCTTCAGAAGTTGTAGTTGTCATAGACTGTGCTCCATAGTTGATTGCTCTATTGCTGACAAAAAATGTGTTATTGTAAGTCGCTTTGGATAAAAGCGTCTGCCAAATGACGTAATGTAATGTAATGTAATGTAATGTGGATTACGCATATGAACTGTCCTGTCATGAATAAAATATTAATAAATAATTTAACTCATTGAGTGCCAGTCACTTTTGGAGAACGGACGCTCCCAGTGCCAGAGTTTCAGAGCGTTTTCAGTGATTTCTCGAGGCCCACAGAATATTGTGTGATATTACTATGTAAACACTGAACACGCACAAAGAACGAGGAGACTCTCTTCCATCATCAGCAAAAAAAAGTTTATTGATATCATTTTCCGTTCTTTAGTTATCAGCCGGAGAAGATAGGTGGATTTCAGCAAAAACACACGTTTCAATTTAGAAGCTGAGATAGTCAGCCTTTTGTGAAATGAAGCATTTTCAAGCACATTCACTGACTCTGAAGCTAATATTTTCTGATGTGACACCTCAAAAATAATTTCCTTCAATAAAACAGTGAAAACGGTTTTTCAAAAAGGAATTTTGTTTGGCCAAATAATATTTTTTAGCTGCAACCAGCAGCGCTGCCCCCTGCGTGCGCAGACCCTACACCTTCTTGCTGGTCTTGATTTACTGCTGGTGGGCATCAGATATTCTAGCTTGTTTGCCTGTCTCTGTCCATCGAGCCTGCTGTCTGGGTCTGTGTTTACTGTCAATGGTTGTATGCTGCCCTGCGTGCCCCACCCCCCTCCTCCTCCTCCATGGGAGTGTCTCTGGTGGCTCTGCTGCGTTTGCTGTGCGTTTGCTCTGCACTGAAAAGTGTGCTGCACCCCGCTTTTTCACAGCGTGTCGCCGGCTCCCAGCTGAGAATAATGTAACTTTTCAGAAAGACGCTGGTGTCGGCAACTAAATCATATGGAGGGGCTATCGCAGCGGAGACGGAGGGGCTCAATTGTGGCAGCAGATTGACTGCTGTTCACAGGCACAGCTAACGTTATGCTTCATGCATATCGATGCATACCGATGCCGTTTCCGTTTCCATAACGACTTCTTCTCTGTTTTTTACTCAACTTTCTCTAATCTGGAGAGCACTGTCGCCACCTAATGGATCGGTAAAATAGGTTACACATTCAACATGCCCCAAAATTTTACAGGAGATGGATCTGGCTTTGATCCACGTCCCACCGTCAAAAAACGCAATTGACGACTTTAGTCGTCATTGGCACTCTACGTTACTATCCGAATTGACGACTATAGTCGTCATTGGCACTCAATGAGTTAATAGCCTACGGACATTGCGAGGAAGACAGACATGCAATCAGTCTGATTGTCTGAATATTATCACAAAGAAGGCTGGCTCTGATTACCACGACTCGTTTTCATATATTTAATGGAGACCAGAGATAATTAGTTGGTCGAGTTCAAACTGCTGATGTGATGAGCCCCCGAAAAGACGCGCACTATTAAAGTTGTGTCGGATCACATTCTCACCACAAACGAACCCAGACAGACAGAGAACAGAAAGCTCCGCTCTAGAAATGCCTGGGGAAATGTATTTTGTGGATGCTACGGTTTGGATCGACAGCTTCTCGACAACCTTGGCCAATGGCCATGTGGAGCTATGCTACTGAAGAAGACGTAATTAAACTAGTGCCCCGCTAGCAATAGCCTATCTGCCCACCGCTCCAGTCTGTCCAGTCCACTCGCTCAGATACAGGCACACTGAGGCACACAGGCAGCCAAGAGCTACTGAAAACTACTGAAAGAAGGCAGGGAGGATTTCATCTGAGAAGCACTCTGATAGGCTATTACTCAATGTGTAACCAATCAGATAGCGCTGTGGGCGGGACATTACTTCAGCAGCACAGAACTGACACAGAGGCTGCTGGAGCTGCATCAGAGCCAAAGTAGCGCATTTTTTAATTAATTTATTATATCGGCAAACGGCCAATGAAAATGCCGATACAGATAATCGCAAAATGCTCAATATCGACCTCAATAATCGGCCATGCCGATAATCGGTCGATCCCTACAATATATCTCTTTTCTACAAAGTGGGCTAAATGTTCAGATGTAAATCAAAACAACATGTGACATCATGTCACATGCATTTCATTAAAACAAGACTGTGATCAAAATAAAATTAGATTTTTGATAAATAATTATTGGTAATGTGGCTATAATAACTACGTGGGTAAAGGCAAATAATAGAACGGCTGGAATAGTCTGATGAGTTCTGAAAAATACAACACTTACTGTATGCCATATATCACGATATTACGATATCCAAAATCTAATAGAGGGTATGCACACCCACTGGAACACGCCCCCTCAATCGGGAATGAGTGTCAAAATGAGTGTCAAGTTCCTCCCTGAGCAGCAGGTGTCAGTTATCTAGGCTGATTACTGCATTCAAGCTCAGTCTTGCTGTGACTCAGTGGGCGTGACCCCACAGTGACTTCTGCCTCTGTGACATCACATGCATACCCTCTATATGATATCTAGTCTCATTACCAAAATTATGAGTTCGATACCGATACCTGCCTAAGTATCTCGATACCGATACTCAAACGATACCACGGCAAAAACCTAAAACATCAGGAAAAATTCTGGAATGTAATAATAATAATATGTTAAATTTTTCAGTTTGATATCATTGTCATTTTAAGTCTAATTGACTACATTTTAAATTTGACTAATAGAAAAGGAGAAATGTGCTCAGTAGAGTGCAGAACTCTGCCAAGGTGTATTTCATTTTGTGTTCAGTCTACTTTAGTGCACATCAACTGTAGTGTGCTCAGTGCTGTATGTGGGCTAATCATCCTGGGCTTGAGCTTCATCAACATTAACACGTTCACTGCCAACGACGTGTAAACACGTTTTCAGAATCCAGCTGTTGACTGCCAGCGACGTGTAAACACGTTTTCAGAATCGATTTTTTTTTTTTGACGGTGGGACGTTGATCTAACCCTTTTACGTCTCTTATATAAGTATTGGACGTGTACAACGTGTACAACCCATTCCACCGACCCACTAAGTGGCGACAAGGAAGTAGGAAGGCAAGCAAAAAGCAGTGTGATCCATTTCCATTCTCATGAAAATGGATTGGCGGAGGCGCTTTCGTTTCCGCGCTGATTGCTGGCGGTGCGGGATTGCAAACGTGCATGGTGGATTGCGGATGGAGCACACTTTGAGGCACGCAGCGTAAATATGACCAGAGTCGCAGGGGCTTCATCGGAGCTCTCGGCCAGGGCTCCGGGAGGCGGGCGAGTCCAGCCGGGCTTCCTCGGGGAGCGGCCACGCAGACAGGCACAGCCAGGCACAGCCGCACAGCGGCAGCGGGGCAGTGAGACTGGTGACACGCTTGTGGTGCAGCAGGCTATTTTGCAAATTGGAAACAGCCATAAAAGGCTTTTAGAATGGGATTTTCAACCCATTCTTTTTTGTTTCTTTTTCGCTCTAATTTAGAGTAATTTAATTTCTATTCAGAAATTTATTTGAGAGGTCGAGAGTATGAGAAAGTGCATTTGCACAGGTAGGAAAGTGCTTGTGACACGGCGCTGCAGCCAAGAAGAACGCCCACGGAGGGAGGAGTTGAGCAGAGGGGAGTTTCCTGCTGTTATGGAGGAAATTACTGTTCAAAACTATTGTTTAGGTCTTACTGATGCCAAAAATGAATGGTTAAAGTGATCGAATTTCACAAAAAGCCGTTTATCTCTGAATATTTTTTCTGACGCTAAAACCATGCTGTATTCAATTGCTAATGCTTACATAACTACTAACTCTACAAACTAACTCTTTTAGACAGAGAAAGTACACATTCTATTAGTACTTTTGAGATATTGTATGTTCACAAACTCCAAGCAGAAAAGAATCCTCGGCTCTTGTAAAATGAGCCAGAATCCTCAAAAAACGGCTTGGCAGAAGCTACCTACAGCAAAAAAAAACGGCTGGCAGTCAATGTGTTAAGTGCCAGATTTACAGTTCAGGTCATTTATGTTTATTATTTGCATGCACAATAAATAGGCTATTGAAATACAGTGGTTTATTGTGTGGTGTAATTTTTCATACATGTAGGTGTGTTTTTGACAATTAATTACTATAACATTATAGTTGTATTATTGTAAATATTACTATGGGGGACATTAGATTGCTGCATGCCATGTAAGGGCTTTATTGACACTCTATGGCCTTGATTTAATTATTTAGTACATATTTGAGTCAGGGCCATGGTGTTATTGGGGCCTTTGGATTGAGTTTATGATCTCTTTGATAGTTACGTTATATACACCGTCGTGACTACCACCTGTGCTCATAGCCTACTACTAGGCAGCACAGATGCATTGCCTTAATTGCCTCGTCAAAACTCAGATGGTGAAACAAGTTCATTTGTCACACAATAAATCACACTCGTTTCACTTAACACGTTCACTGCCAATGACGAGTTGAGTCGTCAAAAAAAATCCAACAGTTGACTGCCAATGACGAGTTGAGTCGTCAAAAAAAAAAAAAAAAAAAATTGACGGTGGGACGTGGATCAACGCCCCCCACGTCTCCTATAAAAATATTGGAGCCACCGAACGTGTACAACCCATTCCACCGACCCACTAAGTGGCGACAGTGCTCTCCAGACTAGAAAAAGCAGAGCCAAAACTGCAGGGGAACGCGCGAGGAAACCATTCTCTCATACTGTAAAATGGATTGGCGAAAACGCTTTCGCTTTCGCGCATTATCGCACTGGGAGCTGGCGGTGGGGGATTGCAAATTTGCATAATAGATTATGCGTGCAACACACTTTGAAACACCCGCAGAAAGCCCACAATCACACGCAGCTTCATTGCAGCTGAGCTCAACCGAAAACCCAGAAACGAACGAGCCTCATTCTCATACTGTAGGCGAAAACGGTTTCACGCTGGTGCACACGGGCGCACAACGGTGGGGGGTTCCAAAAATAGACTGGGTGGAAAACACACTTTGAAACACGCAGCATAAAGCCTAGAATCGCACAAAGCTTCATCAAAGCTCTCAAACCCAAGAAACGAGTGAGCCCCATCCAGACTTGCCGACGAGGGGGGCGCCAGGGAGGGAGGCTGCTCACTGCTCAGACAGGCAGTAGAAACTCGCTTGTGACAAACGCTGCTGAAAGCCACCAGACACGCCCACGGAGGGAGGAGTTTGAAGGAGAGGGCGTTCAGAACTATATTGTTTAGATGTCTGATCTCTCACTGATGCCAAAAATAAATGGTTAAAGTGACTGTTCTGCCTGTTTGATTGAATTTCACAAAACTGCGATTATCTCAGCTTTCAGTCTCAGACGCTGAAACCATGCTGTACTCAACGGCTAATATCTACATAACTACTAACTCTACAAACTAACTCTTTTAGACAGAGAAAGCACACATTCTATTAGTACTTTTGTGAACTTTGTGTTCACAAAGTCCAAGCAGAAAATAATCCTCGCCTCTTGTAAAATGAGCCAGAATCCTCAAAAAAACCCTCTGGCAGAAGCTACCTACAGTAAAAAAAAACGGCTGGCAGTGAATGTGTTAAGAGGGTATGTATGTCATATCCTTCACATTCGCTTACCAGTCTTTGAACTGAAATCGTTGAAGAAGTTGGGATCCCTGTCGGCGAGAAATAGCCTGGTTCGATGTTTATCCGTTCACCTGCGTCGTGTTGAAGCACTTTTTACAGACTGGCTTAGTTTGATGTGTCCAGGGGCTTGCCTTCGCTGTCGGCAACGTAAGCAAAATACTTCCATATTTCGCTTCGTGCATCTGCTTTCTCTACAAGCTTTGGACTGCTTGTACTCAGTCAGAAGAAGCCACAGCCATTTTCGCTCTGTCACTCTGTCAGGGGGAGGCTGCAGAGAGAGGAGTGAAATTTGAGCCGTGACAGAGAGAGAGAGGGGAGGGGGCGGTACCATTGTAGTACCGGTATACCATGCATCCCTAGTCTCATATCACAATATCAATAGTATCGATATATTGCCAAGAGCCTTTTGCAGGAGCTGGATCACACCACGGTGTGCGGATCTTTTGTTTTTCCTTCACTTCAGCCCTAAATATTGCCTTGTGTTTCAGGTCCTTAGCTGGGCTGTATGGTGGCACAGCAGCAATTGCTCAGTAGCAATCTCATTTGCTGTTTGATTTTTTTTTTGACCTAGTCCCCGATTAGTCTCGATCATTAGAGACTAATTTTCCCCTTTTCACCTAGCTAATTACCTCCCTTCACTGAACTTATGAACACTTAAAGACTCAATTTTCTATTTCTTTTTTGGACTCTTCCTTTTTACATTTTCAACTTTCTTCCCTGAACTTATGAACATTTAAAGACAAAATTGTCTTATTCATTTTTTGGACTTTTATTTACATTTTCAACTTTCTGTTCTTTTGTACATTTTATTTCTATATCTGAAACTCTTGTCAAATGTTTAGCCCGGCATCATCTCGGCCTATCCCGGAGGGGGGTCCCCAGCTGGGCTCCATATAGTTGGGCCCCTACAGTACATCGGCCCTCACAAGGTTCCTCCTCAGCCAGTCACTGAGGCAATCCATGGGGTGGAAAGGTTTCCTTGTGCGCACTGGGGGTGGAGGGGGGTGGAGGTGTGTCCCGGCCTGGCCTTCTCTCTCATGCCTTATGTGTGTGTGGGCGGGGGCCGGGGTGGGGGGCATCGGTGCTCTCCATCACTGGTCAAGGGATGCCGGTAGGTTAGAATAGCTTAGGTTAGGCGTTAGATTAGCTGGCTGTAGACCTGTTATAATCTTTAGGCTCAAATCAGACTAGAGTAGAATAGGACAGGGCAGACTAGGCTGTAGATTAGCTACGTTCCCTGTGTTCTAGTTAGTTCCGGTTAATGGCTATAGTAGTCAGATTGTCTGAACTGCTGCTCACTTGGCCTGGCCACTCTGCTGCTAGTTCCAGTGTGCCGTTGCTACCTGGGGCTGGGTGATAAATGTCAATTAATTTCTTGCTTATTCATTGGCTCTTTTTGCCTGATAAGTAAATACATAATCTGACTGCTAAATTTTACTGTCCCCTGTGACTATTACCATATCGCCTAGCCACAGTATATTCATATTATTTGTTTTGCTCTTCTCTTCCCCCCTTCCCCTGCTCCCTCCCCACCTCCTCCCTTTCCCTGCTCTCTCCTCCCCCACATTCCCTGCTCCCCACCTCCTCTTTCCCTTCTCCCTCCTCCCCCACATCCCCCTCTCCCTCCCCACCTCCTCCCTTTCCCTGCTCTCTCCTCCCCCACTTTCCCTGTCCCCTCCCCACCTCCTCCCTTGCCCTGCTCTCTCCTCCCCCACATCACCCTGCTCTCCCTCCCTTGCTCCCCCTCCTCCCTCTTCCTGCTCTCTCCTCTTTCCCCCTTCCCCTGCTCCTTCCCCACCTCCTCCCATTCCCTGCTCTCTCCTCCCCCACATTTCCCATTCCCTTCCCACCTCCTCCTTTTCCCTGCTCTCTAGACATATTTTATTTGAAGTCCTCTTGAGACATGCTTATGAATTAGGGCTATACAAATAAACTTGATTTGACTTGACTTGTTTTCTCCCAATTGTACTTGGCCAATTCCCCCCGTTGTACTAGTACTAGTACATGTACAATCGCCAGCGGCTTCTTTTCACCTGACAGCGAGGAGTTTCACCGGCAGGACGTAGCGTGTGGGAGGATCACACTATACCTGCCAGTTCCCCAACCCTCAAAAAGGCACCCCGACCGACCAGAGGAGGTGCTAGTGCAGCTACGAGGACACATAACCCCACCGGCTTCCCACCCAGACACGGCCAAATGTGTCTGTGGGAACATCTGATCAAGTCCGAAGTACCACTGCTGGGAATTTAACCCGGGTCTCCGTGGTGGTAGGCGAGTGCTTTTGCCTCTACACTACCGACAAGTCCCCTCATTCACTGTTTGCTGAACATAAAAAAAAAATCTCCAGGAAACTTCTTGCAATGCAAGATATGTACCAGAATTACAAATCCAAATACATCCTGGCCCTCATCTGTGCTCTTTTATCCTAGGTTACTCCATGGCAATTGCCAAAACACAGAATGGCATTATAACAATTGCAGGCGCACCAAGATGCAATCACAGCGGGATAGTAATGGCACTCTCAACAACTACTACTAGACAAATGATTGACCCCTCTCAAAGGCCTAACCAAATGATTGACTCCCAGGTTTGTGCTCAAACAATTGGATTGATGTTCTTTGAAAAAGCAGAAAAAGATGCTCTTGAATGTAAACATTCACTTTTTTTTCCTTCTTTGTATTGGTTTATATGGATGATTTATGACTTATACAGTTTCAGATTGGTGCATATTTTGGGGCCGAGGTTTGTGCCATGGATGTGGATGGTGACCCTAACCAGTACACTGACGTAATCCTCATATCTGCTCCTATGTTCATGGACACAGATAGAGAGGGAAGGGTTTACATCTGCAGCCTAACTGTTTCGGTAAATGGTGGTTTTATTTTGGGCCTTTAAATCCATGTCCATTTGCTATTGGGCGTGACGATTAAAACATTAATTCTCATCTTTTTTCCCACACCAGAAACTTGACTGTCACTTCGAAGCTCCACTAATATTGAAAGGGGATGCAGTTGGAAAAGGACGGTTTGGGTCGTCTCTTGCCCCACTGCCTGACCTTAACAGTGATGGATTCAATGATTTGGCTGTTGGGGCACCTTTGGAGAATGATGGTCAAGGAAGCATTTATATATTCAATGGTGGAAGAGGAACAATCGACCCTACATCACAGGTGTGTGAGAATCAAAGCTACAGCAGCTACGAAACTGAAGCTATTTTCATAGCTATGAAAATACAAGCCAGAGATTGCAATTTGATCACGTAAATGAGAACATTCTCCTCCATTTGCATAGAGAATTGCTGGCTCTGAAGTCCAGTCAGGACTGCAGTTCTTTGGCCTGTCGATCAGTCAGTCTTCTTTGGATCTTAGCGGAGACGGGCTTCCTGATTTGGCAGTGGGCTCAAAGGGCACAGTGCTCTTACTCAGGTAACTGTGTTATTGTTGTACTCCCTATATAATGTGTATTGTATTTTCACTTTGTATGAGATTGTAAGCATAGAATTTCCACTTTTGTGAGTTCCACGATTTGAAGTGGAATACAGCTGAAGCAGGGCTCTAGCTTCAGGACCTCGTGTCATCCCAGGGATGATAAAAATACAGTCGGGGAGGATATAAATTAATTTGGGAACGAATTTGGGACGGAAGTTGAAAAAATAAAGAAAAAGCCTACTTTACAATGAATACCGATGAAAATGAAGCTGACACACATTTTGTGTAGCACACACAGTACTTATGATAACATACACACACACACACCACAGGCGCACCAAGTGTTGCCAACTTGGCGACATTATCACGAGACCTAATGACTTTTCAGACCACCCTGGTGACTTTATTTCTCAAAAGTGACTAGCAAAAAATCGGGTGACTTTTTCTGACCATGGAAATCAATGTTAATGTTTTGAATCCCAAAGCATTTGGCAATAAATTGGTTTGGCTGAGCAGGGTCAGTAGAATAGGGTCCACTCCCCATCATACTACAGGGTTCCTACTAGGGGTGCTTCAAAAAATTCTTAAAAGGATCGCGATTCTTAATGCCACGATTCCTGGATGGATTCCCAACTCCCAAGAATCGATTCTTCTTCGTATTGCAGGCAGCAATGTCTAATTTTTAATGCTGTGGTTGTCTTTTCGAGTTGGACGTGAAGGCAACAACACTGCATGGAACCAATGGTGTCCGTTGAAAAAAGCATGTGATCCACTCATCAGCGGAAGAGCGGAAGGGCTCTGCCACTCTGTAAACAAGCCAACTACGTGTTAGCTAGCTGGCATGAAGACTTGCATAAACAGATGGAATTAAAATGTGTCAGACGATGGTTTTGTACATGGGAGACAAAGCTACAGTTGCAGCAGACAATAGTTCTACAGTAGGTAGCGTCAGCTGGCTGGCATGAATGAGATTGCTAGTTAGCATTTTACTGTTGATGGGTAGCGTTAGCGATGTTATCATTAGCAGCTAGTATGCTGCTCACACACGCAGCGTACTGTATGTGACAACACAGTCGTGAAAGCAGCTAGCTTGACTAAAGACTTGACTATCTGATTATTATTATGCATGCTGTCTGGTAGACCATCTATAATTTAGCAGCTATCTTAATATGCGGCTATGCTTTCAACAATCTTTGCTCCCTTTATCAAACAAATAGCAGCCAACGTTACCTGGATATACTCAACAACACCCAGTGTCTAACGTTTATTAGTCTTTGGTCGGTGATTTTCACTGGATGCAGCTAGGGCAAACACTATTGTCTCTGATGCTGCAGGTGTTTATTCAGAACACTGTCATCTGCTTGCCTTATGATGATACACTGTGGGATATGTCCACCAAATCAGCATTATGATAATAATAATAAAATAAACTATTTGTATAGCACCTTTCTTAAAAGGTTACAAAGTGCTTGTACATCAGAATAAGCACACCAAAGACCAAAGGTATAATAAGGCAAGACAATTATAAACAAGCGAATAATTAAAATAGGTTGTATCAATACAGTTACAACCTTACAGTAAGGGTGCTTTCTCACTGGCGCCCAGGTACCGTTCCCGAGCACACTTGTCCCCAAATTGACCCCAGTTTCGGAACATTTGACGAGTGTGAAAGCCAACTATTCCGAACCTCATAGACAACAAACGGGCGAGATAAAGGCCGTTTCACACAGATGCGGTGCGAATGCAGAGGCGGAATGTGGTACGAAATTCCGTGCGAATTTTCCGCATTGCAACCTATACACACAGGTCCAGTGGCAAATTATTCGCAGTCCCACATTCATTTACCGCAGTGGAAAAACAGTGTTCCGTGTAACCAGTAGTTAGTGTCCCTCCCGGGCTCCCATCTAGTAGGACAGCACCGCCTACCCACAAGCTAGCTACTAGTCGGTTAATGTCAGACAGACAGACAGCAGCGAGATGAGCCATGAGAAGAAACTGGAGGCAGGGAAATTTCCGTCAGCTGAAAAAACAATGAGAAGAGAAAATGGAGGCAGTAGCAGCGCCGCGGACCCCAAATTTGATGCTAAACTGCTAGTTAGCACTTGGATACAAGTGGCTAACGTTAGCTCCATCCATTTACAACAGTGGTTTACAACGTTAGCAAGTAGGAATTTGTTACATAACAGCTGCATTCCATCTTCAGTGGATCCCAGCTGCTGGGCGATCTGAAGATCTATTGTCCTTGATTTCGGTGTTGATCGTTATGATGTTTGTCATATAAAATTGGATGTTGAGAAACCAAATTGATGAGCCGGGTTTGGCAATAAGAGTAGTGGAGGTATGACATCAGCTGTAAACAAAGGATTTCATTGGTCAAACGTATTTTTCCGTGCAGACGTCAATGTCCATCCGGAAAAATAAAATGCCACACGAATGTTCGGCCGCGGTGTGCAAGCTTCAATTACAACTAATAAAAACATTTTTTTGTGAATGTCCGTGCCGATTATTCACGCGGAAATCCGCACCGGTGTGAAACGGCCTTTAGGGCACATCTTCCAGTAACAATACCATCATATTATAGGCTATTCTTTGGCTGAAACTTTAGCTCAGACAAACATGAGCCCACAAAGACAGTCTTCCATCTCTACATTAGACACAGACACAGAGTAGTCTCTTGTATTGTTACTAACTTTAGGACATATTATTGTTCACAAATACTGACTGGGTGGTATCAGGCAGTTAGAAGAAGATACACCAGTTCTCAATTTGAGTGGTATCCCTCTTATTTTATCGTACCATAAAAAGACTAATCAAATTCTTACTATTCAACTATAAGAATTACAAAGGAAAGGAAATTATTCATATATTTCGCTTACGTTTGCTTCCTCTGTTCTGCCCACTTCCAGATCACAGCCTATAGTAATGGTAGAAGCACAAGTGTCATTCAACCCAACCAAAATTCATCTTCCTAATAACGAGAACTGCTCAAATCCCTTGAGGAACACAGCTGAAATCTGCTTTACCATGACGCCACACTCACAAGTACAGAAAGGTTTGTGACCTTCCTTACTTTTTATAAACCACTGAGCCATGTTCTCTCTATCTGAATACTTACATTATGTATGATGTTAACCCTTTAATGAAACTTTAATCTGTTCCAGCTCAAGCAAGGATTAATTATACTTTCACACTGGATTTCACCCGCAAGCCCCCAAACCACCGAGCTTCAGTGGACATTGATTGGAAACAACGAGAGGAGACCAAATCTTTTACTCTTGACCTCCAACGACAACAATGCTTTAATCATAACTTCTTCATTAAGGTGTGTTGTTTATATGGCAGTTTGTTTCTGTTGGGTTTTGAATAACATTACATAAATCTACTAATAGTAGTTCAATATGATTCAAGATTTCAAGATTCAAGATTCAAGATTTTTATTGTCACTCCATGGTACAAGTATCACGTGTGAAATTCTTGTGCTGTGGACTCCGTTTACAACATAGTACAAATATAACAGGGCATATGAGTGCAAAAACAACAAGACACAACAAGCAATAAGGCAGTATAGTGATAAGACAAGTCAGAGACAGTGGCATATTCACTGCACATAGGTGCACATGTCATGTGCATACTTTAGACGTGCTTAAACATTTTAAATTCGGCGTATTTGACATACAGGTGCAAATAGCATATTCCTTATTAAACATACAATTAAACATTAGACATACGTAATGGTAGCAGCTACAGTACGGTACAGTACGGCTACTACACTATTTGTGTATGTTAAGGAGTCTCGTGGCCTGCGGGAAGAAACTGTTCCTCAAGCAATTTGTGCGTGCTTTTGGAACCCTGTACATGTATCTCCTCCCTGAGGGTAACAGGGAGAACAGGCTGTTGTGGGGATGGTTTGTGTCTTTGATGATCTTCAGGGACCTCCTGAGGCACCGCTGTTCATACAGTTCATGCAGTTCTGGCAACTCACATCCTGTTACGTGCTGGGCCGCACGTCTCACTCTCCGTAGCGCCCTGCGGTCCATGGTGGTACAGTTCCCGTACCAGGTGGTGAAGCAGCCAGTCAGCAGGCTTTCAATGGTGCCTCTGTAGAAGAGGGGTAGGAGAGGAGGGGGGGAGGAGGGGAGGCGCTCTGGCAGAGGGGTCGAACCTGGCGTAGAATGCATTGAGTTCGTCTGGCAGGGTGGGTGACGCGTTGGCGTTTTGCTGTTTTTCCCCTTTGAAGTAGGGCTGCACGATATTGGAAAAAACTGACATTGCGATATTCCCCGCCCATGCGATATATATTGCGATATGAAAAAATACAGATTTTCACCAGATTACCAGAATAGCTCTATTTGAAAGAAAAGAATACTTCTAGAATGATTGGGATGATTTTGTAGAGGAGTCCATCTGATTTTGGAGGAGAAATTAGGTATTTTAATGTTTCTCAACCACTGGGCTGTGACCTACTGGTAGGCCTCAGAGCGTCATCTATCAGGGTGCATACACATTTTGACCAATGGATTTCCATGACTTACATACATGAAAAAGTGAGTGAGTTATGACATTCTACTTTAAAATGTCACTAGCCTATACTTCACTTAGTGTAATGCAGCCTTTAAAACCAGGGAAAGACAACATGTATGCTGTATCACCATATTACCATCCAACATCTAAGACCATATAGTCTCAAATCACAATATGGATATAAATTTGATATATTGCCCACCCCTAATATTGAGTGCCAGAATCTACCTCCCAATGATGCTATTTGCAGAAAAACATTAGATTTAATTGATTATAACCACTGCTTTCAACTTCTTTCGTTCTTCTAACGTTTCAATAAATCAACAATGAAACACCGCTGCCACTTCACACATGGTTACTTCACACACTTGGTCTCACCCCCCTCCAGAAACTACCAAGTGGTACGCGCCGCATTTGGGGAGTTCCGGTTTTTGAGCGCACGCAGGGCAGTACAGAGAGACGAGGATTCACATGCAGCCGACCGGTGACAAACAATTCATTCGTGAAAAGTAATAAATATACATTTAATTGCCCAGCTATGTCTATTGTCTTTTTATTTTCACCGACATGTTTTGTGTAAATGAGTCGCTATGTATGATTAACTCTACCGTAACGTTACTGCTATCATGTGATGCAACATCAGAGACTGAGGGGGAGAGAGAGCTGCGGTGATACACGGACAACTTCTCAGTAATCACTTCAGCCTTCGTGTCATTATAAGTTGCGGTCTTGCCTTTTGGTGTTTCAAGTAGGGATGCACCGATCGATCGGCACGTGACCGGAAATGGCCGATTTCCACGTGATCGGCCTCGATCGGTGATCTGCGCCGGTCACTCTAAATAGCCGATTCTGTGAGCCGATTTTCACATGACGTGCGCGCACCCCAAAGCACCGAGACAGGCACCCAGCCACCACGCCACACACGCCAGCATACCTTCCTCGTTGTGGATTTTTTTCACCGTCAGTGAAGTAGACAAAGCTCACAGTTTGTCACACATGCAAGTCAAAAATAAGCCGTGGAGACAGAGGTGCGGCTGAGTCCCGCTCGGCTGGAGTCCAGTTTGAGCGGCTCGCTTCACCTCACTGGCCCCTCTCTCTCTGCTCTCTCTCCCCGGGAAGCGGTGCTCCAGCAACCCGCCACCGCGCACAGCCGGCTTGGCGAGGTGAACGTGAGCATTGTGTCCAGTATAACCATTCCCCGACCTGCCTTTTCCATTCCACATCAGCGCTGCTGCCTCAGCCTGTCACTCATGTTGCAACGTGGTGGATACAGGAGAGACTATTTGTTTCGTATTGCAAATAGAACGACATAAGAACGACGGACATAATAATAAAAATGCATCGGACTCACAAGTGTGCAACGTTTTCTGTGCGTGATGATATTTTTTCGGATGGCAGATAAAAATACGCATACCAAACTTCGGACTGTGTGTAAACTCCGCCTGATATTCAGACTGAAGATCGTTACTGTAACTCATAAACTCATTTCCCCTCTACTCAGGAGGACTGGTCTGGAGCCAGTCTATAAACTCCTTGTCCATGGATCATTTTGATGTTCTGTTGCACCTGTTTTCTTTTGGAAAAGTAAATGCATGATAGCTGTGGGATATAGGCTATTGGATTTAATTTAATTTTTGTATTCATTGTATTTGCACAAAAAAGCTCTGTCCAGTAGCCTAACCTGGAACACTTTTATTTTGAGATGTGTTTGAGTGAGATGGTCCTACTTCATGCAAATGATAAGAATTGTTTATTTGTTTATTTGGATCCCCATTACATGTAAGAATTGTTCTATGAATCTTAATTTTCAAACAAAGTTACAAAAACGTTTGTGTAAGCTGTCAATTGTTGTTTTTAGAAAAAAAAATCGGAATCGGCAAAAATCGGTATCGGCAAGTCAGACTATTCAAAAATCGGAAATCGGAATCGGCCAAGAAAATGGCAATCGGTGCATCCCTAGTTTCAAGAGTAAATCTCTCCACTCCACGGACATGAGTTACAGCAGCCAGCCTGCTGTATACTAGTGCGCTGCAAGCTGTGGACAAGTCCGCCTCCGCAATCACATCGTTTACAGACGGGCTACTGTCAGCAACGCAACATAAGCAAAAACAATTCAATTGAGCTCTGTGCATGTTTGTTGTGTTGAAGCTAAGCACTAAATGAGTGAGTATAGTGGGGCGTCTCTCTCCTTTGAGAGAACCTCATTTCACTCAGTAGGCTACCCCTAAAGTGAGAGTTTATCAAGCAACATGACAAGTTAATTTGCTTTTGACATTGCACGTCCTGCGATGTGACTATCGCGCATGCGCACATTGCGATGACGATGTGTAAACGATATATCGTGCAGCCCTACTTTGAAGTCTGTGGCAGCATGGAGCCCTATCCACAGGTGTCTGGGGTTGTTGGAGTCCAGTTTTGCCTCCAGCTGCCTTCCGTATTCTCTCTGCGCTTTTTTTATTGTAGCTCGGAGGGCGTATTTCGTCTGCTTGTATTGTTCTGGCGTCCCGGACTTGAAGGCGGTGGTCCGGGCGTGAAGTGCAGCCCGGACGTCACAGTTGATCCAGGGTTTCTGGTTTGGCATTGTTTTAACTGTTTTTGTGGGGACTATGTCCTCTGTGCATTTTTTAATATGAACTACTACAACAACAGGACCCTTGGGACGGCTGGGTGACCTGCTGTCCAGAGCCTGTCCCAATAGTAACAGTAATGTCACACTACTGAAAAATCGCAGTTTTGTTCTTCAGCGCTGATAGTTTTTTCATCACAATGCTCTCTTGTTACAGGCTTGTCCAGATGATGCCCTCAATGAACTTTCTAATGAGCTTAGATTCACCTTTGAGGGTATACCTTCTGTGGAGAAGCTCAAGCCAAGTCTTGCCCAGCAGGCTCAGACCAAAACCAACCATCCTGTAAGTTTTCTTTTATGGGTGATTTCCTTTATTTATTCGTTTTAATTATTTGCTAACATCTCTGGCATGTGGATGATCTTTACTGAGTCTTAGTTCATAAACTGAATTTTTTATGAATATAAATAAAATAAGGAGCTTTCTGTTACATTGCATGTCATCAGAAGGCCTGTGTTACATACATACATCTTTTACAACTTTATCATACATCTTTTACAAGTTTTGTGGAATTAAGAAAACAACTTGTTTTTTATTTAAAGGTTGTGTGGTTTACACTATTTAGTGAGTTCTTGATGAGTTTCACAGGCCCTAGTGAGACAATATAAACTTAGTTTGAAGTCAAGTAACCAGTATTTTCAGGTGCAAACAGAATGGCCAGAAATCTTTTTAAACAAACTTCAATGCAAATTCAATTTATGCATGACAGTAGGCAGTTTTATCATTCATCAAGTCATTGTTGGCTGTTTATTGTTTGCTACAGACCGTTTGTATTCACATGGTTGACTTCATCCCCTGTATCACAGTTGGAGTTTGAGATCAACTGTGGCGCTGATGGCAAATGTGTTGATAAGCTCAAAGTGGATTTCAACTTCACCAGGTGAGAGGGTTGGGCTGTGTAGAGGAAGGATGATATGATACATTGTAGCTCTGTGTTCTGGCATTTAAACAATGACACTGATAAGCCTGATGGGTGCACTGTGATTGTTTCATTCTGATGAAACTTGGTAACATGATTCATTTGGGACAAAACATCACACTGATTGGCTCAATTGTATTTTCTTTTTTAATCTCAGACACCACTGGTCCAATTTTGATAAAACTTGCAGGGATGATGCATTTTGTCACTATGCTCTGGCATAGAAAAAGTATGAGTGGTATTGCTACTGTTTAACTAAAGTGCAAACTTTTGAATAACTGCTCAATCTAATCTTGATGAACGTGGAGAGATGATGCATTTTGTTATGGATTAGCACAAGGTGTGCCAGCCTTATTTGTGTGTGTGGGGGGGTGACATGTTTCAGTCATCTCTTTTCTCATATCATCTGTCAGATCTTCAGAGGTTAAAGTGGGCATTGATGAATTGTTGAATGTCACCGTGTCAGTGGAGAACACAGAGGAAAACTCTTACAACAGTCGCGTCATTCTCACATACCCAGCTGAGCTCTCGTACAGGAAGTTCACAGCATTATCACTGCAGGTAACATATATCAATCAGTTTCAGGGTCATCTTCCCAGATTCATCCTTCATGGTGATGTGAACATCATGCAGTGTTTCTGGTTGACATTTTTGTTTTCTTCATTTTCATAAAGGGAAGAGTTGGAAGAGTTGAATGCAACTCTGTAGACAGTGAAGACAGAAGGGGAAAGACTGACTGCACCATTGACAAGCCTATTTTCAAAAGCAACACCAAGGTTCGTCCTTTGTGCCCAAGCCTTTCTTCAGGTCTCACACTGCTGCAGTGACCGTTAACCAACACAGGAGGCGCTGTGAATACAAGACAGAATTTTGAGTGAACGAATAAAATCCTCTCATCCGTTTCATTCTAGGCTCTCTTCATCGTCTCCTATGGGATACTAGACAGCAACAGTCAACTTGACAGGAAGATCCATATTACTGCAAATGCCACCAGGTACTATTCATCTGGAAATCTGAAACACTACAAACTGTGTGTGTGTGTGTGTGTGTGTGTGTGTGTGTGTGTGTGTGTGTGTGTGTGTGTGTGTGTGTGTTAGTGTTAAAGATGCG
This sequence comes from Poromitra crassiceps, assembly GCF_964638095.1. Taxonomy (NCBI): domain Eukaryota; kingdom Metazoa; phylum Chordata; class Actinopteri; order Beryciformes; family Melamphaidae; genus Poromitra; species Poromitra crassiceps. The sequence goes on along the minus strand of NC_139626.1, from coordinate 24,463,425 downwards.
CGGATGAGCTTTTATGCCATCCTAATCCGCGTGTATGCATGAACCGTCCGCCCGCCATAAATCCGCGCAAATTATTTCATACTATTTATAGATCCGCGCCCACCATGCAACCGATGCTATAAACGCTATAAAACGCTATAAAAGGAGCGAACTAACGGTTTCTGCTGCCGTTGGTGCGATCGCTGCAGTCCAAGACTCCAAATAAACTTCCATGCTGTATTATATCCAGTCCACCACTTGCCCTCATGTAGTTTACTCGGCTAACGCTATAGCTTTAAGTTTAGTTTACTTGATTGCCTCATTGTATGGGAAAATACGAACGGGTCTTCTCTTCAAACACGTCTTCAGCGGAGACTCCTTTTTGAGGGTGACATCATTGACCATATATGGATGAAAAGTGGAGCCTAGCGACCTAGCACATGGCTATTGTTTTGTTTACGGCCGTGGGTCCTTTGGGGGACCTACAATAGGCGACTAAGAATTAGGGGTGGGGAAAAAAATCGATACACCATCGCGAAATTTTGCCTGACAATATTGTATCGATATTTGGACGCCAAGTATCGATATTGCAAAAAAAACAAGCATGCCATGCCAGGCCACCGGGCATCTGCCCGAAGCGCCCGATGGTGCAGTCCACGCCTGCAGTGGCGTATTGAGTCCAGAGAAGCTTAATAATGTAGCCTACAGTACGTGTGGGGCAAAAACAAAACAAAACAAAAAAACACTGCATGTTTTTAATTCTGGTGAGCTCAAGGAAAAGGTAGGAAAATTAGTTAGGAGTGACAATATATCGAAATATCTCAATATTCAATATATCGCAATATCGGCGATATCGCAATACTATCGTATCGTGAATCAAGTATCGTTTTAGTATCGTATCGTGGGCATCTGGTGATTCCCACCCCTACTAAGAATGTGCCTGATGAAAAATGTAGCTTAAATACATTCTTCTACAACAGCATGAGTGAATACTGGATTCTGATTGGCTAGCAACAGTGGTAAATACGCCAACAATCTACAGTTCGGCTCCAACCGCAGTATCACTCCGCTCCCTGATGCTGACTCCGCTCCCTGTGCTGACTCCGCCCACTGTTAGCCTGTCAGTCTGCAAATCTTTAACAAGGAAATGGCCGATCTCTAACAAGGAAATGTCCGATTTCGTAGTAACGTTTGATTTACTGGGTGGATTGAGTTTTGAGCAGTGGTTAGATGAAGATGAAGGTGAAGTGAACAAAGAACGACATGGTGAAATTGGGGAGAGAGAACTGGCTGAGCTTGAGTTGTCACGAGTTCGGACTAGCGGGAGGTCGGACTAGCGGGAGGTCGGACTAGCGCCCGGACCCCGAACCTGGGACTGTCAAACAAACAAACGCCCTCTGCCGTCACCAGATATCAACACACCACCACCAAAATGGGCTGCTTTAGATAACTGTTTAAATAACTGTACTTTTACAGGCAATGTATCAATAACTGTGAATCCCGTTAAGGAATAGGTTAGTTGTTTTTTGGCTCAAAGGCAACTAAATGTTTAGTGCAATTATTGATCTTGTGTATGGAACTATATTCTGTGGCGGAAGGATAAATGTATTCTGAAACCAGTAATGATTGTAAATAATGAATTGGATGTTACAATTGTGTATTTTTTATATTATTTGGTAGCTGTTGTAGAAAACAAATTTACCACTCGAGGTCGGGGTTTGTGGCCACATTTACCACTGGTACAGGGTTTATAGCACTCGGCTTCGCCTCGTGCCACAATCCTGTACCAGTGGTAAATGTGGCCACAACCCCCTCCCTCTCGTGGTAAATTTGTTAAATATTCACCAGGAACGGGGAGTGTTCCTATTCAAAGCTTGTAGTTATTGGAGTCTGGAGGAGTTTGTTCTTATTAACAAATGTCAGCATGTTGAAAAAGCAGCATACAGGAGAACTGGCTCAATGATATGTGATACAGGAGGAGGAGGAGACGTGGTTGGGCGGACAGATTAGAGGTGTAATCTGTTTTCCGATGCCATTCTCTCAGTCACTGCTCTCTCACTCCCTGTTTCCTTGTGTCGTTGTCTGGACCATCCTGTCTCTCACCGTATGGCTACACTTGTGTTTACAGAGGGGATTGGAAATGTAAACACTGCGGCGTGCATGGATGTGTGTGTTACATGTGTCTGGGTCAATGTGTACGGTACTATATGTGTTTGTGTCTCTGTGAATAAGTGTGTGTGTGTGTGTGTGTGTGTGTGTGTGTGTGTGTGTGTGTGTGTGTGTGTGTGTGTGTGTGTGTGTGTGTGTGTGTGTGAGAGAGAGAGAGAGAGAAAGAGATGGAAGTGAATTGGATGTTACAATTGTGTATTTTTTATATTATTTGGTAGCTGTTGTAGAAAACAAATTTACCACTCGAGGTCGGGGGTTGTGGGCACATTTACCACTGGTACAGGGTTGTGGCACGAGGCGAACCTTCCTCTCGTGGTAAATTTGTTAAATAGACTAGACAACGTAATTCATATTATTTGTCCTCATTAATGATACATCGTTTCAACCGCCCGCAACCCATCCGCTATTAATCAGAATGTTTATTTTTATGATCCGGCCCGCCCGCAGGGCGGGATATCCGCGGTCAGCATGGTTATAACTGCGGCCCACGCATCACTAGTGTGTGTGTGTGCACACACCATTTCTTAACATACATGAAATGAATTTCTCATCTATTTTAGCGGAAATGAGCACTCCCAAGAAAGTGAACTTTACAAAATGAAAGAAATCGCTGTGAAGTACAGCATTTTTGCTTCAATTTCAATTGAGAGGTTTGTGTTTTTCCTGTTCTATTTTACATACATCACAAACATATACGATGGATCATTTAATTTAGAACTTTAAAATTAAACTGTGTTACATAATGAAATCTCACTTAATTTTTCTTTTCAGCTCACTCAGCTACACCAATTTCAGTTTTGGAAATAATAATTTGCAGAAACCAGTCCAACATTCAATCAAGGTAAAATATCTTATAGAATGATTTTAAGCTTCATTGACTTGATCCAGCCTGGGATTTATTACTGACTAATCTGTCATTTGTCCTCCCTCTCCTGTCAGGTGTTAAATGTTTTGAGAGGGCTCAATATGACTGTGGTGTTCAAGGTGCCAGTGAAGCTTGGTGACAAAGACATCTGGGTGAATCCTAGAAGTATCCAGGTGACATAATGTGGAAGCTCAAAGCTGCTGAAACCTACATGTCTCGTGTGGCTATATTGTTCATGCAGTTATAGTTATAAGTGTTTAACGAACAAGGCTGGTGTTTTTTAATGCATTGATTAATGCTTACTGCCAACAAATCCTATGAAAATTACAAAAATCTGTGCCTTAAAATAACTCATTATCTTGTGTGGATTTACTACCGTGATGCTTATGGAACATTGTTTGAATGCAGTAACAGATCAATTCCGTGTTTGTTTGGTCGCGTACAGCTCACATCAGCCCCAGTGGAAGCAGGCAGTTAGCTCCTGGCTCATGCTAACGTTAGTGTCCACTTCCCCTTAGCCAACGCAACCAAACACGCCACAATAACGTCCGCTAATTCGTCCATAATCCTTCCCGGCCGTCCTCGTCCTGGGGCGTCCTGATCTGGCCGATAAATTGTCCAGGTTGCCGTTTTCAAGTGACTTCTATAACTGAATGACTCCGGTGACTGAGGTGAAACGTCCTCTCGTCATGGGTTCACATCATATTCTCAGTTGGACTAACATGAAACCGCTCTATTTCAGATTCAAGGCTGCCAAAGATACAAAGATGAGGAACCTACTGTCCCAGATTTTGTGGATCAGCTTAAGAAAAATCAGACCGTGGTAAATATTTTTCATATGCAATGTTCCTTAGAAAAATGGAAACAGGCCATATAGTTAGAAATGTCCATTATATTATGGCATTTAGTAAGTGTTGTACCTGTAGCTGCTTGTAGATATGCAGGCATATTTCTTAAAACTATTACATTGCTTGTGCGTCCTGGTGGCTCACCTGGTAGCACGCGTACCACGGAGGCTACGTCCTTCGCGCGGCTGACGCGGGTTCAAATCCGACCCGAGGTCCTTTGCTGCATGTTCATCCCCTCTCTCTCCCCACCTCTCCTGTCTGCCTACTGTCCTCCTGTCTAATAAAGGCAAAATACTCCCCAAAAAAATACATTACATTGTCTTAGACTTTTATTTGCTTTCAGTAATAAATCTATTACCTCTCTTAATCATCCATAGGACTGCTCTGTAGCCAGGTGCTCAGTGTTCAAATGCAATAAGTTCATGGGGAAAGATGACCGCGACATTTACAATATCTCTGCCAATCTTAGTTCTGGATGGATAGAACAGGTAAGTAACGTGTATTCTATCTGTAATATTGAACACATTGATTCATGATATTTTATGTTAAATCTGCAGAGCTAAAGCTCAAATAAAATTAGCGCTCATCCTACTCCCTCTTTGTCTCAAACCCATAGATTGGAGTTATGTCTGCCACATTCCTCCTGATCAGCACAGCCACTCTGGAGTACGACAGAGACCAGTACATCTTCTTTTCAACAGGCTCCCAAAATAACCCCCCTGTCAGAAGGGTAATTACACATTTGTTTAACTTATAAGTGTTTAAAAGACTGCATGTGATTTTTGATCCAAATGTCACTCCCAACTTCTTAGATTGAGGCACAGGTAGAAGTGTATACTGAAAGAGACCTCACCAAAGAGATTATTGGAGCATGCCTGGGAGGGCTGCTTCTGCTGGCTTTGATCACTGCTGGCTTATATAAGGTAACACACTGTGGATAATATTTCAGGTTATTACACTGCTTTTCTGAATACTCTATTCTGATTGGCCAATGAAGGCTTCTGGGGTCTGTTATTGGATGTCCAGCTTTCTATGAGCATTTGTTCTTTGGTTTGTTTGTAATGCGTTTTGCATCGCAGTGTGTGGGGGAATTATGGTATACACTTTCAGTATCTATGCGTTAGGGCTGCCGTCGACCAAAGATTTTCTTAGTCGACTAAGTCATTAGTTCAAGCAATTCATCGATTAGTTGATTCTTTGCACGTCCTTGGTTCCCCAGCAATACACCCGCTAAGTGTGAAGTAGATCGGACAAATGGGTTGTCAAGATATGCTCCATATACACGAGGACAAGGACACACACACACACACCTTGCTTTGTAGTTTGATGGCATCAAAATCTCACTCCAGTCAGGTACCCAAAGTTGGCAACCCTGGTATAACAACTTTTTAACGACAAGGCACAGCTCCCGAATGGAGTTGGTGGGTTTTCTTCCCGCGACTAAAACCGACTAATGGAATCTTGGTCGACAAAGACTCTTCTCATTGATGAATAGACTAATAGGGGGCAGCGCTACTATGAGATAAATACTGTGTGCGTGTGTACACCAGGCAGTACGTAAAGTCAAACAAGCAGTAGTCAAGAATACTATAAATTTATTTATAACGTTTTTATTTATTGGGCAGCTAATTCTGTATTGATGTGTTTGTGATTACTTTTCTCTCCATGTAACGGTGTGTTTCCTACTCTCAGGCTGGGTTTTTCAAGAGTCACTACAAGCAGATGATTGAGAATGATGCAGGGGCTGCAGGAGAAGCACAAGGTCCTGGGGATGCACCACCAGCAGAACAATGAACACAAGGACAGATCACATCCCACAGACACCTGCCATTCCCATATACTGTACTATACTCACACAGCTAGCATGCTGATTACAGCAGTAACCATAACGTTATAATGACCTTACAAAGAAACCCGATCCATACTCAAGCACAAACAGCATGAACATCACAACATACAACATCACAGTGCGGTTTATATCTTTTCTTTTTTCTTTTTACCATTTGCGTTAAGTTACTTCCTGTTGACAACTTTTCATCTGAATGTCCACTCAATGAAATGGAAAATGTTTAGCACCATGGCATTTTACTGGAGTTTATGTTGAAAAAACATTACGTGCCTCGTGCCAACATTTTCAATTCAATGTAGGCTACTGAAAAGGTCAAGTGTACTAACGTGGTAGGAGCAGTGAGGAGCATGTGGCTTTACTGGCTTAAGAAAACAAAAGTTTGCTGAAATCAATTTTTTATTGTTATTGTATGCAAATTGCTATTTTTATTTGATTTTAAATAGTTACAAATGATGTAGCTACTTAACCCATTGATACCTGATGCAGCATTTGCGTGTATATCCCTCATTTGTGTGTGTATCCCTTTAAGACCGCAAACCGCATCATACGCGGTTCGCGGTCTTAAAGGGATACACACACAAATGCTGCATCAGGTATCAATGGGTTAAATGAATGGCTCACCCAACAATGAAAGTTCATAAGTCAACTCACCATCGTTTGAAACAGCAGTGAAGTTTGTGTCTACAGGGCAGCTAACGATAGCGCAGCTAGCTAGCACAGCTTCAAATCACCTTCTTGGTTATTTGGAGTTCCAAAAACAGAGAGATGATTATCATGATAGTCAATTAATGCAGCAGCCAGAGCTCAAATCATAGCCCATCATGCATACGAAAAAATGATTATTAACTCAATAAATAAGCCCACTGCAAAGTCAATCAAATGACCTTTGTCAAAGATGTAAAATGCAGTTATATATGTCGACATGAATTTGATATAAGAAGCCGAAAGTAGGCTACATCAGTGCACACGCACTATCGCACTAATATCAGCATCACACACCCCTAACACCCAAACATGCATCGAATCATTAGACTCCTGAACCAGCAGGATATGATGACAATACATAGGCTATCTTAACCTAATCGTTTGAATGACCAAAGATCAACCATAGAATTGTGTCGGAGCAGCACTGAGAGAGGGAGAGAGGGGGGGGGGTGACTTTGAAAGAGAGAGGAGGGAGAGATAAAGAGGGAGCAGACGGCACTGTCCCCGGTACTGGAGCAAAGCATTAAAAGAGAAAGAAAATGAGAAATAAACGAATAATGTAAGAACTGCCACAAGGCACTCACTTTATTTGCAGATCCATGCGCCTTCCCCTCGGAACAAAGATGCTTTATTGTAGAAGTCTTCCTTATCAGGTGTATTCCTCAATTTCTCCTTTTCAATTGAAATCAGAGCCAAGAAGGAGGAAAGCCTATCCTGTTCCATCGTATATTGTGAGTCTTAATGCGTTTTATGCCGAAAAGGTCCTCTCCACAGATGCGGTTGTAGCAGCTATCGATAAGACCAGCTTTGTGGCCTCTGATACAGTCTCCTGCAGCGTAATGTCAATGCGACTCTAGTCTTACCAAATGTTTTCAGGGCTATGGCTTGGCTATCTGAGAGTGTATGAGGGTCGTGGATTTGTCATGCAGCCTTGAGCCTTCAGCCAAGCCCAGCCCTCGGTAGATTGTTCAGGTCGCAGTAGATGCACGCTGTCGCTGGGTGGAGAACAGTAGACACGGGGAGCACAACAGCTTGCTAGTCTGGCTGCACGCGCCACTCATTCTTTCGGTACCATTCAGTTTGAAAAGTCCTCACGATCCGCCAGGTCAGGTGTTGGCTTTCCATTTTGCGACCATGGTCTTTCCCCCCCTCAAAACTACAAAAGTAAATGTTGCAAATTGTTTTAACTGGGCAATATCCATGTTGGTAGGCGAAATCAATGCAGCGATAGCTAGCGAAAACTCACAGCCCGCCACAAGTGCAGAGGTCAGAGGACGGCGAGCGAGACGGGTGTCAGGGAGTCAAAATTAATTCAAGAAATCGCCGTACCTGTTGAGAAGCAGGAAAGCGCATCCTCATCCTTATAACGAGGAATCAGCGTGATGTCAAAACAACAATAAATCACCTCAAAACACCCGGAACCGCGGCAGTTAACTAGTATGATGTGAGTTGTGCCAAACAAACAAACGTTAATATCTCAAAAACTATACATGACATCGCTTATATTTTGACATTATGAGTAACCTCGCGTCACGAGAAGAGCCTGGCCTCCGTTCACAATTGATGTTGTCACCCTGCCTGGTTCCGGCCTAGAGCCCGCCCTAGACAGGAAGTAACAGCGGCAACTTTTACGTTAACTTGACAATTAGACACACGTATCAGAACGGCAAATAACAAAACAAAAAATGGACGTACCGAACGAAGTTTTTGAAGAAGTTCTTGTAGAAACATTGCGGATTCACAATCTCACATATTTTAAGCCAATACAGAAGCTTTGCATCAGACAATTAATCGAAGAAAGAGACGTCAAGCTAACGGCAACAAAGACGTTTTTTGGCGCACTTCCTTCCGGTGTTCATTCTGGTTCCGTGGTTTACGCCCCCATGACAAACAGCGGGGTGAAAGGTGCCCAGACTACATTATGAGTGAGAGCAGAGGCTGCTCAAGAGTTTGATGTATAATATGTCGTGTTATATACCGTATATATATATATATATATATATATATAGGTATATATATACGATATATATATATATATATATATATATATATATATATATATATATATAATTTATATTTGCTTCTTATCAATCTAGGTGAGGCAGTGCATACCCTGCCTTCCCTGACTATTAATATAATTAATTTCACTATAATTCTATCCATAAGTATGACAATGACAGAATGTGTGAATATTTTGGTTATGGGTTCATACACTTTCTGTAATAAAACATCTAAAAGCTAAAATCTTATCAGATGGGGGCCCCTGGGGGGAAATCATAAGGGTCTGTGGTCTAATTTGTGTTAGTTTAGGCATGTGAAAATGTTTGAGAACCACTGGTCTAAAGAACTAGGACCCGGCGGTCACTCCAGCTGTTTTGGCGAAGGCTGATATGGGGCTTCTGAGCTAACGTAAACTCGCTGATAAACCTTTCAGATGTTTTCAAATGACATGAGGGTTAGTATCTTAATACATCCATGGGGTGAGTAGAAATAATGACAGCATTTTCATTTTTGGGTGAACAATTTTTTTTTAACGATGTACATTTCTCTTCGCTAGTGTGTGGTTCATAAAGGACATTTGAAAGGAGGGTAATGAACACTTATAATCTTCAGATTCTAGCCTAATCTCTAAAGTAATTGAATTGTATCTTTATGTTGCTTAATTGCTTTGCTTCCTCGCTAAAGGCTGCAATATGTATTTGATATAACTTTTATTAATTGCGTGTGGATTGGTAATGTTTTGGATTAAATTATATATAATCCACCATACATCCAATGAAAAGTCATTTATGTTTTATGCTTCATCAATATTTATTTCACATATAATAAAATAATTACCTTATTATGCTTTAACAATTGCAGTTGAAAGAAGTTGACAGTCAACTTAAAACAAAATAGAAAAAAACTTCATTTTGCATGTAGAACGACAATGGAATAGTCAGTGAATAGATTAAAGTGACAAGCTTCTTTAAGTGACAACATATTTAAGAGGTATTTGCAGATAAATTTACAATGAATTTGTTTAGAAAACATTTAATCATGTATAATCCTTAGTTACTGCTGTTTTTCATTTTTGTTGTAAATAAAAAAATATAAACATTTACTAGTATCTCATTACTTACATGAAGATGAAAATTTTACAAGCCTGTTTGTTCATGGCTTTTTCAGTTTGACCTACAGTATAGTGCAAGTGCCTTTACCCAGAATTTGCATGAACCCTTATGAAGAATCTACAAAGATGTCAGTCAACTTGACTTATTAAGTGCATTGATAAAGTACTTTCACCCCCTCATGACAACAGACTATCAGCATGACAGCAGGAACATGGAGAGAATGGGGACAGTGAGGGAGAGGAGTAAGGAAACAGAGAAAACAGATGCATTTCCAGTAGCAGTTGTTGCAGGTGAAGGCATGTCACCCACTTTCTCCTTTAGGAAGGACCCAAATCTTGATGTTTTGGCAAAGGTCTGTATATCTGAACGGACATGTCTACTTTCCTCTACATTGACTACAGCCACGTGGAACCAAGAGGAATCTGACTTGCACAGCAGAGGTCCGCCCTGATCGCCCTGTAAGGAAATAAAGAAGAAAAGAACATTAATGAAAGTTTTGGTCCTCCTGATACAACTGATACTCCTATTCTGAACATGCACCAACATCTATCATCTATAGACTGATGGCAAGGCAATCAGAGTTTGGTACATAAAATAGAAGCCTTGGCAGATGTGATAACTTACCTGCTGAATGTCCATGGCATAAGTGCAGATGTTCTCAGGGTCAGAATCATTCCCACAACTTGTCACATTTGTCTCCAAGTCCCGTAGAACTGAGCCAGCTCTGACATTGCCTACAATAATTATATTTACTCAGATGAATACAAGCAGTCATACAATCAGTAATGTCTGGTCAAACACAAAGTGACATAATGAAAGATCTCAGAAAATTACAATGTCAAACCAACACTATTTCAACAAACAATGAGCAGAAAAGCTTCATGGATTTACCTCTGATCTTGTTCCCTTGCCCCCAGCCTGCCACCCAGCATTGGCTTCCAATGGGGAAGGATCTTGAATTGGTTTGGTCCACACACACGGGCTGTATATAATCACTGTAGCTGACTGGTTTAGCCAGCTGCAGTACTGCAATGTTGAAACCCGTCATGGTGCTCACTGCGATGTCCATAACATCCAAAGACAACTCAAACTCTTCTGAGCCGCTCACAAGTCGCTGGCCCAGGTGCACATTCCACATCTTTATTTTTGCTTTTGCTCCAAGTGCAATGTTTTATGGTCACTCACGAGTAAGTAGGTCACGGGCTGGCTTGGTTCCAGCCTTAAAACTCGTTATATAAGGATTTTTCTATATCTATATGGAGAAAGTGAACGGGGAACTCACTTCCGGAGCAAGAGACGTCACGTGACTGTTCAGCTCTATTCTGATGATTCTGAGATAATGATCTTGTTAATTCAGAAAAACTGATTTTTTTTCTAAAGTGAATGCATTAAGCTCCAGTATTTTATTATCATCTTAGAAACTCAAATGTTGATTATCCACAGTCACTTGTGTTTCTGTTATATGAGCTACACCAGTTTTTTAAGCTGCAGTGGAAAGCATTACAACGTTTGGGTGGTTCCCTTAAAAAAAGGAAGCTCAGCTAGATGTCTCCTCTCGCCAAAATAAATGAATAAATTAAATGAAATGTAAAAAATCCTTGAGTGCTCATTAGCAACTTACAGTTAAATTCATATCACTATCAGTGATCACAGTTGATTTGATCATCAGTTCCAACTTCACCACAGACATATCATATGGGGCGGCTGTGGCTCTGGCTCAGGAGGTAGAGCAGGTCATCCACTAATCAGAAGGTTGGTGGTTCGATCCCCGGCTCCTCCAGTTCGCATGTCGAAGTGTCCTTGGGCAAGAGACTGAACCCCAAATTGCTCCCGATGGCTGTACCAGCGCCATGCGTGGCAGCTTGCCGCCTTCGGTGTGTGAATGGGTGAATGTAGGCACATTGTAAAGCGCTTTGGATAAAATGCAGTCCATTTACCATATCAACATCCACCAAAGAACATCTTAAAAATGTCTCTTCACATTTTTTTAAATTAAATACAAAATAATATATAGAGGCCCATTTCTCCTTTTTGCTTCACTTCCTCTACTCTATCTGATCTGCATGTATTCTTATTTTATATAGATGCATGTGCGGGAACATATTTTCAGCAGGCTGCCCTCACTGCCCTATGCGACAGCTTAAATGTGCCTATTATTGTTTAGAATAAACAACTGACTTATAACTGGAGTGTGAGGCTGCGTCCAGTGGAGGTGGGCTGCAGAGGCTTTGTAGCCAGTTCCACCACAAGGCTCCTGAAGGAAGTAGGGATCAGAGGGCAGGCCCAACGGAAGGTCATCAAAGAACTTGCCACTGTTGCCGAAAGGAGCAGTCACTGGTTGTGGCTGAAACGAAAGGACACAGCATGGGCTGCAAAATGACCACAAGGAGCAACCATGCAACACAGACCCAGGCCTGATCAGCCTGTGGTGGGCCAGCCTCGGACGAGGGTGTATTGTGATAAAAGGCCGAAACACCCAGTGAGTCTGGGGTACACAACTGACGATGTGTTGTGCTGGTGGCTCCTGGTGGTCATCGCCAGTTCCAACCCCACCAAAGAGAACATCTCCAACCCTACTCAAGAAGACATCTCTCAAGTGTTGTGCTGATTTCATCAGGGATTGTAACATCTAGTCCTATTAAGCATTCTGATTTATATGTAGTATATTTTCTATAGTGTTTTTTCAGCCATATTCATCTGTTTTAAACACATATTATAATTCTATGTTTTTTCTCTTTTTTTTTCTTTTTTTTAAGTTACAGAATGAAAGATGCAGGGGCTCCAGGCCTGCAGCCAACACTAGGGGGGGCTGTAGCCATTATTTTGTGGAAGGGAGACACTAAACATGAACTGGGAGAAAAGCAGTGGAATCAACATTTAATGCCTTTATGTCTATTCAATTCACATTTCTGATTTTAAATAAAAAAAATCATACTAGAAGAGCTCTGGATGTATCTGTATAAAGTTCTCGACTTTGACGGTGAATGGAGCTCAGCTAGACAGCTGCTACTCACCAGACCAAACAATGTGAGTTTTAACAAGCTGATAAACTAAACAGGTTGACCAGAACCAACTAAACAACCCAGCTAATAGCGGGGCGAATTGAATGTCTGTTGAAAGAGTTTCAAGACTGAAGACCAACAAACAGAAAGAAGAAGACAAAGCAATCGCCGCCATGGCCGAGGAGGTGACTCACCTGTGGAAGCTGGAGATACACCTTTACTCTGCGAAACAATAATCATCAAGTCGGACATAGCTCAGAAGCTTGAGCAGCTTGAAAATAAGTTTGAAAACATGCAGAAGTCCATCCAGGACAACTTGTGAAAGAGCCAAAACAGTCCAACCGGACGGACATATTCATTGTTTAATTAAAGCACTGCTCTCTGGCCGCAAATGAAATATGACCGTTTGTTATACGTTATGTTTCAGTCAGACTTGTCACCTTTCCAGACAGACACAGACACACACACACACACACACACACAAGACCTCTCTGCCAAATTTCCAGCCCAATCTCATGAAATGCGTATGTATGACACGCGGGGTGTTTTCTCGTGGAATAGATACGCGGAAACGCGAGTTGGCGTGCAGTTTTGCGGCAACAATGGTGGCAAACTATGTTAACATACTCGCAACCACTAACCCAAACCCTAACGCTAACCCTTAACCTAACCCTTAACCTAAACCTGACCCTAACCTTAACCCTAAACCCCATAACTTCCACGTAAAGTCATTATGCATGTTAGATTTCTAATGTAAGTGGACGAGGCGAAGTTGCATCTGAACTGCACGCGGAACTGTGCGTATCTATTTCTCGAGAAAACACCCTGCTTCTACTCTCATATGGTATAAAGATTACCACTCACGCTTTAAAAACGAGCTCGCAGTCAGCGATGGATTTACGGGCCAAATTCAGTTAAAAAATGTGGGAATTTAAGGTTGCGGTAAATGACAGGAAAAATGACAGCATGAAACATAAATACGAAAAAAATAGCGCTGCTCGGTGAACCATTTCCACGCCGAATTTAATAGAAGGCCCGGATAACTTGAAATTAATCGACTTACTTGCATATCCATGCTGTCTGTAGCCGGTGTGCGTGCAGCCGATGAGGTTGCAGTATCCCAGTGTTTGCTTCTGAGTAGAGCTGGGTATTGGTTCAAATTTCAAAAATCGATTCGATTCACAAGGTTGCGAATAGATTAATTTTGATTCGATTCCGATTCGATCAATTTCAATATGTTTCAAAATGTTTTTTGAGCTGTACCCTGAATTACAAGTCCAGTTATGTAACATAGGGGTTCCCAACCAGCCAAGTAGATACATGGGGGAAAAAAGTTGCAGAGCTGTTGTCAATTTTAATGGTTTTAGTTACACATATATTTACTCACCAGGTGGTGACAAAGGGTAAATAACAGCCTTTTAATCTGTCAATAAGATAGATTAAAGACTAAAATCCTTAATCATCATTATCTTGATTGGTTTCCCAAATCTGATTTGGGAGTGTGTCCGCACTGCCACAAATCTGATTTGGGCAAGTGTTCGACTGCCTTCATCAGGGGTAACAAACAGGAGTACACAGGTGCCCATTATAAATAATCAAGGGATGTGGCCTAAGCCAATCAGCAGACAACAATCAGATGCACAATGCCATAGGTGCAATACAAAACAATACAATACAACATTATACTCAATACATCATCATATAATTTATAATCAATCCATACAACCCACAATGACAAATACAATAGAAAAATCACACCCAGGTGCTGAAGTAAGCGGTGCAAACAGATACCACTTAACCAATTTTAACTAAGAGAAGAAGAAAATTGCTCAAGTGACATCACTGATGATATCACAACTGCCTGATGACATCACAGTCGAGCAATTGCGTAACATCATTTCCAGTTGAGTGACATCACACCACACACACCCTCTTCCTTGTTGCCTCGATCCAGACCCAAATCCAGACCCAAAGCTCGGGTGACATACGAGTGTCGGCAACAAGTGCGAGCGATTGATTCATCCGACGTAGGCTGTCAATTTACCTCCGCTAAATTGACGACTGCATTTCATTCCAGAGTCACGTTTGGTAGCCTATACGAGAGAGCCAGAATGGAACAGCCTCAGGAAGCACTCGTGTTAGCTGGCTACACACAGTTTTAATATTACATGACGACTATTTTGGGACCCGCCACGTGGCGGACAGACGCCAAACCTAACTCGCCAAACCTAAAATCAGCCCGCCATTGGTGGGTGGCGGGCTCTAATTTCGGGCCCTGTACCCAGCGTGTGCACGTCTTTCCGACAGGGGTGGATGTTATGGCAACTATCAACAACCACTAACTACTACAAGACCGAAATAGGCTATGTTGTTACTGTGTCTGTCGGAGCCACGGCCTAACGTTAACAACACCATGTTCAAATGGCTTCACAGCCCAGCACTATTCCTGGGGGCTTACAGAGAGGAGGTGGGGCCCCTGGAACAATGGTGCCAGGACAACCACCTCTCTCTGAACGTCTCCAAGACCAAGGAGATCATTGTAGACTACAGGAGGGGGGGGGGCGCACACCCCCCAATCACCATCAACGGCACAGTGGTGGAAAGGGTGGACAGCTTCAAGTACCTGGGAGTCAATATCCACCAGGACCTGACTTGGGCCGGCCACACCGCCACTGTTGTCAAAAAGGCCCAACTGCCAATACACGGACTCAAGCGCCTGAAGAAATTTGGGCTAAGGAAAGAAATCCTCAGGGACTTCTACAGAGGCACCATTGAAAGCCTGCTGACTGGCGGCTTCACGGGAACTGTACCACCATGGACCGCAGGGCGCTACGGAGGGTGAGGCGCGCGGCGTGTAACAGGATGTGAGTTGCCAGAACTGCATGAACTGTATAACCAGCGGTGCCTCAGGAGGTCCCTGAAGATCATCAAAGACACAAACCATCCCCACAACAACCTGTTCTCCCTGTTACCCTCAGGGAGGAGATACAGGGTTCCAAAAGCACGCACAAATCGCTTGAGGAACAGTTTCTATCCGCAGGCCACGAGACTCCTTAACATACACAAATAGTGTAGTAGCCGTACCGCACTGCAGCTGCTACCATTACGTATGTCTAATGTTTAACTGTATGTCTAATAAGGTACCGTAAATTCCGGACTATAAGGCGCACCGGTCTATAAGACGCACCTTCAAAGGTGACTATTTTTTTCTTCTATAAGCCGCACCGGTCTATAAGCCGCGGGTGTTTTGATGTTTAATTACCATATGTAAGGCTTCGTGCACAGAGGGGATTGTCGGGAAAGAGATGGCTGTTTGGGGAAGCTCCCATTTATTAACATTTCAACAAAACAAAAGTCAGGTCACTAATCCCCAGACAAAATCACACATTGTGAGATGCTTAAAAATCACCATCGGCGGGAGCTGCTGTGCAGCCAAGAACACAAGTGAAATTCGTTCTCTCGTGACCTGTGGTTCTCAACGTGATGGACGATTCACCTTTCTTGTTAACAGTCCTAGTGAGAGGCAGGTCGAACGTCAAAGGCACTTCATCCATATTTATGATCTGCTCCGGTCCGATGGAATATTCCTTGATCTTTCTTTGTGTGAATTCGCCGAAGTTTGTAATTTTCTCCTGGTAGTCGGGAGGGAGTTGCTGACACACAGTCGTCCGCGCCCTGACGGACAGTCCCTTTCGTCTCGGGTTTGTGCATGATCCTTTGCTGCTGCTGCTGTTGTTGTTCCTGTCTCGCTACTGTCTCAGACATGGCTTTCAGGCTCAATCGCCGCCATCGTCGTAACACAGCCAGTTCTCCATCTTTTGAAGCATGATGTTAGATTACAACGAGCTAGTTATGTGGCTTAGCCTTCCAAAATGTTGCTGTTAGTTTTTTAGAATGTAATACATAGAATTGGGAATGTTACATTCAATTTCATTCAGACTGTCTTACAGGCTCAATCGCTGCCTTTTTCCCCCCGGAGCGAGGGAGGAGGGAGGGAGGGTGTTTTACCGTAGTGGCTGAGAGAGAGTAGTGGCACAGTGCTCCAATCAGGTCGCGAGGCACATTTTTTGCAACATCATCCAATCAGGGTCTCGCTCTCATAATGTCTGTCTTGCTCTCGTTCTGCCTCATACCAACATCCATAGATTTTGGAGGTTCCCGAGTGGCCGTTTGCTGGAAAAATCCATAGATAAGACGCACCGTTATATAAGCCGCAGGGGGCAAAAAAGGCCAAAAAACGGGAAAAAAGCCGCGGCTTATAGTCCGGAATTTACGGTACATGCTATTTGCACCTGTATGTCAAATACGCCGAATTTAAAATGTCTAAGCACGTCTAATGTATGCACATGACATGTGCACCTATGTGCAGTGAATATGCCACTGTCTCGGACTTGTCTTATCACTATACTGCCTTATTGCTTATTGTTGCACATTGCTTATTGCTTATTGCTTATTGCCTTATTGCTTATTGTTTTTGCACTCATATGCCTTGCTATATTTGTACTATGTTGTAAACGGAGTCCACAGCACAAGAATTTCACACGTGATACTTGTACCATGGAGTGACAATAAAAATCTTGAATCTTGAATCTTGAATCTCGGTTGTGACCATTTGTAATTGCTGTCAAGTTAAAACCCTCTATACAAAGACCCCTCCTACACACAAGTTTGTTCCTCCTCTTATGCCTGGCTTGACTCTGAACAGCCAACTTATTATTTCTTCATTTTGCTTTCAGCATTTCCTTCTGACAGTCTCCTCCTGTTTAATTCTAAATCAGGTCTAACAGTTCAGACTTCACATTACACCTTTGTGTCTTCCATGGGAGTACACAATGGACTGGATAATTACTGCTGCACTGTTCTTGTCAGGTAAGTCAAAGTACCTCCTGTTTCATTTTTATTTATTTTATTTTGGAATAAGCAAAAACAAGCAAACAGATGTAGCTGCATATACAGTATGTGCAAGCACAAATGTCAAAAATAATTATTTAGTCATTTCAAATCAACCACAGACAAAGTGTAGCAGATATTACTTGCTTTTTGTGTGCAGACATAATTGTATTAGTGTGAATATAAAATGTTGATGGTTGACACTTCCACTGAATGTGAAAGTTGGCCTAGTGGCTTTTCCAGCCGGCTGCTTGTATTTATGGTACATTTGATATGACATGAATGTGGCATTATAGTAACCCAGGAGGGGGTAGAAAGCTCAACACTCAGATGTTCACACCTACTGGCAGCTTTTGTTTCTCACCTACCCGACTGCTCTGACACCCTGAAACAGACTTTCAACCATATTTCACCAATGACCAGTTCTAGGGCTGGGACAATGCTGATCTCCCGATACTTGGGTGCCGATTTGATGTGTATTGCGATTCTTAAATATTGCAATTCTACAAGTACAGTATTGTAATTCGATATTACAATCATTGCAATTTCCGTTTGCTTTTTTAACACTAGACGTAAGAAAAGGTGGAATCATACAGTACATTTCTAGAGACTGTATGAGAGTCATATTTCCAAAAACAATGCACATCACATGTCTGTCAGTCTTTCTGAGATTAGTTTCAGCAGTATCATTGATATACTGCATATAAAAGTGGTACATAAAATGTACAATGTACACAGATGTGTGACTTGACCTGGATATGAAGCGTCCGTAGCGCAAAACAATATTACATACTCAGTGGTTAGCAAGAAGGTTGCAGTGGGTTCGAACCCTGTCTGTCCCAGGTCATTTGTGTGTGGAGTTTGCATGTTCTCCCCGTGTTCGTGTGGGTTTCTTCTGGGTGCTCAGGTATCCTCCAACCATCAACGATGTGTATGCTAATGGCTGGATATTGTTTAAAAAATTATGATACCAGTCCAGTATGCATACCAGTACCTTTAAAGTGATATCGATAGATCGGCCTGCCACGATTATCGCATTACCGCGGTTATACAAAAAGTCACGCCTACCGCAGGGTCAAGCTGATTATCGCATAATCAGTTTTTTCTTTTTCTTTGGCTTGTAAAAGTTATGTGATCTGAAATAAATGCAATATTAGTTTTTAAATAATCATTATAATTGTCATGTGATGAAAGTTTCCACTCACCAATTGGCAGTTTTCTGATCAGAGAAAGTGCTTTGATGTTTGTGGCAAGTAAATCAAATCAATTCCATCCGAGGAAACACGACAAATCTCGCATCGCATCTGAGGACCACTCATCCCACGGCGCTATAGGGGACTGTGCGCTCGGGACTGTGCCAAATAGGAGGAGTATCTGAGGCCTTTGCCAGAGTGAAGAAATACAGCCAAGACAGCAACAAGTGGCGACGAGCAGCACTAACAAGTGTAACCAAGTATGTTCAGTAATCCTATTTGTTTTTCAATAATAGATGCGTGTTGAATGCGTGCGCTGGAATGGCGACCAAAGCTATGTTGCACAGCAGTACTCTTATTATTATTATTGGAATAAAGATAGACTACGGACTATATAAAGAATATACTAGATGAATAAATGCATCCAAAACCTTTATTTAAGGACAATTACCGTACTTAATAACCTTTTCTTTCTTTCTTTTGACGGTTTGATTGGCTCCACTAATTTGTGCGGTATGGAAAAAGTCAATATCGCGGCAACCCTACCGATACAATATACTTCATTCGATATCTTTGATACTTTTTTTAGCCATACAGTACTTTTGAACATTTGGTGGCATCTCAGCACTGTCAAATACAGTGTGCTCAACTTCACGGCAGCACAGACTGCACGTATCGTTTGACTGGAGAAGTTTTTTTTATATACTACTTGGTACTGGGTTATTTTGCCAGCCCTATGTATGTTAGGGTTAATACTCCTGTCAGTGCCCTTGACCAAGGCACTGGCAATCAAACTGGAGTTGGTGGCTGCCCAATGGCTGCTAGTTCTAGGAAGGTTCCTAGAGCAGGGGTCTTCAACCTTTTACAGGACAAGGACTCCTTGGTTGATAGAGAAACAGATCAGGGACTCAACATTATTATTTTTTGTTTAAAATACATTTTTAAATTTTCCACAAACTACTTTGACAAAAAAAAACAAGGCTAGGTCAAAACCTAGCATATGGCTGGCGTGGGAAAGCGTTGATGAAATGACAAAATGAAAACCAAAGTAAAGTAGCTGTTACAATCTGCATATACTTAGGTTGTTACAGGAAATCCTTACATGTATACCGTACATCAAAAATATGCATTACTCGAGCATGAATCTGCAAATAAAACATCAATGTATAAATAATTAAATAAACAAGGCATTATGCCATCAGCTGAGCATATTCTCCAGCACATAGAAATTATATAATCTCTCTCCCCAACAAAGCCAACCACCCAGCAAACAGCAGACACTGCACTGCACACATTCCAACCCGCAGTGGCGTGCCTGACCAAGTTCGTGCCCTAGGCAAGATTTGTGCTGGTGCCCCCCCTCCCCCAAAGAAAATATAATAAAAATTATATCGCAGCGAATTCCACCACTGCAGTGCAGGCTCAGAATCGCCCTTCCCCAGTGGCGCTGGAAGTACTTTTAGGAAGGGGTGCTGTAAGGAAGGGACTCTCGGTGCTGCCCGCAAGGGCAGCGGCGAAGAAAATTTGATGTTTTTTGGACTTTAATCCATATTCAGAAGAATATTTAATTTTAAATTAACATTAGGATTATACTGTTGTGATGTCATTATTCAGTATCTTCTCCTTTTCTCACTCACTTTCATATAAGCACCTGCTCTCCCTTTAGTCGTTTTACACTACAACAGACAGCAACACACTGAACTTATTATTATTATTATGGAAAGCCAGATTATGATGAAAATCAAACACTTTTGAAGAGAGAGCATATTAAATAAGATCAGAGCTGGGAAGCACAAACTGTTTTTTAATGCATTTTGTTGGTGCTATAAACACAAGACAGCCAAATCCAACAATTTCGAAAATCCCATTTCTTGCCACCAGGGGGTGCTGCAGCACCCTCAGCACCCACTTTCCAGCTCCCTTGCTCCCCCCCCCACTCTGGGAAAAAGCTCCGAGCAGGTAAAAGGGGGCGCGGCCACGCAGGGGGTGGGGTGGTATGGATTAGGGACCATGGTGAAAGTGCTGCAGCCCAGGCAGCCAGAAAGCCAGAATTAGAAAAATGATTTCACTATTATTTAAAGACTTAAGATGTTGTTGTGCTTATTTTTTGTCTACTATTGTAAAATAATAGTAGGCCTATTATCATGAAAAATATATAAAAAAAAAAAAAAAAAAAAACCCTCTCTGGCGCCCCTTACGGCTCAAGCGCCCTTAGCATTTGCCTAGTTCGCCTAATGGACGGCACGCCACTGCCAACCCGTTCTCACTCCGAG
Organism: Poromitra crassiceps; assembly: GCF_964638095.1. Lineage (NCBI taxonomy): Eukaryota > Metazoa > Chordata > Actinopteri > Beryciformes > Melamphaidae > Poromitra > Poromitra crassiceps. Next base: position 24,442,539 of record NC_139626.1, on the reverse strand, counting down.
TGCGTAGCATATTGACGCTTTGTCCCGTCCCTTGTGCGTCGCTTGTTACTAACATGGTACCCTTGAGCGACCCATGAAACGACTTGGGCTTTCCGACTAAACTCAATGTAAACCCATGGAAATCATCTTTGACGCTTATGGCAACTGCTCCCCTATTAGCCTAACTGCTCCCCCATTAGCCTAACTGCTCCCCCATTAGTCAACTGCTCCCCCATTAGGGTGTGGAGGAGCTAACCTCTCCCAGACCCTAACCCTAAACCTAACCTCTCCCACCCCCATGCCTAAACCTAACCTCCCCCAGACCCTAACCCTAACCCTAACCTCTCCCACCCCCCATGCCTAAACCTAACCTCCCCCAGACCCTAACCCTAACCTCTCCCACCCCCCACGCCTAAACCTAACCTCCCCCAGACCCTAATGGGGGAGCAGTTGACTAATGGGGGAGCAGTTAGGCTAATGGGGGAGCAGTTGCCATAAGCGTCAAAGATGACTTCCATGGGTTTGCATTGAGTTTAGTCGGAAAGCCCAAGTCGTTTCATGGGGCGCTCAAGGGTGCCATGTTAGTAACAAGTGACGCACAAGGGACGGGACAAAGCGTGAATATGCTACGTGCTCGGAGTGAGAACGTGTTGCACATTCACACTCACAGTCAATGCAACACAGCCCAAACAATTGGCACCCACATACATTAGTATGAAGAAAACACCAATAAATGTGAAATCAAGGCACTATCAGTAAACGGCGAACGGGCACTGCAATTTAGCATTGACGAGGAGCCACATGTTGGACGAGTCCACCGCATGGCAGAACACAATACAAACGTCACTCCAAGGCAAACAACAATACATATTAAACAACTTAGTGGTTGCACAGCTCTGAAAACCAAAACCCCAGCAAATGGCTTAACAAATACTACTCGAATTACACTCTGTAAACATTAAGCATCCTCTCTGGGCAGCAGCACCTTCTGCTTTCACTTTCATGGAGTTAAGTTTCACTTCTGCTCTGCTGCCTGCCATCTGTGCCACAGCAGGGCAGGGGGGGGGGGCGCGTGTCCTAGGCTGACCTGAGCTCGGCGTCATTTGCTTAACTCAGGGATGCAGGGTAACTTGTAGCAATGCCCCGGATCCATAAAGACTTTTGTTTCTGTAAATAAGACCATTGTAATAACTTTTAAATACTTATTCGTAATAAGTAAGTAATAAGTTCTCGCCACACTTGCCAGACTATCTCTGTTTCACGCTCAGGAGAGAGTATAGATCATGTTACTCTCACTCTGGTCTATCGGGGGGGGGGGGGGAAGGCTCTGTTATCTTTACAAACATCCACCGAAAGTACCAAGCAGGCCCGCTTTATTGCACAATCCAAATCTTTGTCAAAACTTGCCATTTTTAGCGTGTAGCAACGAGCTAGCGTTGTTGTTTCACAGCAGCGGAGGCATTTGAGAGCGACAGGGGTGGAAAGGAAATCCATAAATGGTCGGAGCCGGTTGGTCAGAGTGAGTCAGAGCCAATGGCAGAAATGGTCCGAGTTTCCTGCATTCCTGCAGTTGAAATAAACGTTTCAACTCATTGTTTTTTTTTATTATATGTCACTGTCTTCAAATAATTTCGCTATAGCAGTAAACACGAGCCTGCTGCATTCAGATAGATACAGGAATGTGAACGTTGGATACATCCTAAAATCAGCTGTGGATCACAGACATGTTTGCACTCTGTGTTGTTCAGAATCACGCGAGCCGCTGCTCGCTTTCTCCCCCACTCCGCAAAGAAATAGGCTACACCTTGACAACGCACACTCTAGTTAAGCGCGTATCGGGCCCGGAACAGTGTTTTTATTTTTATTTTTTGGCACACAGACTTTCCACTCTGCTGGTCTAAATACCAGGTGTGGTCTTGCACATTCCTGGCTCGCAGTTTTCTGCAGGTGCACAGAGATATCTCTCTACAATCACTCAACATTGTTCATTTATGTTGTCTTGCCACACAGTTTGTTAAATTTGTCAAATGCGTAATCCGAGAGCGCAAGGATCTGTTCCACAGCAGCATATTCAACTGATTATTTATATCTCCTGACACGCCGACAGGATCTAATCATAAATTATCTTTTCTACACATCTAAAGGTGAGCTGTTACACACGCCCACATTCATACCGTGAAAAGTGTTTGAAAAAAATTTATTGTAACTTTGAGTCAAATGCTCACAGTTGAATAAGGTTCATTGAGTCATATTAGCAAGATGAGGACGTTCTTATTTGTGAATGTTCTTATTTGTGAATGCCAGTCGGGTTGAACTGATTTTGTTTCATGAAAATCTGAGGAAATTTAGCTTCCCCATTCCCGATGGTCTAGCGCCGCCTATGCATATTTTCAATAAAAAACAGTGTTTGATGCAGGAAACTCGGAGAAATATGGACTTGAAAATCAATTCGGAGTGGGGGAGTTTCGAAATGGAGGGGATGTCCCCATTCGGAATAGCGGTGCCTTTAAAAAAAATGGGAAACCCCTCCATTACGAAGAATGGAGGTCGATCTTCGGAGTGGGGGGGTTTCGAAAAGGCAGGGTGTAACCAAACAAATCGTCAGAAATCCGATTGTTGGGTACAAGGTGGGATGCATAATTACTCAAATAAATAAAAGACTAATATTGGTTACATGTTTGAGCGATATTGATCCAATGAAGCCACATTAGCGTTCAATGTCATCTATCAAGAGTAATTCAGTTGGGCGCAGTGTGTGTGTGTGTGTGTCAAAAGGGAACAAAAGGCTCGCTCCAGGCCAATCCCGGCGCTTGACTGCTGCGTAGGCGGGCGCAGGGTGTGTTCTGCCCTCTCCAGTGGGTTCTATAATAACACCAGTGCCGCAGCCTGCTTCCAGACAGTCAGACTAGACAAACAGAGAAGTCGCAATCTCTCCATATACAGAGAGACATGCATCAAGTATCGCTGCTGCATCTTATTGGTTCATTTTTGGTGGTTTGTAAGTAAAAAATGATAGAATTACTGTAGTTTTAAACAGTTTTTCCATTATTCTCAGTGGAAATTCTAGAGTCTGTTGGGGCCGTAGGCAAAAATTCCCTGGGGGGCCCTCCAACCGGCATTCATCACCATTATTTTATAAATAATCTGACACCAAAGAAAAAGACATTACATATAATTAGAATTCCTCAAGTTCCTAGGACATATTTCATTAGCCTGTTGATGGCTTTCATACATGGTGCAAAATTGACTTTTTTTGTCCACCGGCCAAATGGCTGGAGAATGTTCAAATGTTACCAGCCACTCCATAGATTACCATTGTTTGTTTTTGACTAGTGGTGAGTGAAGCAAATCTACCAGCCACTTGCATTTATATTTTACCAGCATTTGACTGGTGACTGGTGGTAATTGTGTACCCTGCTTTCATAACATCGATAGCTTAACTGATAGCTTAGCTAGCCAGGTTTAAAAAAAGTTACGCCATTGCTAGCTGTTAGTCCACATCCTCTTTTTTACCATGTGCGAAGTCATAGAACGGAAAGGACGCTTTCCACTTTCAGGGACGCTGGATGACTTTCACTCTCATTTCCCAAAGGGGTGGTCTGTTTCCATACGCCTGACCCTGCCCGTTTGGGACGCTGCCTTCATTTCAACTCACACACACTGAAGCTGCGTTCACACCGACCTATTAAAGTTTTTCGCTGGCATCGAGTTTACATACAAAGTCAATGCAAACGAGCGATTGAGCGTATATTCGCCCGGGAGAAAAATCGCTGAGCCTCCGAGCGACAAAGACAGAGCGATAGGGAGAAAATACGCTCGTCGCCCGAGATGAAATATCCCAACTCGAGCGAAATTACGCTGGCATCAGTCGCTCGCTGTTCAACGCTGATTGGCTGCCGTGTGAGAGTGAGTCAAGGATCACACTGGCTTGGAACAAACCGCTGGTTTATTGTGTGGCAACAAACCGCATTGACAGGCTGACAGCTGACATGGTAAATGGTAAATGGTCTGCATTTATATAGCGCTTTTATCCAAAGCGCTTTACAATGAGTAGATAGTCTACATTCACCCATTCATACACCAATGGCGGCAGGCTGCCGCGCAGGGTGCCTACACACCATCGGGAGCAAGGAGGGTTAAGTGTCTTGCCCAAGGACACAACGACGGCAGCTGGGAGGGAGCGGGGATTGAACCGCCAACCCTTGCGTCGTTGGCCGACCCGCTCTACCTCCTGAGCTAAAGCCGCCCCGGCATGAAGTGAAGTCTGTACTACCGGTATAGAGCTCGCATTAGGAGCACGCTGATAGGCTTAGCTTGTAAACAACTACAGTGGCTCGTAGTGGACAAATATCATGACATTGCGTAACGTTATAGCCCCCAGATGTCCGTCAATTATTGTGCCTATTGATGAGCGATTTAAACAGAGCGACAGAGCGATTCCAAAGGGTTCAGTCGAGCGACAGAGAGAAAAATAAATATCTCGGTGTGAACACAGCTTGACTCACACACACCACTGCTGTGGGAGGAGACGTTTGGGGCGATGGTGTTGCAGAGTGGGCCCAGGACTCACCGCTCTCCAGTTTTGTGTCTAGCGTCCAGCCCGCCGCCGTGCGCTATCAGCACTGCCGACCAATAGCCATTGCTTACCCCGGGAGTCGGACAGTGCCATAAGCACCCTGGGGGGAGGGGGGGTCTCGCCAGCTGGGCGAGTTTAGTTTTAACCCTCATTTCATTCATGTTAAAAGTTGCGTGCATCATTCCCTCCCTGCTCCTGTATGTCGTGCGTAAAAGGAGAGGAAGAAAAGTCTGAGGGTTTTACTGTGGGCGGCCAACTTACCTGTGGGTACTGTTAGTAGAAGTCATCTCTCTGTCCCAGTTTAATGTGTGTAACCCGGGCGTTTTGGGGTAGCCTTTCTTAGTAGCCTATGTTAGTTGCTGTGGACTGTATTATTGCCTGCTTTGAGTGCTGCCATTTTTACAAAAACAATAATAGCTGCCCCCTCTATTTATCTCTCATTCATGCTATAAAGCCCTAAAAATAATAATAATGGTATTGGTGATCAGAAATGCATGCAATATATTGGGTACCTGTGATCATCATTGGAGGGGGAGACTCTCTCACTCACACACACACACACACACACACACACACACACACACACACACACACACACACACACACACACACACACACACACACTCACTCACACACACACACACACACACACACACACACACACACACACACTCTATTAGAGGCTACTTGAATATTGGCGGCATGTATCCTTTATCTCACCCTGTTGTATCTTTACTTTCATCATGACACTATACAAGAAGTTACTCGCGACACTGAATAGCTCCCAATGTTTTGTTTAATTTTGCATTTTAAAAGACAACGTTTCGAGCCGTTGCAGGCTCTTCGTCAGGTCAGGCAGCAATAATCAAGAGAAGTTCAGGTGTTCCTCATGAAGGGTCTGGGTTAGGGCTGGGCGATTTTGCCTAAAAATAAAATTGACGATTTTTTCTCTCAAAACCCGATTTTCGATTTCGATTTCGATTTTTTTGTAAAACTACAAAAGACACAGAATTATTTCAAATATGTTGTTTTTATTTCAAAGATTAGCAAACAAATGCATTTCCCTATTGGGAATAAAAGTGCAAACCTGGCTTAAGGCAAAGATCAATCCCCCTTGGGATTAATAAAGTGACAATTAATGTTTACCATCTGTCTTTGCTCCATGCTATCTTCTTGTAAACTCAGAGGACCCCTGCTCTTGACCAAACAACGATGAATCCCTTGGGATTATTAAAGTGAGAACCTCACTTTCACCAAACTTCACTTAAAAATAAATAACAGGTTCTGCTTGATTAAACAAAGATGAAGTTCCCTATTTTGGGAATAAAGTGACAACCTTAACTGTCTTTCACCAAACTTAGCTTTTAAAAAATAAATAAAAGGTTTCTCTATCCTCTTGATCAAACAAAGATGAATGAATAAAGTGCAAAACTTTTTGTAAAATAAGTAAAGCTTGGAAAAATGCATTGTATCCCTGAGGCAAAAAACACTTTTGCAAACAAAATGAAACACGTTAGTTGCATCATGCTAACAAAATTATACATGAGAGGTAGAGGTGCTTCTGTAATGTCACTCACTCTTACATTGTTTCAGTCAGTCAGTCACATTGTTTCAGTCAGTCAGTCAGTCACATTGTTTTCAGTCAGTCAGTCAGTCAGTCAGTCAGTCACAATGTTTCAGACAGTCACTCATCACATTTGCAAGTTTTTTGCAAGGAACACGAGCCTGTCTACGGAATCTGGCTTGAGGGATGCCCTGTGGCATGTTACAATGTTCCCTCCAACACTAAAGAGCCTCTCTGACGCGGCACTCGTAGCAGGGATTGAGAGGTATTTCTTGGCTAGCTTGCTGAGCCTTGGGAAGTTTTCTTCGTGTTTCTTCCACCACTGAAGTGGATCAGCATCCTCGCTTACCTCAGGGATCAACAGGTAGGTTGCCAGCTCAGTTTTAATTTGGTCTGTCTCTGACAGGGAGGAAATGGGCACTTGCTTTTTCTGGAAGAAGCTTGCCAAGCTCCTCCTCTTTTTCGGCGCAGGGCCGGGCTGAGCTGCTGCTGCTTCTTCTTCTTCTTCCTCCTCCTCCTCCTGGCGCACCTGCACAGCTGGGCCAGGCTGTGCTGTGGTGTTGTCAGTGGCCAGAGACAGCAGCTCTGTGACAGCTCTCTTCTTAATGTGTTCCACCTTGTCATTGTCAATGTACGTCGTGCGGAACCTGGGATCCATAAGTGAGGCCATGTCCAAGAGTGCATCTTTGACAGGCTCACTGTATTTTTCAAGCATGTACCTCAGAATGTTTCCTTTGATTGTTTTTGTGAGCTCAGTGTCATCGTTGTCTGGCTTGAGGAGAGTGCTTCTGAACATGCTGAGTGTTGGTTTGATGAAAGAGACTGTCACGTAATTTTCCCCAGACAGAGCATCAGTGAAATCTTGCAGTGGTTTAACAGCTTTATTCACCGACTCTAAAACCTCAAGGTCTTGCCAGGAGGGCACGAGGTGCCTGCATTTCTTGTCTGACCCCAGGACACGTGCTATGGCTTTCTCTTGTTCTAGGACACGTTCTATCATCTGTTGCCTGGATCCCCACCTCGTTGTGGACTCTGTGATGAGCTGATGAACGGGTAGACCGAGCTCAGTCTGTATTGCAGTCAGATCTCTTCTTCTTTTCCAACTATATGAAAAAGAACTGACAACCTTCTTACACACCCCGATGGCACGATCAACCCGTGAGTCCTTCACACCGTTTTCTGTATAAAAAGAAATATAGAAGAAACAGACAACACTGTGACATCACATGGACTACAGTCACATAAGAGGCTAGGCTATTTCCAGAGTCCAGATGTCTATTTTTGTTTTAAATTTTGTTTCACCTTTCAAAATGTTGATGCATAAAAGGACACACACACACACACACACACACACACACACACACACACACACACACTTTTATGTTATACTATTATATATGCTGTAATGTAGCATGTAACTATGCATGTGTGCATTTTGAGGAAATATGTATCTTTGATTGAAATGAAATACAAATATTTTTATACAAGTCTTAAAATCACCTTTTTCATACTAGTAGTAATAATTTAAGTAAGTAGGCTAAGTAATTAAGAATGTTGGTTATTGCTTGATTGCTTCATTAATCTAGCAATCAGTAAGTTATTTTTAAAGCACTACAGTTCAGATGCAGCTATGCATTGCCATTTTAGACACTTACCGATGGCGTTGTGCAGTTTGTGCCCAAAGCACTGTAGGTTGGGCCATTCATTCAGTTGCAGAGCCTTTATGATATTGGAGCCGCTGTCTGTTGTCATGCAAACGAGACGGTCTTCACTCAGGTTCCAGGACTCAAGTGCTTCACTCAACGCCTGGGCGATATCTTCGCCTTTGTGGTCATCTGGGAAGTAAGAGGTTTGTAGGCAGATGCTTTCCAGATTCCATTCGTCAGTGATAAAATGCGCTGTCAAACTCATGTATGGCTCCATAGTCCGGCTGGACCACATGTCCGTCGTAGCAGAGTAGAATGGCACATCCTCCAGCTGCTTTGTCACTCGTTTACGTGTATCGTTGTACATACGGGGCAAAACAACTTCACCAAAATGTTTTCGGCTTGGTAGCATGTAGCGGGAGTCTAACACTTTCAGCATGTGTTTGAACCCAGTCTTCTCAACAGTATATATCGGGACCATGTCTTTTGCAATGTGAAACGCCACCGCATCCGTAATCATTTTCCACTTCGCTTCTGTCTTGGCATATGGGACACCACGTGAAAATGAAGCCGCTAGCGTTACCTGCTTCGGAGCTGGTGGTGGTGTAGCCGGGTTACCGTGTGCAGCCCGCTGTGCAACACACTGCTCCCACTCCGGTGTGTGGTTTTTCTGTAGGTGTTGAAATAAGTTGGTCGTGTTGCTGTCTTTAACAGCCACGGCTTTCAGACACACTTTACAGCGGGGAGTAGTTTGATCTTCATCCGAAACTTCAAAGCCGTACCATTTCCACACAACTGACTTGCTTTTGCCCTTTTTAAGAACAAAATCCTCGCTTCCTTTAGCGAACGCGGACATGTTTACATTTCTTTTCACGTGTGTCTGGAGAGGGGTAGAGAGCTCTCGGGCCGAAGGAGGGGCGGACTGACGAGGAAGTTACTACGGCAGCCCGGAGACATGAGAGCCGTACCGTAATTACCCTAGTTAAAGTGAAAATCGATTTTACGATTTTCATTTTTTTAACATCGTCCTAACTAATTAATTCGATTACGATTCAAAATCGATTAATCGCACAGCCCTAGTCTGGGTCCCACCTGTGGGTGTGGCCATGATCATGTTTGGTGATCAGTGTGGTGGATATCAGGTGTCAAAAGACATGTTTAACCCAGAAAGAGTCTGACATTGCTAAGAATATATAGATAAAGTGAAAAGAAGCAATATATACATCAAGTTCGAAAATACACAATAAGGGCCTATTAAGTTTTATTCATGTGGCCTATAAATTTTAAAATTACTTGAGGGTAGACTACTATGATCTCGTGAGATATATTAACACTCTACCCCCCATAAGGAACGAAACAACAAAAAATATAAACAACAACAATACATGATAGTGGAAGAAGATATTGACTCGTCGATTTATCAAAAGATATATTAATCAAAGAAGGCGAGGCGTCAGAATGGAGGACTTTCTCAGAGGTGAAAATGTGGTTTTCTAGGCCCATAGCATTCACCAATGGATTTACAGGAAGGGTTTGATGAAAAAGTCTTCATTAAGACCACGGGGGGCCCTTGTCTGTAGGTAGTATATCCAGTAGGGCTGTGGCGATTTACTTATCTCCCGATTCGATACTATCACGATTATTGGGTGCCGATTCGATTTATATTGCGATTCTTAAGTATTGCGATTCTACGATTATTGCGATTCGATATTACGATTTATTGCGATTTTTGTTTATTTTTTTCTTTTATTTTTTCAGTTTGTTTGCTTTTTTACACGAGATTAGAACATGGGAAAAGTTGAATCATACACTAGAGACTGTATATTATATATCATGAGTAGAGCTGGGCGATATAGTTAAAAACAGGGGTGGACTGGGATCATAATTCAGGCCGGGCATTAGATACCAAGCAGGCCAGGCCGATATGGGCCGACGCGCGTGAAATTTGGGCCGTTTGAAGCCCAATTTGGGCCGTTTGAAGCCAGATTTGGGCCGTTTGAAGTCCAATTTTACAATGAGATGCACCCACTTTAACCCTGAAGTGTAATTATTACTTCAGACTAACTAATAAAGTAATAAAACCACTAGTAAACCAGTAGGCGGCGCCTGGCCTGCTGTTCAGTGAGTGGCCTGACTGCAAGCACCCAAAAAAAAAATATATATATTTGCGATTATCGATTCTGGAATAAAAGATCGATTAAAAAAATCGTGACATTAAAAATTGCGATACTTAGGTGAATCGATTTTTTCCCCCACCCCTAATATCCAGTAAAGTTCTCGTTGAAGAAGACATCTTTCTGTGTCTCCTTTTCTTCTTTGTGGGAGAACATGTTCAACACAAGAGAGAAGCCACAGGATGGTTTAGTTCATTAAAATGTCTCGCAACAGGACTCTTTATATCACCTGTGCGTATGGTGCTACGGTGTTCTGCTATGCGGGCCTTCAAAGCTCTGTTAGTCTTTCCCACATAGCCCAATCCACAGGGGCACTTAAGCAGGTAAATCACACTGGTAGTGGAACATGTGATTTTGCCTTTAATTTTGATAGCTTTGCCGTTCTATGTGTGGTTGAAGTGGGTGCTTCTTGTTGTGAAGTTACATTGAGTACATGAGTTGCATCTAAAGTTGCCCTTTTTCATTTTCACATTTTAACAGATTAACAGATAGATAGATAGATAGATAGATAGATAGATAGATAGATAGATAGATAGATAGATAACCCTAATAAGTTTAAAAAGTGCAAATAATTGTTTAAATCAGATAAACAGTCTACTTCTACCTCCTTCATTCCTCAGTGTTCCAAGCTACAGTTGGTTTTAACATCGATCCTGTGGCCTGGAAGTCCCTGAGTGAAGATGCTGCAGGTTTTGGATACCAGGTGGTGCAAAGAGGACCAGGGTGAGTACAGAGAATGGATTAGTGTGGGTGAACATGGCTCTATAGGCCAAATGTGTTGGCTACCATCTTTAGCCTGTTGTGATCTAGAGCAGTGGTTCCCAACCTTTTTTGTGTTATCTACCCCTTGAGCTGTTTTACCATGCCAATAGTACCCCTCACTCATGCGTGTCGATAATTCTCCTAAATTTGTTAAACTTATATTAAACTTTTAGATGACCTGTCTAACACATCTCAATATTAAAATAATTTTAATGACTCATCTTTAATACAATTCTGACAGTTTTCAATTGGAAAAAGTTATCAGTTTTTACCATTTTGGAAATACATTGTGATCCCCAATCTTTCCAAGTACCCCCTGCAAGCTGCTGAAGTACCCCTAGGGGTACACATACCCCTGGTTGGGAATCACTGAGAGCAGTGGGTTGGGAAAATAAATTAGAAAAAAGTTTTCAACTTGGCATAGGACGTTTGCAAATTAATGTTTGACATAACATCTCTGCATTCTGGATCAAAGTCAAGGCTGAATATCATGAGATATTTCTCTAATCTCTAATCTGGAGAGCACTGTCGCCACCTAATGAGTCCGTAAAATAGGTTATACACCTTCAATAGCTACAATATTTGTACAGGAGATGCCTGAGGCTTTGATCCACGTCCCACCGTCAAAAAACGCAATTGACGAACATACTCGTCCTTGGCACTTTACGTTAGTATCTGAATTGACGAACATACTCGTCCTTGGCACTCAATGAGTTAAAGTGCAAGTTTATATGAGGAAAATACGCGCTGTGTCTAAAACGATGTGCTGTGTGTAGCCCGCAACGGACCAACCCCCCCCCCGATCCACAGCAATATTGTCAGGATTAAACCAGTCCGCACTCCGCGGTGCAAAAACGTTTGGGAACCCCTGATATAGAGGATGTGGACACAGCTTTCGTTGATACAGAAAATGTGGGGTTTCTTGAAGGTTTTGTGCTAACCTAACAAGCTGTTTGCTAATTTGTCTTCAGGTTGCTGGTCAGCGCCCCCTTTGCTGAGTATTCACCAAATAGGACAGGGCAAATATATGATTGCTCCACTGAGTCCTGCACTGCCATGCGAATTCCAGGTAACCAACACCAATTCTAAATCAACACACTAATTGTGCATCTCCAAATGCCATATAGAACCTTGGGGAGAGAGAATTACTTTAGTAGCTCTAAAACAGAAGCTATTTAGGACTCAAGTTACCCACTCTCCTTTAAAAAAAATACATAGTTACTTTAGTTTTGAGGTATCAGTCATTGTGTAAAACTAGGTGCCAGTTTGTTCAAACAATATGCATGTCATTTAGCAAAAAATACAAAACAAACACAAAATCTTCATATATTCATATACCAATATCAAGGGAGATTAGCATTTGATTCAGAAACTGTAACCCTGTGTAGTATACTGTACAGTACTGACAGGCTGATGTACAGTATTAGAGTGGCTATAGTCTGGTTGTAGTTATCAGAAGAGATAGCAAAGTCATGTACTTATGGTTTAATTTGCAGAACAATGATGTGAACCCAAAAATACATTGGAAGAGAAGTCTGACCAGGCAAATTATGTTCCAAACCCTTTTTTGAATTCTGAGGTTACCTTAGAGGAAGTTCGAGAGGCTGTGAAAAAAGCTAAATTTCGTAAAGCAACTGGTATTGAGGGTCTTTCTAATGAAGTTTTAAAAGCTCCCAAGTTGTTGCCGTTTTTGACTTGTCTCTTCCAAGCATGTTTTGACAGTGGTTTTCTACCCCACTTGGGGTCAAACAGGGTGACGTTCTTTCCCCTACCCTCTTTGCTTTGTTTATTAATGATTTAGCCCAACAAATTAAAATGAAAAATCTTGGTCTGCAAATCGGTGATATGAATTTGAATGTTTTGTTGTACGCAGATGATATAATTCTCCTAGCAGGGAATGAGAAAGAGCTGCAGATTATGTTAAATGTTGTTAATCTTTGGAGTAGGAAATGGAGATTATTAGTTAATAGAGAAAAAACTCAAATTGTACATTTCCGGAAATCAGGTACAAGGAGAAGCATTTTTGATTTTCATGTTGGAGCTATGTCATTGGCATATACCAGTTCATATAAATATCTGGGTTTTACTTTTGATGAATTTTCTACGTTTGAAGAGGGCGTCAGTGTGTTGGCCGACACTGCTGGTAGAGCCCTGGGTTCAGTAATAAGTAAAGTGAAAACTTGTAAAAATCTTGGTTATGCTACATTTTCAAAGCTTTATGATGCATGTGTGTCACCAGTTTTGTTTTATGCAGCTGGAGTTTGGGGAAGAAAGGAATTTTCTAAGGTGAATGCCATCCAAAATCGTGCAATCCGATGTTTTCTGGGGGTACATAAATTTACACCTGTGTTGGCTTTTCAAGGGGATATGGGTTGGGAGCCTTGTTTGATCAAACAAAAAGGTGAAATGTTGAGATTGTGGAACCGTCTATCTAATATGCCAGAGAGTAGAGTTGCAAAACAAGTGTTTAACTGGGATAAAGCACATAAGTATCCATGGTGTAATGATATCAATGATGTGTTCAGGGAAGCTGATCAGCAATTTATTTTCAGAAACAGTTTACGTTGTAGTGTTCGCTATATTAAACATAGGCTATTTCTTGATTATAAAGAAAAATGGGCCAATGACATCTGGCTCAAACCAAAACTTAGAACATATGGTCAAATTAAAAATATGTTCACTCCAGAACCCTATGTTACTTTACCCCTGGATAGATCCAGAAGATCTTTATGTGCCCAGTTGAGAACGGGTACCCTCCCTTTGGCTATTGAGGTTGGCAGGTTCAATTCTATTGCTGAGGAGGAGAGACTTTGTACTGTATGTGAATTAGGTGTTGTGGAAGATGAATTTCATTTTTTGTTTCATTGTACGCTATATGAGGAACCAAGATTATCTCTATTTCAGTTAATGCAAAATAAGAAACCGGAACTATTTTGGTCAGGAGATGATGCGAAGTTGGAATGGTTGTTCAGAGATGAAGGCCCCTATCGTTGCATCGGCGCAGTTTCTAGGCCGAGCGGCAGGCGCAGATCAAAGCAGTGGGCGTGGAAAGGCGCATTTGATATCGTCGTGCTGGCGCTAGATGCAGCCCAAAGCATTACAACCACGCCTTTTAGGCGTAAAATTATGCACCATCATGCTCATTGGATAAGTGCAATAAACGAATCGCACGCTTGCCTTTTTAGCTCCAATTCCAGTGATCCCGCAAAACCAGACGAAAGCCAAACGCTCTGCCCCCCCCCCCCCCTCCCTTCATCCAGCCTGTCTGTCTGCATTATAGGCTATTATTCCATATTATTATGCTTCTCAAACCAATCTAACTGCAGTTTCAATACTGCAAGCATGTAAATACGCTACACTATAGCAAGATCAAAGTGAAAATAATGTTCTATGCATCAGCTAGAAAAATATAGCCTATTAGATTGGTGAAAGTTTGTCCAGAAAGATATCATTTTCTCTCGCCTGCTGCAGGAAGGATGATGCACATAAATATACCCTACATTATGTCAAGTCATTGCATAAATGTGTTTTTATTGTAAAACTAAATGTGAAATAGGGCCAAGTTATTGGAGGGACATCACAGTATAGCAGATGCCATTAGAAGCGCGTTCCGAAGCGCGTTCCGCTGTTACTTCTCTAAATCACGTTAACTCGACAAAGGGTATATATAGGCCCAGGAGGACATATATGTTTCACTTAGGGTGGTGTTTTAATTTCGATGATTTATTTGGTCCAATATTGAAATGTTCTACAATTGCAGGCTGTGTTACCATTACACATTATTTTAGATCGACCTTTTATATCTATTTCGCCTCATTTGGTTGCTATTTAGTAGCTAAATTTAGTACCCAATTGCATGCTGGGGCATTCACAGGCAGTCAGAGAGAGACAGTCGTATTGTGCCTGTCAGACTGCCTGCAGCCTCAAAGCGGTACGGACGGAGTTGTTTTACCCAGGCTGGAAGCGTTGTCACACAGGCTTGTGACAGTAACTCAACGCGGAAGGATTTATTTCACAATAAACTGGTAAACGCACACCAATGCCTGCTCCTGTCAGTAGGAGAGAGGGAGAGAGTGACACAGAGAAGGGTGACAGAGGAGAGAGGGGACGGACTGGCCCATTGAATAGGCCTGCTTTTCAAAGGCGCAAGGCGCTAAATTAACGGCAGGTCGGAAGATAAGAGTACGCCGGTATTTAGCGCCGACACGCCCACTTTGGCGCATTCAGGGACTCCGCCACGCCCATTCGGCCTAAAGCGCATTTGGCAGCCTAAAGCCTATTGCTATTTTCCCGAAACAGGCGCTAGGCACGTTTTTTTGCGGTTAAGGCCCGTAATAGCGCCGATGGCCTGTGGGAGAATAGGGCCCGAAGTCTTCAGTTTGGCCAGGTTTATTGGGAGGGCTTGGAATCTCAGAATGGAGAAGCTGTTCATCTGAATATATAACTCTGTCTTGTTTATGTTTGAGCGTTTTGTAGCTTGTTTGTTGATTTGTTTGTATTGTTGAACTTGAATGATTTGTGTCTTGTAAGCCCAGACGGGCTGGGCACCTTGAATATGGTGCATGACACAGAAATAAAGATGTATCTATCTATCTATCTATCTACCTACAGTATGCCTATAATTGAACACTATATACTATGATATGTTTTAGTTAAAATATGAATATACAATACCGTCTGGTATGTAGGCTTTTTTTAATCCCGCAGTACAGTACATTATCATCTTTCCTTCTGCTTAACCCAGTGCCAGATTTTGCAGTCAACATGTCCCTTGGTTTGACAATGACGAGTGACCCAACTACAAAAAAGACTATGGTGAGCTGGTAAACTACAATGATTTACATTGCAAACATCAATCCAGAGGTCCTATGTACACATATTGTAGATGGATTACATTTTGAAAGTATGTTGCTGATTTAAAAAAGTACCGCAAATAGTTTCTTTGTTTCAGAAACCTGGATAATGGTTGCCATGCAAATTACACTCATGCATATTTGTAATTTGTCCACAGATTAAATTTAGAACTACTAGTAGTTACTAGTAATTGATCATATTTTTTTTGTTTCTTTTTTCTTTTACAAATGAATGGATATTAAAAATGTATTGCTGATCACCATTACTACCCAAAACACATCAGAATATAAACTGTACATTTCTTACAATCAAAGGTGGAATGCTATGTGCATTTAAAAGTTTGCTGCAAAGGCCATATCACATATATCAGGGACTAGATTTCAGAATGAAATTCTGTGTTTTTGCTCTTTGTAGTGTCGCTACCATTTTCATTCTGCTTGGCTTCTACTATCTGTTAATCAAGACATGACGTTCTCTCTTTTCAGGCATGTGGCCCAACCATTCCAAAAGACTGCAAAAGTATCACTAAATACAACGGCATGTGCTTGCAGATAGATGCAAATAATAGGATCATAGGATCCCCTATGCCTTCTTCTGTTGAGGGTAAATATGTTTGATATGAAATGCAAGAAGCTGCTATAAAATGTAATTTGAATGTGACATCACTTAGCACTTCACCAGTCCACAAAAGTGAATAAACAATAAATAATAATAATACAGTGGTGAGAACATGCTGATACTATTTGCACACACACACACACACACACACACACACACACACACACACACACACACACACACACACACACACACACACACACACACACACACACACACACACACACACACACACACACACACACACACACACACACACACACACACCTAAGGCCTGGCCGGACTCAGACTCAATGAATTTGAGTGCTGTAATCACAGAAAATGTGGCCTCCACAATGCTGTTGAATGTAGAACAGAATACAAATTAAGTTGTGCCAAATTAAATATGTTTAGAAGTTGCAGCTATACATACAGTAGCAAGTAAGATAAGATTTATCCTGGTTGCTACTCCACCCTCTGCCGATCTGGGGAGAGCCGAAACTGGCTCCATGCTTCCTCCGAGACATGGGCAGTTAGCCAGCCGCTTCTTTTCACCTGACAGAGGAAGCTTCACCGGTAGGACATAGCACGTGGGAGGTTCACGCTATTCCAACCAGTTCCCCTCCCTCTGAACAGGCGCCCTTAACGACCAGAGGAGGAACCACATTAGCAACCATGATAAAAACAAAAACCACATACTGTACTGTACAGTAATAGAAAACGCCCAGTCCTTGAATCAATGAAACAACCTTGATAGGAAATTGTCTTCGGCATTGTATGGAGCCCGGGAGTGGCCATTGGGAGAAAAATAAATTGTTGTGGTTACTGTAACTGATCTGGTTAAAATAAGCCTTATTTGTGTAGAAATTACCAAAACGTGCCCTCGAAATAGTGTGTTTGCAGCCACCTGATTGTGTTCGGAGTTTCTTTCCATAAAATACACAGTTTTAATGAAATCGAGGGAACAAATTGTATCTCGTGCGCATGAAAAAAGAAAATGAGAGCTTGAATTGGATGGACTAAAACACACGCATGTGACAGTAAATTGTGGACACCATATATATTTTTTCTCTGCCAATGGCCACTCCTGTGTTTGACAGTCTAAACCAGGGGTGTCAAACATACGGCCCGGGGGGCAGAACCGGCCCGCCAGACGTGCCAATCCTGGTGCTTGTATGGTGTGTTCTGCCCCTAAACCCAGTGGGATTCAGCATGTTCTGCCCCATTGCAAATGGGATCCACAGAGAACCAGGCAGCTGGCTGCCTCCGTGCTTACTACGTTTCAAAGCCGAGGCGGAGTGCTGCCTGCCGGCTTAAAGTGTCTGACCAGCTGCTGTAAACAACGGTATTCCTGGAATGCGAGCCAGTTACATGTCTTTACATTCTACATTAAAGGAGAATTTCGTTTTTTTTAACCAGCCCTCTCCTCACATTAATTATGATCTGACGACTCACCCAGTGCTCTCCGCAGCGTTTTTGTCCATCCTAGGCGTTGTTTTGAGATCAATACAGTAGTGTCCAAGCGAGTCCTAGAATGGAGCTCCGTGGGGACCAAGTGGCAGCGTGTTTTTCCTCCATCTAAATAGACAGTTTTATTCCCATTTTCGACGCATATCGTCATAAACTGTTCCCTAAGGAACGATCAGACTACAATTCTCCCCCAGGCTCTTTTCACCGGTAGTTACAGGCATCCCATTTTCGCCTGTCGGGTCAGTGAGACACAACTCTCGTCAGGAAAGTCTCACTGACCCGACAGGCGGAAATGGGATGCCTGGGATGCCTGTAACAACTACCGCTCGGCGCTCTTTACCGCTGTAAAGAGCCCGGGGGACAATAGCTGGTTCTTTAGGGATCAGAAAACGGGAATAAACCTATTTAGATGGATGAAAAGCACGCTGCTACATGGCCCCCACGGAGCTCCGTTCTAGGACTGGCTTGCACACTATTGATCTCAAAACAATGCCTAAGACGGACAAAAACGCTGCGGAGAACATTGGGTGAGTCGTCAGATAATAATTAATGTGAGTTGAGGGATCCAGGGAAAAAAAAAAAACGAAATTCTCCTTTAAATGAAGACATTACTGTTAGTTTTATTTTGCATGGTACCTACTTAGTGGCCAAGTATATTAACATTTATAGGCTAGAAAAGTCTGCACATGCAGGTTACAGGCACTAGGCAGCCATCTTGCCTGCTCAGAACTTTCTCCTATAGCCTGAAGATTGATTGACAGCTGTCATGTCGTGATATGATTGGTTGAAATGGGGTAAATACTACCTGACATCAGCAAACTGTAGATGAGTTATGAATGAACTTATGATAAATTAACTTTTGATGTGAAATTATGTGGATAACTAAAGAAATTGGATTTTTGTGATTTGCCCTGAATAACCAGGGATGTGATCTAAAATAGAACAAAGAAGAGTCTTTTTTTCCAGCTCGACTTTAAATATTAAGTAGCCTGTTCATGTTTTCTGTATTCATCATTAAATGGTAAACTATTTTCACTACTCTTGAATATACAGTGATAGTTGGCGTCAATTGTAATGCAGTTACCGACAGTAGATTTGATCATTTGTTTGATGGTACCTGACACATTTTCACGTAGGGTTCTATGTGAAAATGTGTTCTTAAAATGTACCTGTAATTTGTTACACTAAAAGAAATGGGAAAATTTGGAAGTTATGTCATTGATAGGTTATTATTGCTTTTCTTTGTCTGGCCCCCTTTGTGACCAAATTGGGTCACATGTGGTCCGTGAACTAAAATGAGTTTGACACCCCTAAACTCACTACAGCTTCTGAAATGACACTTAAAACTATATCAAAATTGTTAGGCCCTAACCCTTTCTTTTGTGACAGAATGCCAAGACAAAGGTGCAGACATTGCATTTTTACTGGATGGCTCAGGCAGCGTACATTCCAACGAGTTCATTACAATGAAGAAGTTTGTGAAAGATCTGATCCACTCCTTACTGGGAAGAGATACAAAGGTGGGATTGTGTTCATAGTGCCAGATAGCATGACCCAATTCATTCTTGGTCCAATGTTAAATAAAATGAATGATGTCATACCATCATAATGCATTTGTAATTATTTAAATGCATACTGTAATACATACTGTGATAGGATTGTTTAATATATATTTCACACATTTTTCTTTTTTTTCCCCTTTTCGCAGTTTGCAATTGCCCAGTTTTCATCAGATTCCACGATCCATTACTACTTCAATAATTTTTTCACATCTGGGTCTTGGGAATCTAACATTGATGGAATTTGGCAAAAATCTCAATGGACTTACACAGCTGCAGCCATCCAACGGGTTGTGTAAGTGCCTTTGCAATGATAATGCACCACAACTCCCAGCACTCATTGCCCTTGCAGAGCTACACAGGAAGTCAACAATGGGTTTTCTCTCTAGGCCTAATTGAATAATTCCACTTGTAAAAAGGCATACAACAAATAGACAGGAAATGTAAAGTTAAATCACACACAAAGCGTGTAGCCTACATGTTGGCTTCATCATCACAATAAAATAATGATGATGACCGGCTCCTTGTATAGATATTTTCACTGGAAGGGAACAGTCTGGACTTAAACCTATTCCTGTCAGCTATTGTATTATCAAGCAAGCACTGCAACAGGAAATAAACTTTTGTCCATGTAGAATGTTTATGTTGTCAAGTTGAAAATGTCTATATTATCCAGCGTATTGCATGCTAGTAAAGAGATTAACCATTTGATACAAACAACAGATTTCAAATTATTTCATTTAAAGTTACAGTAATTTACAAGCTTCCGCTAAAAATAGTTCAGAAGGACTGCAAACAAAATTAATCCATGGTTATGCTGTAGCAGAACTGTAATGACGGGAAAGTATGCAGGATTGTCATTCAGCCTCTAAACCATCAGGTTTCACAATAATATACTCTAGGACCTTGCTCAGATATGTACCGTATGCGCTTCATTTAGAAGAGAATATTTCAACTGTTATAGACTAATATGAAAAAAATGAAAAAAGCAAAGCGATTTGCAAGATCAGCCGACCGGGTCCGTGTGTGAAGTGTTGCGGAAATACAACAAATATCCAAAACCACGTAATGAGGCATCACCCAGCCAGAGCTGCTATCTGAAGACAAGCTGTCCAGACTGAAACAAAATAAACTGAATGATTCATTAGAATTACCAGCCAATTCTCCACGTGCCCTAAAAATAACCGAGGCTAACTTTCGTATGCAAGGATATATGCCCGTATTTTGATGTGAAAAATAAAGGCTCCTGAAGGTACTCGAACGTTAACTACGTTATGGTGCGACGCAAACATCTGACTGTAGACATAATCCCAAACATGGAAAAATCTGTCAAACAAAGTATCAAAACTAAACTGCAGTCAGCATCATCTGTGGGGGGGCACGGTGGCTCAGCGATAGAGCTGTCGCCTCACAGCTAGAAGGTCCTGGGTTCGATTCCTGCCTGGGACGCTGTGGGCGCAGAGGGTGTGTCCCCCCCCCCTTCTCCCCGTGCTCCCCAGGGGTTCCTCCATACAACATCGGTATGGACCCCCACTAAAAACATGCAGAAGATTGTCATCTGACCAGTGACGACTACAACCAAAGTTGGTCCCCAAGCACTGTACACAAGAAAGCTGCCCACTGCTCCTGGCCTGCCCACCGGAGGAAGGACACGCCTGGATGGGATAAATGCAGATACTGTGTTTCACCGGCGACCGTCAGCATGAGTGTGTGTGTGTGGCCGCATGCATGTGTTGGGTTGTCGTGTGACAAATGAAGACGGGTTTGTCCGTCTAGTTCTTCTTCTTCTTCTTCTTCTTCTTCTTCTTCTGTACATGACTGTTACCTCTCACTATATAAACGACAAGTGGAGCCTCATCTCTTGTTTTTATATCGAGTAGTGACTGACTCATTATTACTAAAGAAAGCACTGGTGGTGGTCAGTCACACTGACTGGATTCAAGATTCAAGATTCACTTCATTGCCCCACGGGTGGGAAACTTGTCTTGGGCTAACACTGGACTGGAGAGTCTGCACAACTTGCAGCACATAGCACAGTATTGCGTTGTTCAGGGCTGTAGTTTACACTGCAACACTTGTTGATTGTGGGCCAAATGGTCATGACAAAAATAAAATAAAAAGTATATTTGTATTTTTTAACTGCTTTGGGGTGAATTCTTAATGTAATATATTTTAAAGCAGCTACGAGCAACTTTTTCGATTGTTATTAAACAGTATAAATTTAATATCAATGCATCACATCTTACCTCTAATAGTCGACGAGACCAACGCAGAGTAGTCTCGCTTGAACCCTGAGTGAATCGGCCAGTGTAGTCTGTCTGTGGCCAGGGAAGATCAGGAAGTGAAATGAAACGGTTTGCAGCAGCCACTTCGGCCATAACCACAAAATAACTTCCAAAAAACCTGTTAGAATATAACGAGAGATGTTCGCGAGAGTATGCGTGGCGTTCACATTGTTTATGCTATGTTGCTAGGCAGCGCGAACGGGGTAGGCAGGCAGCTGCGTTTCACTTCCGCGTTTCACTTCCGGGTAGCCGGGCCGGCGGTAAGGAGAGAGAGAGAGAGAGCCCCCTGTTGACGCGAGTTTAGACAGACACAGACTTAATAATCATCCAAGGGAGCAATCTCCAATTCACATGGCTTTGGTCTCAGCTACTACTATTATAGGTAAGATGTGATGCATCAATATTGTAATTATACTGTTTAATAACAATAGAAAAAGTTGCTCGTAGCTGCTTTAATGATGCACCAGGTTAGAGTTCCTAGTCTAATTTACAGCTTTTGTTCTGAGAATCTTTTTCATATCCAAGCAAAATTTGTATTTTAAGTTAAAAACTCTCAAGTAACTAAACACTCATTTTGAAGCTATTTCTGCCCACATCATATTTTTGAAAGATGCAATACTGTCAACATTCTGGGAGGGGGGTTGGTCTTTGCCATTTTCAACAGTTTCAGCCATTAAGTACTGATATTTCATATTAATTTGCTGTCAAATGTCAATATTAATACCAGTATTGATGTGTTACATAACTGGACAGTCATGTAATTCAGATTACAGCTCAAAAAACATGTTTTAGTATCACTAACCGAATCGATATTGAATCGAATCGTGATTAATCGATTCGGAACCTTGTGAATCAGAATCGAATCGATTCATGAAATTTGAACCGATACCCAGCCCTAATAATGAGTAATGTCTGCTACAAGGTGTAGCCAATTAATTTGATCAGAAATCAACAAAATCAATATGATAAGATATGAAACAGTGTTTGGTTATGTTGTGTGAAACAGTAATTTTTGATTATATCAACTAATTAACTAGAACGACCGCAACGCAGACTTATGCCTCCGCCATTAGTTGATTCTTGAGTCCAAATCGCCATTTGAGGCAAATTGGAAGAAATTCCGTCAAGGCGCTCCTGTGATGTTGCGTTACAGAGCTTGGAAATTGGGTGTGTGAGGTCACAGTGACCTTGAACTTTGACCACCAAAATGTAATCAGTTCATCCTTGAGTCCAAGTGGACGCTTGAGGCAAATTCAAAGAAATTCCATCAAGACATTCCTGAGATATCGCGTTAAAAAGCTTGAAAATGGCATTCGAGAGGTCACAGTGACCTTGACCTTTGATAACCAAAATGGAATCGGTTCATCCTTGCGTCCAAGTCGGTGTTTGAGCCAAATCAGAAGAAATTCTATCAAGCCGTTCTTGAGATATTGCGTTAAGGAACTTGGGAATGGCGTTCGAGAGGTCACAGTGACCTTGACCTTTGACCACGAAAATGTAATCAGTTCATCCTTGAGTCCAAGTCGATGTTTGAGGCAAATTTTATGAAACTCCGTCAAGGCATTTCCGATATGTTGCGCTAACAAGCTTGAAAATGGCGTTCGAGAGGTCACAGTGACCTTGGCCTTTGACCTTTGACCACCAAAATCTAATCAGTTCATCCTTGAGTCCAAGTTGATGTTTGAGGCAAATTTGATGAAATTCCGTCAAGGCATTCGTGAGATATCGCATTAACAAGCTGGAAAATGGCGTTTGAGAGGTCACAGTGACCTTGGCCTTTGACCTTTGACCACCAAAATCTAATCAGTTCATCCTTGAGTCCAAGTTGATGTTTGAGGCAAATTTGATGAAATTCCGTCAAGGCATTCGTGAGATATCGCATTAACAAGCTGGAAAATGGCGTTTGAGAGGTCACAGTGACCTTGACCTTTGACTTTTGACCACCAAAATCGAATCAGTTCATCCTTGAGTCCAAGTCGATGTTTGAGACAAGTTTGATTAAACTCCGTCAAGGCATTCCTGAGATATCGCGTTAACAAGCTTGAAAATGGCGTTCGAGAGGTCACAGTGACCTTGACCTTTGACCTTTGACCACCAAAATCTAATCAGATCATCCCTGAGTCTAAGTCGATGTTTGAGACAAATTTGATGAAATTCCGTCAAGGCATTCGTGAGATATCGTGTTAACAAGCTGGAAAATGACGTTTGAGAGGTCACAGTGACCTTGACCTTTGACCACCAAAACCTAATCAGATCATCCTTGAATCTAAGTCGATGTTTGAGGCAAATGATGAAATTCCGTCAAGGCGTTCCTCAGATATCGCGTTAACAAACATCGTACGGACGGACAAGCCGGATCCATAATGCCTCCGGCCTGGCGATCGCCGGCGGAGGCATACCAACACAAAATATGATTACTTGGCCATTTAACCACATTGCAAGAAAGTATTTTTAAAGTGTATCTTTCTTTTGACAGCGATGAGGTCTTTTCAACATCAAGGGGATCCAGACCAAACGTGAAGAAGGTCTTGATAGTCATTACGGATGGACAATCTCATGATAGGCATTTATTACAAGATGCAGCAGACTCAGCTGAGAGAAAAAGCATTGTCCGATTTGCAATTGGGGTAAGATATTTGCCTCACTTTGACATATACTGTAGATCAATAGTGAGATACTCTATTCTGAATCCCAGCAACCAATGACCAGAGATAAGAAGTTGGGTTACTTTCCCTTTACATTTGAATATGAGTTCTGGGCCCTTGTGCACCAAGTTTAGAAAACTAGGAATCAATTCCTACTCCTAGGGTGTAAGACTGGAGATGATGCACCATGGCTGCAGTTATGGAAATCGCGCCATCTCCGTGGGCTCCCAAAATCATGACTGACAGTCAGACAGACACCGCCCACCCACCTAGGCGCCATTGTGCAACTGTGCGCCATCAGCTCATACTACATCACAGTTGCTTGATTGAGATCAATGATGACATCACAGTTGCTCGAGTGACATCAATGATGACATCACTGATGACATCAAAATTGCTCACGACATCAGTGATGACAGCACTTCCATCACAAATCGTGACTGACACCGCCCGGAACCCACTGACACCACCACAGACACCACTTACCCACTTTTAACTAAGAAGATGATATGTGCTCAGAACAAAATACTGTAAAACCTTAGGAGGTGAATAGCTCACATTGTAACATCGACAAGATTGACCTGCCCTCTATGTATCAATAAACAGATCAACTCTATCACACAGTGCAGTATACCTCTGAAACACTTTTTGTTCATATCTCTAGGTGGGAGGTGCATTTGATACACCTTCAGCAAAAGAAGAATTGGACACCATTGCATCCTCTCCAAAATCAGAGCATATGTTTAGAGTGAACAACTTTGCAGCACTTGAAAAACTGAGGGAGAGCTTGCAGGACAGACTCTTTTCTATTGAAGGTATAGTTCCCACACAATAATTACTTTCAGCTGAATTGAGATGTTTGAGTTGCAAAAATGTAATTATTTCATGTTTCATTTCAAATTAATTCTCCAGAATGTGATTATAGATTAATGAACAGGAAAATATGAGCAAGATACTTATACTTACCACCTTTTTACTCAAAGAAATAATAATCAATGGCTAATTACTTCATAATTACTAATACATTACAAAGCTACGTACGTACAATAAAATTGTGAGCAAATGTACATACTGCCATATTTGACATCAAAGATGATGGAACATGTATTATACAGGTTTGCTATAAAAGCACCATTTCTCCATCTCAAATATCATAATCGTGGGTCCACTTGTTTTCTATCTTGACTATCGTCAGCTCTTCTGGATGACTGGAAATCAGACAAATGGAAATGTGTTTAGTATTCATTTGAATCATCTATTTTGTAGCTGCTAGATATCAAGGCAGGGTTCCTCCACATTGTCATGAATTAGATACTTTTACCAAACCTTGATTTGTTTGGACGGTGTTACAGCTATTTTCTAATGTAACGTTGCTTAGTGAGACAGAATAGAAAAACAAACTGCTAACATTAGCGAAGCTAGCTTTTCTCCATGGCGTTTCTAAGTGTTTACACATTACTTGCTCCTGGCCAATCCCGGCGCTTGACTGCTGCGTAGGCACACAGGGCGTGGTTTTGGCATAACCACGGTGGGTTTCGTAATAACGCTGTGTGACCGGCCGGCCAGACTCACTTGTACCGGAATCAGAGTCACCAACAGATGGAATTAAAATGTGTCAGATGGTGGTTTTGTACGCGGGAGACAAAGCAGACGAGTTCTGACTAACCTAACGTTGGCTGGCATGACAATGGCATCTTAGCGTCTAATGTTAGCATCGCAAGCGGGATTCTAGCTAACGATCAAGCAAATTCTGGGATTACTAACGTTACCCAACATGTAATTCAAGATCGCTAAAATGTGTCGTTGACAATATGACTGCTGTCTGTTAATGTTAGACCATCTAAGAGCAGCTACTGTATCTGCTACGGTTTTTCACTGCAGTGCACAGTGAGACTATCATTTTACAGCACACTGTGGGATATGTCACTAATCACACAGTAATGTGAACGTCTACAATCATGACCACCATTACATAATGTTAGGCAAACTACAGATGACTAAATAAATGGTTAGTGATAATTCAATGACAATAGCCAGTGAGCCGCATTGAGTCATTCTGGTAAGAAATTCATAGTGCATCATGAGAACGGTAGATTAATCATTGTGTCCTTAAATGTGCTCCTAACTTTTTCAATTTAGGAGCATAATGTAAGGTGATAATCACATCACAGACACCCAGTTCATAAATGCTGCAATACTTAAAATGCAAAGGCTTCCATCAGTGGGCCATAGGCTCAATCCTCACTGTGTTAACTCAGTTGGTGATAGTGACTATAACAGACATTTATTGACATGAAAATCTTTGAGCGTATCATTTAATAATTTGCCAATATGTATACAACATGACATGTGTTACGATCGAGCATTATAGGTAGGTAGGTGGTTCCTTTAGAATAATGGCCCATTTCCACCGCTGGTATCAACGCGGCCCCGCACAGCTCGTCTCGCCTTTTTGTCTCATTCCACCGATCAAAAACGTGGACAACCCGGGTTGAGTCGGGGTTGAGTCGTGCTGCTTTTGGTCCCTGCTCTGTTGAGGTTCTAGGGCTGTGGACCCGGTACTATATGGTGACGTGAAAACACTGCAGACGACTGATCGGTCAGGCAGAATCGTGTTTACTGTATCTACTGTCAATGCTGGATACCAGTTTAGTTAGCTTACCTTCTCTTCTGTTATGTTATTTCCATCAGTCTTTTGTGTTGCTGCCTTTGGCGCTGGTGAAATAAAATCGATCTCCTTGCTCAGCTTTAACATGCGCTCCTCGGGAAGCCCTTTGTAGTTGGCTCCGCTAGGCCGCAGGCGAAGCCGCGGTCTTGCCTGTTGAGCTGCCGCTGGGGTTCTCCTCGTAGCGCCTCTCCTGTCCACGCGCAGTGCATGCATGTGAGTTTGAGTAACAACAAAGTGATATCCATTCTCCTAGCCGATTGTCACATTTGCCCATGTACACTGTAGGTCATTTAGAGGCACCAGTATTTCATAATCAGTTTAAAAGTTCTGTGTATTGATTTCAATTTAACGTTATACTTATAGCCTACTTCGACTATGGGCGGAGGGCAGATATGCGGTCGCTATGACGACCAGGTGTGGGCGGAGGCAAGTAAACTTTCTATGGAAACAGAGTCTATATCAAGTAGAGCCGAGTAATACCAGATAGAGTGGAGCTGTACTGTGCTGTTATATGTGGTGGAAATGAGCCATAAGTGTAGAGTGGTGAGAGGGATAGACTGACGTCACACAAAGGGGTGGAGTGTTGTTTTGATTCATCAAGTCAATAGGTGGCACCTGGAGCAGGCGGAGACGGTAGCGTTTGGAGTTGCGAGCACACCGCGACGAGCGAGGACGCGGACTCTTGCAACAACAGAGACTTTTTTCCAACAACCGACATGGACCACGGGTGATACACCTTTTCCCCAAACCCCTGAACTTCCATACTGAGAGTGGGCTGGCCGAGTTGACAGACGACGCAGCTGAACAGGGCTCGTCTGATCAGGCACGAGCTGGTCGCAGCAACGCCGTGAACAACAACATCAGGAACGTGAACGACAAAGCTTGGGTGAGTCAAACACGCATGATACCCCTTAGATAGAATTACATTCACCCAGGTAGTCTTACTTTCACATTAAAACACACGTAGGAAAGCACTAAGCTGATTAACCTTAGTGGGGAAACTAGGAATTAGTACGAGCTAGGTTAGTTAGGAGCGTAACAAGTGGGAGCTCGACCGGGAGTGAACATTTGTGACTTGTGACTTGTGACTTGCGTGTTGTTAAGGTATGTATGGTATTCAGGTGGTATAATTGTGGAATCGTTGTGTGGTGTCAGTGTGCTTTGTTTTGGATGCGCGTGTACTGCATGCTGTTGGCTATTAGCTTGCTAAGCGTAGTCAGTGTGGGCTACGGTGGCTAGTGGTGAGTAGGCTAACATGTGCTGTATTGTGTGGTCCTTTGTTGCGTAACGCTGTTTACATGTAGTGGTGCACATTGGACCTTGTTGACTTTGCTGGAGTCTTGAGCCCTTTTCCCACATGCGCTTTGTACCGCAAAATGACCGGAACGTGGTGTAATGCCTGCATGTGGGAAAGGCGCCGTGCCGGTATAAGCGCGACCCCGTCGTCCCCGACATTTCACCAGTTTCGATCCAGTCAGAAGAGCGGTATGCTCTTAAGGGGATGCAAGTGGAAACGGGTCCAGTCATTTTCCGCGACAGCGGTCCTTCAATCATGGGCGAAGTGTAGCCTACACACGTTGCAGCGGGCATAATCTAATCATTCGCGCACATTAAAGCAAACTGGCGAAATGATCTTGTGATAGCCTAATAAGAGCAGTATGTCAGCTTGCTGATTTCCGAAGGCAACCCCGGACACATCAAACGAAGCCAGTCTGTAAAAAGTGCTTCAACGCGACGCAGGTGAACGGATAAACATCGAACCAGCAACTATTTCTCTCAGACACGGATCCCAACTTCTTCAAAGTGCATCATCTAATCATTCGCGCACATCAAAGCAAACTACTTCCACATTTCGCTTAGTGCATTTGCTTTCTCTACATACATAGGCTACAAGCGTTGGGCAGCTTGCCTTGCAAGCCTCTGCCATTCTCGCTTTGTCTGTCCTGTGTCAGGCTGCTGCAAAGTACGGAGGACTGAGTGAAGTTTTGCCGACCCCCCAAATAAGCTCCCCCCTCCCCCCGTCCCCCAACATACCGGCTATTTGACGACTAGATTCCCATATGCGCGCGCTAAGGTGTGAAGGGAAATTCAGGGAAATGTCCGATATTGACTTACAGGTAATTTTCCGGTACGCATGTGGGAAAAGGGCTCTACAGTAACCTGTATGGTGTCCTTTGTAGCTGGTGTGCATGGCTTTTGTTGGGTGCGTTTGAGCGGCCTGTGTGTTGATATGCTGGAATCTTGAGTTTGTGTCTTTGCCTGGCTGCATCAGATTTGGATGTGAATGGTTTTGCTGATAATAGTTTGAGTTGTGAGGCATTGTGGAATGCAATTCATAACACGTTTTTCTATCAGTATTTTGTTGTTGCCTTTGTGGTAACTTGATTCACATAGCCTGTCTGCCTGTCTATTTTCATTGTGTGTAAAGCACTAGTTTACAATGTCATTCGATCCAGCTGAGTTTCTTGACACTGACGTGACGCGCGCGCGCTTGACCAAACTTGATAAATCTAAGCTATGGAAGTTAATGGAGCTCTTAGAATTAGAGGCCCCAGAGGAGGCGAAAAAACCAAAGCTCATAGAAAGCATAATGGTTCACTGTGACCCTGAAGAGAGAGAAAGAGAACGTGTGCACCTGGAGAGGGAGAGAGAGATAGAACGGGTGCGCCTGGAGAGGGAGAGAGAGATAGAACGTGTACGCCTGGAGGGAGAGAAAGAGAGAGAGCAGGCACGATGGGAAAGTGACAGGGAATTACAGCGTGATAGAATGAAAATGGACTTTGAATCTCAAAAGTGGGAACATGAGAAAATTAAACTTAATCTTGAGAAAGCTAGGATTGCTTTGGATCGACAAAGTCAGGAGCAGAAAGCAATTTTTGATGTGAATAAATGCTTTTTCTTGGTGCCCAAGTTTGATCCTGAGAAGGTAGAAATATTTTTTGAGATGTTTGAAAAAATCGCCCTGCAGCGAAACTGGCCTAAAGGAGAGTGGGTGACCCTTATACAGGGTTCACTAGTAGGGAAAGCCCAAGGAGCCTATGTTGCTCTGGAACTCAGACACATTGATGATTATGGTGTAGTCCGACAGGCAGTGTTAAAAGCTTTTGAGCTGGTTCCAGAAGCGTATAGACAGCGATTTAGAACAGAGAGAGTAGAACCAGGAAAGACATATTTGGATTTTGCACGACAGCAGGAGGCAGCTTTTGATAAGTGGCTAAGAGCCAGCGAGGTGTATGACTTTAAGGAGCTGCGCGAGATAATCATGCTAGAACAGTTTAAGCAGAGTCTGCCGAGAGTCATGCAGACATATTGAAATGACCTGGAAGTCAAAACTGTTTCTAAGGCTGCTGAAGCATCTGATAATTATGTCCTGATTCATGAAGAGTCTTGGCGTGACAAACCCAGTGGTCAGGTTAAAAGGACAGGGGAGTTTGAGAAACGATCCACTGAGAGGAGTGGTGGTAGTTGGCGCCCTCCTCCCCCTGTGCATTTACAGCATGGTGGGCGATATCAGCATAAGCCTTCTCCTTTCCCAGGAGATATAATCTGCCATTATTGTCACAAACCTGGTCACATGAAGTCACGTTGTCCAGCTCTCCAAAAGAGAGAGACTCCTAGAGGAGATGGTCGCTCTGTTCCCTGCAATCTAATTGGTGTGAGTCCAGCCCAAAAACAACTGGACACTGTTAGTAAAATAGGCGTTACAGAAACAGTTGGTAAAGCCGACTTGAAAATGTTTGATGGTTTCTTGTCTGAAGGCAACGTTGCAGTTGAGGAAGGGGTAGCCGAAACACCGGTTACAGTTCTCAGAGACACAGCGTCCGGTCAGTCTGTCATGGTTGCGGGTACGATAGATTTACCTGAAACTGCTGCCCTGGGGACTTTTGTGCCCATTCAAGGTTTTGGAGGAGCGTATAGCGCTGTTCCTCTTTATTCAAGATTCAAGATTCAAGATTTATAGAGTTTTTGTCAGGACAAACATCTTTCTTGGATATGCACATGTGGCGGTGGCGCCCGAACTTCCAGTGAAGGGTGTGGCTTTCCTGTTAGGGAATGATTTGGCCCATACACATGTAGTAGTGACCCCCATCTTGTCTCCAACTCCCTGTGAAGTCGCGGAGACTAAGGCGTTAGAGGAGGAGTATCCAGAGGCATTTCCAGTCTGTGTAGTCACCCGTTCACAGACAAAAGCTGTTGTAGATCCCACTACTAGTGATGAGGATGATCTAGTAGAGGCGCCTGGGTCGGAGGATCCTCCCTCAATTGATTTAGCGGGCACAGTCTTTGCAAAATGGTGTGGAGTGGAGGAGTTGCCCATGTTGACTCGAGACACACTAGTTGCAGAGCAGGAAAGGGATCCCACTCTGAGCCCTCTCAGACAGACAGCTTCTACCCCTGAGGAAGTAAAAAATCTGGCTGAGGGTTTTTTTCTTAAAGATGACGTCCTCATGAGAAAGTGGAGACCCCCGCATCAACCTGCTACAGATGAGTGGAGTATACATGAGCAGATAGTCCTGCCTCAGGGCTATCGCGAGGAGGTGCTACGTTTGGCCCATGAGACACCGTTAGCTGGCCATTTAGGCATTAGGAAGACTCAGGCTAAGGTTATGAGACATTTCTACTGGCCTAAACTCCATCGAGACGTGGTAGCTTTCTGTCGTTCATGTCACCCTTGTCAGCTGGTAGGGAAACTTTCTAAAGGGCCATTTTCTAAAGTAGTCATAGATTGTGTCGGCCCTTTACCTAAAACTAAGAAAGGTAATGAATTTTTGTTAACTATAATGGATGTCACCACGAGGTTCCCTGAGGCTGTTCCTTTGAGGAACATCAAAGCTAAAACCATCATAGAGGCATTAGTAGGGTTCTTTTCTCGTGTTGGGTTACCAAAGCAAGTGCAGCATGACCAGGGAACCAATTTTGTATCTGGAGTCTTTCAGGAGGTCATGTGTGAGCTTGGCATTTCACAAGTAGTTTCTTCAGCATATCACCCTCAGTCCCAGGGAGCTCTTGAACGTGCTCATCAGACGTTAAAGACAATGATAAAGACATACAGCATTCAGTTTCCTGGAGATTGGGATGTAGCTCTTCCATTTTTGCTGTTTGCTATCAGAGATTCTGTGAGTGAGTCTACTGGTTTCACCCCCTTTGAACTAGTGTTCGGACATGAGGTTAGGGGTCCCCTGAAGTTGTTCAAGGAACAGTTACTCCAACCTGAGTCAAATACAACAACCATGTTGCAGTATGTATCTGAATTTAAAAATCGTTTGTCGTCTGCTTGCCAGGTGGCTAGGGAGAATCTTCTCCAAGCCCAGAACCGTATGAAGGCTCAGTTTGATCAGAAGGCCGTTGACCGCCGTTTTGCAGTTGGAGACCAAGTCCTTGCCTTGGTGCCACGGCGTGTATCTGGTCTGAGTGCCTCCTTTTGTGGTCCATACACTGTGTTGAAAAAGGTGGGGGACAAAAATTATGTCATCAGTACTCCTGAGGGCAGACAAAAGTCTAGGTTGTGCCATATTAACCTGTTAAAGCAGTATCAGGGTCGTTCAAGTGGGCCATCTGTTGCCTGTGCAGCTATGGGGCAGTTGCCTGAGGAGGAGGTTAGTGGAGAGGTGGAAACTGTTGGGTTTCACCTGGGGAACTCTGAGGCTCTCAAGACGATCGAGGATCAGCTGGTGCACATACCGGCAGAGTGGCGGTCTGAGCTTAGGGCTCTAATCGATGAGTTCTCCCCTCTTTTCCAGGATGTCCCAGGACGTACAACTCTAGCTGTTCATGATGTAGATGTTGGCAGTGCGACACCGATTAAACAACACCCATATAGGATGGCCCCCTTTAAATTGCAGAGTTTGAGGGAGGAGTTAGCGTATATGTCGGATATTGGTGCGATAGAACATGGGCAAAGTGAGTGGATGTGTGGATTCTATAGGAGATTTGTTCCTAACTTTGCTGCAGTCACTGAACTCTTGACTAATCTTCTTAGGAAAGACATCAAATTTGTATGGACAGAAGCCTGTGAGCATGCATTTGGAGGTGTGAAATCTATACTGGCATGTGAACCTGTGTTGCTTGCGCCAAACTTTGAAATACCTTTTAAACTTGCAGTGGATGCCTGTGACATTGGCGTGGGGGCCGTACTCTTACAAGCTGATGCAGATGGACTAGAAAGACCAGTGGCATATTTCTCAAAGAAGCTAAACAAACATCAGAAGGCTTATTCAACTATTGAGAAGGAAGCTCTGGGTCTCATCTTGGCCGTTAAGCATTTTGAAGTGTATGTGTCTCATTCAGGTCGAGAGGTTGTGGTGTACACAGACCACAATCCCCTGTCTTTCCTAGCCAAGTTCAAAACATCAAACCAGAGAGTGTTCCGATGGGCACTGGCTTTGCAGCCGTACACATTGGTAATACAGTACCTGGCAGGAAAAGATAACGTCTTGGCAGATGCCCTGTCTCGTATGCCAGTAGGGGAGCCTAGCTGAGCATTCCTTCTTCCAGTTTTTGGTTTAGTTTGTACACTCACCTGTTTTTCTTCCTGAGAGGAAGAGGATCATTTTGATATCTCTGATTTGATTTATGCAGCAGATATTACAAAATTGTATAGATAAGTTTACTTATAAATAAAAGAGGAGATGAGAGGAGGAAAATATACAAAAAAATATATAAAATATGGTGTGGGTGTTACTTTATTTTCTATATGTTTTCTTTTATGGGGGGAGACGGTGTTACGATCGAGCATTATAGCAGTAGGTAGGTGGTTCCTTTAGAATAAGTGTAGTGGTGAGAGGGATAGACTGACGTCACACAAAGGGGTGGAGTGTTGTTTTGATTCATCAAGTCAATAGGTGGCACCTGGAGCGGGCGGAGACGGTAGCGTTTGGAGTTGCGAGCACACCGCGACGAGCGAGGACGCGGACTCTTGCAACAACAGAGACTTTTTTCCAACAACCGACATGGACCACGGATGATACACCTTTTCCCCAAACCCCTGAACTTCCATACTGAGAGCGGGCTGGCCGAGTTGACAGACGACGCAGCTGAACAGGGCTCGTCTGATCAGGCACGAGCTGGTCGCAGCAACGCCGTGAACAACATCAGGAACCTTCTTCTTCTTCTGCACTCTTCACTTTTACTGTGGCTTTCCTGCATTCTTGGAACCCTGACTGCCACCTGTTGGCTAACTCTTGTAACAGAGGGCAGCATTTGTATTAATAAAATAAATGCATTTGTTTATTTTAATTATGGATCATAATACAATGCAATTCCAAATGCACTTTATGTTAAAAGTAGCCACACAGTGAGAAAAAATAAAGTGAGAAAAAATAAATCATGTATTGGGGAAAAAAAGTGATGCATCGATTTAAGATGCATCGATAATCGTTTTATAATCGAATCATAGCCCTCTGAATCGTAATCGAATCGAATCGTGAAGCCAGTGAAGATTCACAGGCCTAGTGAAATGCATGGCTCGTTATGGACACAGAGTGTTACATTAAGAAATCATTACTGTCTTCATTCATTTTGCTATCACAGGATCTCAATCTAGTGGCGACTCGCTGAAAATGGAAATGGCTCAGGAGGGATTCAGTGCAGTTTATGTGCCTGATGGGGTAATCAACACACACACACACACACACACACACACACACACACACACAAACGCTCACGCCTTTGTTGCTGAAAAAGAGACCAATAATACAGAATGTAACGGACGTATTTCTCTGTATATATTTACTTCTTTACTCATTTCTCTGGATTTTCTTCATGGTGAACGCACAATTGTACTTCAACTTCATCATGAAATAGCTTAGAACTTTATGGAAATATGGAACAAAATGGATCAGGAAAGATTGTTCAATAAAGATTGTCTACTTAGGGGGGAATTCAGATGGCTACTGTTGGTGCCTTCGGATGGAAGGGGGGCTACCAGGTATACTCCAGCAGAAGCCAGAGAACCGCCACCCCTGAGGCTGATTATATGCAGCACGACAGTTATCTAGGTAAGAACATTAATACCAAACTATGAATTTAATGCACAACTTGGAAACAAGAAAAAGGCAACATGAGATGGATGGCGCATATGAGAGAGCTTTGCGGAAGGGATTAGTTAAATGAGGAATATTGCCTTGTATTTCAGGTCCTGTTTTGGATGGACAGTCTATGGTGGCATAACAGCAATAGGCCTATTTCACAGGAGCCATTTTGTGTCTAAAAGGCAGGGTAAACACAGGTGCAACCCAAACATTAATGGGGGCCAAAGCACTGGAACATCTAAATGGATTTGGAAGTTGGAAACCTTCATTAATGTTTCGGTTGCACCTGTGTTCAACCTGCATTTTAGGCACAACATGGATGCTGTAAAAAAGGTCAATAGTTCAGTAGCTGGCCTGCAAACATATTCACTGTTTGCTGAACATAAAACATTTTTTCTCCATAGAAACAGACAATGTTCTATCAATGCATGAATGCAAGATACAGGATTTGATGCTAAACAAATCCAAATACATCCTGGCCTCATCTGTGCTCTTTTATCCTAGGTTACTCCATGGCAATTGCCAAAACACAGAATGGCATTGTAACAATTGCAGGCGCACCAAGATACAATCACAGAGGGATAGTAATCGCTCTCTCGACAACTACTAGACAAATGAGTGACCCCTCTAAATGGAAGGAACAAATGATTGACCCTGAGGTTTGTGCTCAAACAATTGGATTGCTATTCTTAGAAGGCAATGTAAAGCAGAACAATATTTTCTTAAATGGAAACATTTCTTCTTCTTTATATTGGTTTATATGGATGATTTATGGCTCATACAGTTTCAGATTGGTGCATATTTTGGGGCCGAGGTTTGTGCCATGGATGTGGACCATGACCCTAACCAGTACACTGACGTAATCCTCATATCTGCTCCTATGTTCATGGACACAGATAGAGAGGGAAGGGTTTACATCTGCAGCATAACTGTTTCGGTAAATTGTGGTTTTATTTTGTGCATTTAAATCCATCTCCATTTGCTATTGGGCGTGACGTTTAAAACATTAATTCTCATCTCTCCCCCCCCTCCCCCAGACACACACACACACACACCAGAACGTTGACTGTCGATTCGAAGCTCCACTAATACTCAAAGGGGATGCAGTTGGAAAAGGAAGGTTTGGGTCGTCTCTTGCCCCACTGCCTGACCTTAACAGTGATGGATTCAATGATTTGGCTGTTGGGGCACCTTTGGAGAATGATGGTCAAGGAAGCATTTATATATTCAATGGTGGAAGAGGAACAATCGACCCTACATCACAGGTGTGTGAGAATCAAAGCTACAGCAGCTACGAAACTGAAGCTATTTTCATAGCTATGAAAATACAACCCAGAGATTACAATTTTGATCACGTAAATGAAAATATTCTCCCCAATTTACATAGAGAATTGCTGGCTCTGAAGTCCAGTCAGGACTGCAGTTCTTTGGCCTGTCGATCAGTCAGTCTTCTTTTGATCTTAGTGGAGACGGGCTTCCTGATTTGGCAGTGGGCTCAAAGGGCAAAGTGCTCTTACTCAGGTAACTGTGTTATTGTTGTACTCCCTTATATAATGTGTATTGTATTTTTTTAAATCACTTTCTATGAGATTGTAAGCATAGCAGTTTTGTGAGTTCCACGATTTGAAGTGGAATACAGCTGAAGCAGGGCTCTAGCTTCAGGACCTCACGTCATCCCAGGGATGATAAAAATACAGTCGGCGAGGATATAAATTAATTTGGGGACGGATTTGGGACGGAAGTTGAAAAAATAAAGAAAACGCCTATGTTACAATGAATAGCGATGAAAATGAAGCTGATGCACATTTTGTGTAGCACACACAGTACTTATGATAACACACACACACACATACACACACCACACACACACACACACACACACACACACCACAGGCGCACCAAGTGTTGCCAACTTGGCGACATTATCACGAGACCTAACGACTTTTCAGACCACCCTGGTGACTTTATTTCTCAAAAGTGACTAGCGAAAAATCTGGTGACTTTTTCTGACCATGGAAATCAATGTTAATGTTTTGAATCCCAAAGCATTTGGCAACAAATTGGTTTGGCTGATGCTGGTTTTCTCTACTTGTCTAATCCAGAGAGGTCACAGTGCTTCCCACACGCAGCATCTCCGCTGAGCAGGGGCAGTAGAATAGGGTCCACTCCCCATCATACTACAGGGTTCCTACTAGGGGTGCTTAAAAAAATCGATTCTTGAAAGGATCGCGATTCTTAATGCCACGATTCCTGGATGGACTCCCAACTCCCAAGAATCGATTCTTCGTCGTATTGCAGGCAGCAATGTCTAATTTTTAATGCTGTGGTTGTCTTTTCGAGTTGGACGTGAAGGCAACAACACTGCATGGAACCAATGATGTCCGTTGAAAAAAAGCATGTGATCCACTCATCAGCGGAAGAGCGGAAGGGTTCTGCCGCTCTGTAAACAAGCCAACTACGTGTTAGCTAGCTGGCATGAAGACTCACATAAACAGATGGAATTAAAATGTGTCAGATATGGTTTTGTACATGGGAGACAAAGCTACAGTTGCAGCAGACAATAGTTCTACAGTAGCTAGCGTCAGCTGGCTGGCATGAATGAGATCGCTAGTTAGCATTTTACTGTTGATGGGTAGCATTAGCGATGTTGTCATTAGCAGCTAGTAAGCTGCTCACACATGCAGCATATGTGACAACACAGTCGTGAAAGCAGCCAGCTAGCTGCTCGCAATCTTCAAAAATACTTGACTATCTGATTATGCATGCTGTCTGGTAGACCATCTATAATTTAGCAGCTATCTGAATATGCGGCTATGGTTTCAACAATCTTTGCTCCCTTTATCAAACTAATAGCAGCTAACGTTACCTGGATATACTCAACAACACCCAGTGTCTAACGTTTATTAGTCTTTGGTCAGTGATTTTACTGGATGCAGCTAGGGCAAACACTATTGTCTCTGATGCTGCAGGTGTTTATTCAGAACACTGTCATCTGCTTGCCTTACTATGTTACACTGTGGGATATGTCCACCAAATCAGCATTATGATAATAATAATAAAATAAACTATTTGTATAGCACCTTTCTTAAAATGTTACAAAGTGCTTGTACATCAGAATAAGCACACCAAAGACCAAAGGTATAATAAGGCAAGACAATTATAAACAAGCACAGAATAATTAAAATAGCTTGTATCAATACAGTTACAACCTTACAGTAAGGGTGCTTTCTCACTGGCGCCCCGGTACCGTTCCCGAGCACACTTGTCCCCAAATTGACCCCAGTTTCTGAACACTTGCGAGTGTGAACGTTGTGTTCCGTTCCGTTCCGTTCCGTTCTGCACCCGCAACAGGGAACTGTGACAGGATCCACTTGAAAAGGTGGTCTGGGGAGGGCTTTGGCGTGCCCGGGCACGGAACACTTGCCAGTGTGAAAGCCAACTGTTCCGAACCTCATAGACACCAATCGGGCGAGATAAGGGCACATCTTCCAGTAACAATACCATCATATTATAGGCTATTCTTTGGCTGAAACTTTAGCTCAGACAAACATGAGCCCACAAAGACAGTCTTCCATCTCTACATTAGACACAGACACAGAGTAGTCTCTTGTATTGTTACTAACTTTAGGACATATTATTGTTAACAAATACTAACTGGATGGTATCAGGCAGTTAGAAGAAGATACACCAGTTCTCAATTTGAGTGGTATCCCTCTTATTTTATCGTACCATAAAAAGACTAATCAAGTGCTTACTGTACTATTCAACTATAAGAATTACAAAGCAAAGGAAATTATTCATATATTTGGCTAAAGTTTGCTTCCTCTGTTCTGCCCACTTCCAGATCACAGCCTATAGTAATGGTAAAAGCACAAGTGTCATTCAACCCAACCAGAATTCCTCTTCATAACGATGAGGACTGCTCAAATCCCTTGAGGAACACAGCTAAAATCTGCTTTACCATGACGCCACACTCACAAGTACAGACAGGTTTGTGACCTTCCTTACTTTTTATAAACAAATTTTATAAACCATTCTCTCTCTACTTGAATACTTATGTATGACGTTAACCCTTTAATGAAACTTTAATCTGTTCCAGCTCAAGCAAAGATTAATTATACTTTCACACTGGATTTCACCCGCAAGCCCCCAAACCACCGAGCTTCAATGGACATCGATCGGAAACGAGAGGAGACCAAATCTTTTACTCTTGACCTCCAACGACAACGATGCTTTAAGCATAAATTCTTCATTGAGGTGTGTTGTTTATATGGCAGTTTGATTCTGTTGGGTTTTGAATAACATTACATGAACCTAGTAGTTCAGTATGAACTACAGCAACAACAGGACCCTTGGGACGGCTGGGTGACCTGCTGTCCAGAGCCTGTCCCAATAGTAACAGTAATGTCACATTACTGAAAAATCTCAGTTTTGTTCTGTACAGCGCTGATCGTTTTTTCATCACAGTGCTTTCTTGTTACAGGCTTGTCCAGATGATGCTCTCAATGAACTTTCTAATGAGCTTAGATTCACCTTTGAGGGTATACCTTCTGTGGAGAAGCTCAAGCCAAGTCTTGCCCAGCAGGCTCAGACCAAAACCAACCATCCTGTAAGTTTTCTTTTATGAGTGATTTCCTTTATTTATTTGTTTTAATTATTTGCTAACAGCTCTGGTATGTGGATGATCTTTACTGAGTCTTAGTTCATAAACTGAATTTTTAATTAATATAAAATAAGGAGCTTTCTGTTACATTGCATGTCATCAGAAGGCCATCATATTTTATGTCCTGGCTGTGTTACATTACATACATACATATTTACAACTTTATCATAAATATTTTACAAGTTTTGTGGAATTAAGAAAACAACTTGTTTTTTTAATTAAAGGTTGTGTGGTTTACACTATTTAGTGAGTTATTGATGAGTTTCACAGCCCCTAGTGTCAAAATGCGTACTGATGAGACAATGTAAACTTAGTTTGAAGTCAACTAACTTCAGTATTTTCCAGTGCAAACAGAATGGCCAGAAGTATTTTTAAACAAACTTTAATGCAAGACAAGAACCCCACCTCCGAATGAGCACCTCTCCACTTTGATCACACATTTTTAAGCCAAGCAGCGTTCCTTTTTTTCTACTTTAAACTTTAATGTAAATTCCATTTATGTATGACAGTTAAGTAGGCAGTTTTATCATTTATCATGTCATTGTTGGCTGTTTATTGTTTGCTACAAACCGTTTGTATTCACATGGTTGACTTCATCCCCTCTACCACAGTTAGGGTTTGAGATCAACTGTGGCGCTGATGGCAAATGTGTTGATTTGCTCAAAGTGGATTTCAACTTCACCAGGTGAGAGGGTTGGGCTGTGTAGAGCAAGGATGATACATTGTAGCTCTGTGTTCTGACATTTAAACAATGACACTGATAAGCCTGATGGGTGCACTGTGATTGTTTCATTCTGATGAAACTTGGTAACATGATTAATTTGGGACAAAACATCACACTGATTGGCTCAATTGTATTTTCTTTTTAATCTCAGACACCACTGGTCCAATTTTGATCAAACTTGCAGTGATGATGCATTTTGTCACTATGCTCTGGCATAGAAAAAGTACAAGTGGTATTGCTACTGTATAACTAAAGGGCAAACTTTTGAACTTGGATAGGCCATAACTGCTAAATCTAATCTTGATGAACATGGAGAGATGATGCATTTTGTTATGGATTGGCACAAGGTGTGCCAGCCTTTTTTGTGTGTGTGGAGGGGTGACATGTTTCAGTCGTCTCTTTTCTCATATCATCTGTCAGATCTTCAGTGGTTAAAGTGGGCATTGATGAATTGTTGAACGTCACCGTGTCAGTGGAGAACACAGAGGAAAACTCTTACAACAGTCGCGTCATTCTCACATACCCAGCTGAGCTCTCGTACAGGAAGTTCACAGCATTATCACTGCAGGTAACGTATATATATATATCAGTTTCAGGGTCATCTTCCCTGATTCATCATTCATGGTGATGTGAACATCATGCAGTGTTTCTGGTTGACATTTTTGTTTTCTTCATTTTCATAAAGGGAAGAGTTGGAAGAGTCGAATGCAACTCTGTAGACAGTGAAGACGGTTTAACACGGGGAAAGACTGACTGCACCATTGACAAGCCTATTTTCAAAAGCAACACCAAGGTTCGTCCTTTGTGGCCAAGCCTTTCTTCAGGTCTCACACTGCTGCAGTGACCGTTAACCAACACAGGAGGCGCTGTGATTACAAGACAGAATTTTGAGTCAACAAATATCATCCGTTTCATTCTAGGCCCTCTTCATCGTCTCCTATGGGATAGACAGCAACAGTCAACTTGACAGGAAGATTCATATTACTGCAAATGCCACCAGGTACTATTCATCTGGAAATCTTAAACACTACAAACTGTGTGTGTGTGTGTGTGTGTGTGTGTGTGTGTGTGTGTGTGTGTGTGTGTGTGTGTGTGTGTGTGTGTGTGTGTGTGTGTGTGTGTGTGTGTGTGTGTGTGTGTGTGTTTCTTAACACATTCACTGCCAGCCATTTTTCAATACTGTAGTTAGCTTCTGCCAAGGTTTTTTTTTTAGGATTCTGGCTCATCTTTCAAGAGCCGAGGATTCGTTTCTGTTAGGATTTTGTGAACACACAATATCTCAAAAGAACTAATAGAATGTGTGCTTTCTCTGTCTAAAAGAGTTAGTTTGTAGAGTTAGTAGTTATGTAAGCATTAGCAGTTGAATACAGCATGGTTTCAGCATCAGAAAATTTATTCTGAGATAAACGGCTTTTTGTGAAATTCGATAGAACAGTCACTTTAACCATTCATTTTTGGCATCAGTAAGACGTCAGACATCTAAACAATAGTTTTGAACAGTAATTTCCTCCATAACAGCAGGAAACCCCTCTCTGCTTCAAACTCCTCCCTCTGTGGGCGTTCTCCTCCGCCCTCCTTGGCTCTGCAGCGGGTCTGTCACAAACGAGTTGCTGCTGCCTGGCTGCTGCCTGGCAGTCTGGATGGGGCTCGCTGGATGGGGCTCGCTCGTTTCTTGGCATTTCGGTTGAGAGCTCTGATGAAGCTCTTGCGATTCTGCGCTTATTTATGCTGCGTGTTTCAAAGTGTGCACCCAGTCTATTCTTGGAACCCCCCACCGTTGCCACCGCTGTGCGTCGGTGCGAAAGCGAAAGCGTTTTTGCCATCCATTTTACAGTATGAGAACGGCTTCCTCGCGCTTTTCCCTGAAGTTTTGGCTTGCCTCTTCCTACTCTGGAGAGACATGTCGCCACTCAGTGGGTCGG
Source organism: Poromitra crassiceps (assembly GCF_964638095.1). Taxonomy (NCBI): domain Eukaryota; kingdom Metazoa; phylum Chordata; class Actinopteri; order Beryciformes; family Melamphaidae; genus Poromitra; species Poromitra crassiceps. The sequence goes on along the minus strand of NC_139626.1, from coordinate 24,400,421 downwards.
TAAAATAGATTATACACATTCAATACCTCCAATATTTGTATAAAAGACGTAAAAGGGTTGGATCCACGTCCCACCGTAAAAAAAAAAAAAAAAAATTTAAGCCGAGATATCTCGTCTTTGGCAGTCAACCGTTGGATTATGTAAGCCGAGATATCTCGTCAATGGCAGTGAACGTGTTAACATACATTAAATTAATTCCTCATCTATTTTAGCGGAAATGAGCACTCCCAAGAAAGTGAACTTTACAAAATGAAAGAAATCGCTGTGAAGTACAGCATTTTTGCTTCAATTTCAATTGAAAGGTTTGTGTTTTTCCTATTCTATTTTAGAAACATATACGATGGATCATTTATTTTAGAACTTTAAAATTAAACTGTGTTACATAATAAAATATCACTTAATTTTTCTTTTCAGTTCACTCAGCTACACCAATTTCAGTTTTGGAAATAATAATTTGCAGAAACCAGTCGAACATTCAATCAAGGTAAAATATCTTATAGAATGATTTTAAGCTTCATTGACCCTGGGGGTTATTACAGACTAATCTGCCCTTTGTCCTCCCTCTCCTGTCAGGTGTTAAATGTTTTGAGAGCGCTCAATATGACTGTGGTGTTCAAGGTGCCAGTGAAGCTTGGTGACAAAGACATCTGGGCAGATCCTAGAAGTATCCAGGTGACATATGTGGAAGCTCAAAGCTGCTGAAACTTACATGTCTCTGTGGCTATATTGTTCATGCAGTTATAGTTATGAGTGTTTAAAGGACAAGGCTGGTGTTTTTCAATGCATTCAGATTGATTAATGCTTACCGCCAACAAATCCTATGAAAATGACAAAAATCTGTGCCTTAAGATAACTCTTGTTATCTTGTGTGGATTTACTACCGTTATGCTTATCGTCGCTGTCGGGCCAGGACCTCGAATGTCACTTTTTTCACTTTTTTATTTTTTGTCATGAATCAATGCCATTGGTCACCCTTCACGTCTCTGTGTGGTTTTTAACAAATGCAACCAATGGAAAAGCATTAAAACGAGCTTGTGAGTAAATCTCGTAACGCCATTCGCCCTCAATCTGTCAGTCAAACCTCGAAATTCCCCCCCTACCTCCGTGTGTACCCCCCCACGCAGGACAATAAACCCGGAAAAGACACACGGCAGACGCGCTGTGTATTTCTCATATCGTTTTGACTAATCCTGGCTTCCTCTGACGTTAATATATCAATCAAATGTTTTCCAGTTATTCCTAGGCTGCAAACCTGTTTTAACATGCAAATCGGAGTGCTTTCTGACGAGAATAAAGTAACGTTAACGTTACGTTATGTCAGACTATTTCTCACCCCATGCGAAAGCCCCCATTCGGCCATGAGAGCGAGGAGGGCTGCTGCTGCTGCTACGCGCGCCCCCGCGGCCTGGAGCTTGGGGGCTCGTGCATGAGTATGCGACTCTCTCCCGCTTGACTGGCCGTGAGAAAGCGCTTCCAAGTCGGACTCATAATATAAACAACATCATTTGAGCTTATCCAGGTAAGATATTTATAAAGTAATGACACATTCAGCGGGAAACTAACTATAATTAAGACATGTGCCAACTTGGACGACATTTGGTCCAGTAGTTTAAGAGCAAACAGGTTTTTTTTACTTCCTGAAAAGTGTCTGTTTTGGAGATTCGAGGTCCTGGAACGACAGCAGCGTTATGGAACATTGTATGAATGCAGTAACAGATCAATTCCGTGTTTGTTTGGTCGCGTCCAGCTCACATCAGCCCCAGTGGAAGCAGGCAGTTAGCTCCTGGCTCATGCTAACGTTAGTATCCACTTCCCCTTAGCCAACGCAACCAAAGACGCCACAATAACGTCCGCTAATTCGTCCATAATCCTTCCCGGCCGTCCTCGTCCTGGGGCTGATCTGGCCGATAAATTGTCCAGATTGCCGTTTTCAAGTGACTTCTATAACTGAATGACTCCGGTGACTGAGGTGAAACGTCCTCTCGTCATGGGTTCACATCATATTCTCAGTTGGGCTAACATGAAACCGCTCTATTTCAGATTCAAGGCTGCCAAAGATACAAAGATGAGGAACCTACTGTCCCAGATTTTGTGGATCAGCTAAAGAAAAATCAGACCGTGGTAAATATTTTTCATATGCAATGTTCCCTAGAAAAATGGCAACAGGCTATAGTTAGAAATGTCCATTATGGCATTTAGTAAGTGTTGTACCTGTAGCTGCTTGTAGATATGCAGGCATATTTCTTAAAACTATTCACTTACATTACACTGCATGTGCGTCCTGGTGCCTCACCTGGTAGCACGCGTACCACTGAGGCTACGTCCTTCAGGTGGCTGACGCAGGTTCAAATCTGACCCAAGGTCCTTTGCTGCATGTTCATCCCCTCTCTCTCCCCACCTTTCCTGTCTGCCTACTGTCCTGTCTAATAAAGGCAAAATGCCCCAAAAATACTCCCCAAAAAAATACATTACATTGTCTTAGAGTTTTCTTTGCTTTCAGTAATAAATATATTCCCTCTCTTAATCATCCATAGGACTGCTCTGTAGCCAGGTGCTCAGTGTTCAAATGCAATAAGTTCATGGGGAAAGATGACCGCGACATTTACAATATCTCTGCCAATCTTAGTTCTGGATGGATAGAACAGGTAAGTAACGTGTATTCTATCTGTAATATTGAACACATTGATTCATGATATTTTATGTTAAATCTGCAGAGCTAAAGCTCAAATGAAACGAGTGCTCATCCTACTCCCTCTTTGTGTCAAACCCATAGATTGGAGTTATGTCTGCCAAATTCCTCCTGATCAGCACAGCCACTCTGGAGTACGACAGAGACCAGTACATCTTCTTTTCAACAGGGTCCCAAAATAACCCCCCTGTCAGAAGGGTAATTACACATTTGTTTAACTTATAAGTGTTTAAAAGACTGAATGTGATTTTTGATCCAAATGTCACTCCCAACTTCTTAGATTGAGGCACAGGTAGAAGTGTATACTGAAACAGACCTCACCAAAGAGATTATTGGAGCATGCCTGGGAGGGCTGGTTCTGCTGGCTTTGATCACTGCTGGCTTATATAAGGTAACACACTGTGGATAATATTTCAGGTTATTACACTGCTTTTCTGAATACTCTATTCTGATTGGCCAATGAAGGCTTCTGGGGTCTGTTATTGGATGTCCAGCTTTCTATGAGCATTTGTTCTTTGGTTTGTTTGAAATGCGTTTTGCATCGCAGTGTGTGGGGGAATTATGGTATACACTTTCAGTATCTATGCGTTAGGGCTGCCGTCGACTAGGGATGGGCATTTCTAGCAAAAACACTATTCGAAATTCGCTGGCCAAATTCGAATTTAATTCGAAATTCGAAAATAAAAATAAAAAATGTAATTTTTTTTTTTTTTTTTTTTGTGAGTGAAATGTTGCATTGTCTCCCCTTATTCTAAGTCTACGGCTTTATTAATTAATATAAAAAGCTTCTGCTGTGGATTTTTAGCTCAAACAAGCATTGCACCACTGAAGTAAAGAACATGTTACATGACATTGACATTTTCGAAAATAAAAAACAGTTTTGACAATCATGAGTGGTTCATTAAATATTTAGTAGGCTCAGGTCTGAGTGCCAAAGGGGTGCCAAAGTCACCCCCTCTCCCTCTTCATGGGATTTCATCCGCCATTCATTTTTCCATAAACCTTGCTTAAAATGCTTATAAAAATTGTTTTACTTGCTCAAACCAAGCGATTTGACTATACTTAGAATCAGGGGAGACAATGCAACATTTCACAAAAAAAAAAAAAAAAAAAGTTTTTTTTTTTTTTTTTTTTTTTTTTCCGAATTTCGAATTTCAATAATAAAAGTCGACCTTGATAATAACAACGATTATTCGAAAATTCGAAATTCGATGCCCATCCCTACCGTCGACCAAAGATTTTCTTAGTCGACTAAGTCATTAGTTCAAGCAATTCATCGATTACCGTAAATTCCGGACTATAAGACGCACCGGTGTATAAGCCGCGGGACCAAAATTGACTATTTTTTTCTTCTATAAGCCGCACCGGTCTATAAGCCGCGGGTGTTTTGATGTTTAATTACCATATGAAAGGGTTCGTGCACAGAGAGGAATGTCGGGAAAGCGATGGCTGTTTGGGGAAGCTCCCATTTATTAACATTTCAACAAAACAAAACAAAAGTCAGGTCACTAATCCCCAGACAAAATCACACAACAATAGGCTATATGTGCAGCAAACCTGTAACCAGAGAAGTCAAGTCACTAATGCTCGTCTTCCTCTTCTTCCTGCGTACTGAAACCACCAAAGTCCTCATCTTCAGTGTCGGAAACGAACAGGTTCAGGGTGGCTTCGTCAACCACTCTCCTCTCTCCTTCATTGTCACTCAAAACCAACAAACTCCTCTTCATCTATAGCTGTGTTTCCATTACAGTTTTTCGCAAAAGAATTGCGATATTTCTACAACTTCGACAATGTACAATTGCGACTTGTAGGCGTTTCCATTGAAGTTGCGTTTGAGTGATTCCCCGTTGCAGCAGCTGCCACAGTGATTACGCACGGGGATCTGCCCCATATCCCGTCCCCTGCATGCTCAAATCCAACCAATGGTCAATGGAAATCCCAACATGAAGTTACAATGCATATAAACGAGCCTGATTATCAATTCAAAAGAAAATGAGTCGCAAAATGTTGCTGGCTGCGTGAATGCAGTCAGCGCGACAGGCAGAGGAAAAAAGGTAGCCTAATAGCCTACAACTGGTCCGATTTAGAGATGGAGGGGGGAAAAGGCTGATTTGGTTCTATAATTGCACCTGAAACGTGTGCAATGTATTAGCCTACTCACAGTCACTGTATTCACTTCAGACAGCACCACCGCACCAGTGTGTGCTTTTCATCCTCTCATCTCGCCGCTGTGCCAAATGCGCGCACACAGGCAGCCTGCTGTCACCATGGACCGATTTCTGCCATTAAACATTATCTAATTTGCCCGGCTACGCTTTTGCACAACACTCGTCTTTCTGCTAGGTAGCGTTGCTTCAAAGTTTTCCACTTGCTGCGGAGGTTTTGACACGGCTATCGAACCTTACTTACCAAACTTATTTTCCGCTCCTTTTCCAAGGGATAATATGGGTCACATGACGTGCAAATGCGAAAAATGTGTTTCCATTACACTTTTGCGATAAACTGCTATATCGACACGTCTGAAAAACCACCTCATGATCATCTACTGCTCGTTCTCATGCTGTCGAGAACGAGCAAAGCTTTTTTTTGGTGAAAGAATCCTCCAGGGCGCTTCTTGTTAACAGTCCGAGTGAGTGGCAGGTCGAACGTCAAAGGCACTTCATCCATATTTATGATCTGCTCCGGTTCGATGGAATATTCCTTGATCTTCCTTTGTGTGAATTCGCCGAAGTTTGTGATTTTCTCCTGGTAGTCGGGGGAGGGAGTTGATGGGCTTGTGGCCGTTTGCTTACCGTAATTACCATATGTAAGTGGTCATGCACAGAGGGGATTGTCGGGAAAGAGATGGCTGTTTGAGGAAGCGCCCATTTACCGTATTACCGTAACATTTCAACAAAACAACATAACACAACACCACCGTTGTTTATTTTTACAGTGCACACAGTGTCCGCGGTGTGGTGAAAAGAGGGCAAGAGAGGAAATTAAAACAGAAGTGGATTTATAGTTAGAAAGAGTGCTAAAAAAGAGAGATTTTTTTTTTTTTTTTTTTTTTTTCTGAAAAAATCCATAGATAAGACGCACCGTTATATAAGCCGCAGGGGCCAAAAAACGGGAAAAAAGCCGCGGCTTATAGTCCGGAATTTACGGTAGTTGATTCTTTGCACGTCCTTGGTTCCCCAGCAATACACCCGCTAAGTGTGAAGTAGATCGGACAAATGGGTTGTCAAGATATGCTCCATACACACGAGGACAAGGACACACACACACACACCTTGCTTTGTAGTTTGATGGCATCAAAATCTCACTCCAGTCAGGTACCCAAAGTTGGCAACCCTGGTATAACAACTTTTTAACGACAAGGCACAGCTCCCGAATGGAGTTGGTGGGTTTTCTTCCCGCGACTAAAACCGACTAATGGAATCTTGGTCGACAGAGACTCTTCTCATTGATGAATAGACTAATAGGGGGCAGCACTACTATGAAATAAATACTGTGTGCGTGTGTACACCAGGCAGTACGTAAAGTCAAACAAGCAGTAGTCAAGAATACTATGAATTTATTTATAACGTTTTTATTTATTGGGCAGCTAATTCTGTATTGATGTGTTTGTGATTACTTTTCTCTCCATGTAACGGTGTGTTTCCTACTCTCAGGCTGGGTTTTTCAAGAGTCACTACAAGCAGATGATTGAGAATGATGCAGGGGCTGCAGGAGAAGCACAAGGTCCTGGGGATGCACCACCAGCAGAACAATGAACACAAGGACAGATCACATCCCACAGACACCTGCCATTTCCATATACTGTACTATACTCACACAGCTAGCATGCTGATTACAGCAGTAACCATAACGTTATAATGACCTTACAAAGAAACTCGATCCATACTCAAGCACAAACAGCATGAACATCACAACATACAACATCACAGTGCGGTTTATATCTTTTCTTTTTTCTTTTTACCATTTGCGTTAAGTTACTTCCTGTTGATAACTTTTCATCTGAATGTCCACTCAATGAAATGGAAAATGTTTAGCACCATGGCATTTTACTGGAGTTTATGTTGAAAAAACATTACGTGCCTCGTGCCAACATTTTCAATTCAATGTAGGCTACTGAAAAGGTCAAGTGTACTAACATGGTAGGAGCAGTGAGGAGCATGTGGCTTTACTGGCTTAAGAAAACAAAAGTTTGCTGAAATCAATTTTTTATTGTTATTGTATGCAAATTGCTATTTTTATTTGATTTTAAATAGTTACAAATGATGTAGCTACTTAACCCATTGATACCTGATGCAGCATTTGCGTGTATATCCCTCATTTGTGTGTGTATCCCTTTAAGACCGCAAACCGCATCATACGCGGTTCGCGGTCTTAAAGGGATACACACACAAATGCTGCATCAGGTATCAATGGGTTAAATGAATGGCTCACCCAACAATGAAAGTTCATAAGTCAACTCACCGTCGTTTGAAACAGCAGTCTACAGGGCAGCTAACGATAGCGCAGCTAGCTAGCACAGCTTCAAATCACCTTCTTGGTTATTTGGAGTTCCAAAAACAGAGAGATGATTATCATGATAGTCAATTAATGCAGCAGCCAGAGCTCAAATCATAGCCCATCATGCATACGAAAAAATTATTATTAACTCAATAAATAAGCCCACTGCAAAGTCAATCAAATGACCTTTGTCAAAGATGTAAAATGCAGTTATATATGTCGACATGAATTTGATATAAGAAGCCGAAAGTAGGCTACATCAGTGCACACGCACTATCGCACTAATATCAGCATCACACACCCCTAACACCCAAACATGCATCGAATCATTAGACTCCTGAACCAGCAGGATATGATGACAATACATAGGCTATCTTAACCTAATCGTTTGAATGACCAAAGATCAACCATAGAATTGTGTCGGAGCAGCACTGAGAGAGGGAGAGAGGGGGGGGGGGGGGGGTGACTTTGAAAGAGAGAGGAGGGAGAGATAAAGAGGGAGCAGACGGCACTGTCCCCGGTATTGGAGCAAAGCATTAAGAGAAAGAAAATGAGAAATAAACGAATAATGTAAGAACTGCCACAAGGCACTCACTTTATTTGCAGATCCATGCGCCTTCCCCTCGGAACAAAGATGCTTTATTGTAGAAGTCTTCCTTATCAGGTGTATTCCTCAATTTCTCCTTTTCAATTGAAATCAGAGCCAAGAAGGAGGAAAGCCTATCCTGTTCCATCGTATATTGTGAGTCTTAATGCGTTTTATGCCGAAAAGGTCCTCTCCACAGATGCGGTTGTAGCAGGTATCGATAAGACCAGCTTTGTGGCCTCTGATACAGTCTCCTGCAGCGCCATGTCAATGCGACTCTAGTCTTACCAAAAGTTTTCAGGGCTATGGCTTGGCTATCTGAGAGTGTATGAGGGTCGTGGATTTGTCATGCAGCCTTCAGCCAAGCCCAGCCCTCGGTAGATTGTTCAGGTCGCAGTAGATGCACGCTGTCGCTGGGTGGAGAACAGTAGACACGGGGAGCACAACAGCTTGCTAGTCTGGCTGCATGCGCCACTCATTCTTTCGGTACCATTCAGTTTGAAAAGTCCTCACGATCCGCCAGGTCAGGTGTTGGCTTTCCATTTTGCGACCACGGTCTTTCCCCCCCTCAAAACTACAAAAGTAAATGTTGCAAATTGTTTTAACTGGGCAATATCCATGTTGGTAGGCGAAATCAATGCAGCGATAGCTAGCGAAAACTCACAGCCCGCCACAAGTGCAGAGGTCAGAGGACGGCGAGCGAGACGGGTGTCAGGGAGTCAAAATTAATGCAAGAAATCGCCGTACCTGTTGAGAAGCAGGAAAGCGCATCCTCATCCTTATAACAATCAGGGTGATGTCAAAACAACAATAAATCACCTCAAAACACCCGGAACCGCGGCAGTTAACTAGTATGATGTGAGTTGTGCCAAACAAACAAACGTTAATATCTCAAAAACTATACATGACATCGCTTATATTTTGACATTATGAGTAACCTCGCGTCACGAGAAGAGCCTGGCCTCCGTTCACAATTGATGTTGTCACCCTGCCTGGTTCCGGCCTAGAGCCCGCCCTAGACAGGAAGTAACAGCGGCAACTTTTACGTTAACTTGACGATTAGACACACGTATCAGAACGGCAAATAACAAAACAAAAAATGGACGTACCGAACGAAGTTTTTGAAGAAGTTCTTGTAGAAACATTGCGGATTCACAATCTCACATATTTTAAGCCAATAGAGAAGCTTTGCATCAGACAATTAATCGAAGAAAGAGACGTCAAGCTAACGGCAACAAAGACGTTTTTTGGCGCACTTTCTTCCGGTGTTCCTTCCTTCTGGTTCCGTGGTTTACGCCCCCATGACAAACAGCGGGGTGAAAGGTGCCCAGACTACATTATGAGTGAGAGCAGAGGCTGCTCAAGAGTTTGATGTATAATATATGCATGTCGTGTTATATACCGTATATATATATATATATATATATATATATATATATATATATATATATATATATATATATATATATATATATATATATATATATATATATATATATATATATACCTATATATATAGGTATATATATATATAGGTATATATATAGGTATATATATATATATATATATATATATATATATATATACCTATATATATATATATATACCTATATATATATATATATAGGTATATAGGTATATATATATATATATATATATATATATATATATATATATATATATATATATATATATATAGCCTATATATAATTTATATTTGCTTCTTATCAATCTAGGTGAGGCAGTGCATACCCTGCCTTCCCTGACTATTAATATAATTAATTTCACTATAATTCTATCCATAAGTATGACAATTACAGAATGTGTGAATATTTTGGTTATGGGTTCATACACTTTCTGTAATAAAACATCTAAAAGCTAAAATCTTATCAGATGGGGGCCCCTGGGGGGAAATCATAAGGGTCCGAGGTCTAATTTGTGTTAGTTTAGGCGTGTGAAAATGTTTGAGAACCACTGGTCTAAAGAACTAGGACCCGGCGGTCACTCCAGCTGTTTTGGCGAAGGCTGATATGGGGCTTCTGAGCTAACGTAAACTCGCTGATAAACCTTTCAGATGTTTTCAAATGACATGAGGGTTAGTATCTTAATACATCCATGGGGTGAGTAGAAATAATGACAGCATTTTCATTTTTGGGTGAACAATTTTTTTTTAACGATGTACATTTCTCTTCGCTAGTGTGTGGTTCATAAAGGACATTTGAAAGGAGGGTAATGAACACTTATAATCTTCAGATTCTAGCCTAATCTCTAAAGTAATTGAATTGTATCTTTATGTTGCTTAATTGCTTTGCTTCCTCGCTAAAGGCTGCAATATGTATTTGATATAACTTTTATTAATTGCGTGTGGATTGGTAATGTCTTGGATTAAATTATATATAATCCACCATACATCCAATGAAAAGTCATTTATGTTTTATGCTTCATCAATATTTATTTCACATATAATAAAATAATTACCTTATTATGCTTTAACAATTGCAGTTGAAAGAAGTTGACAGTCAACTTAAAACAAAATAGAAAAAAACTTCATTTTGCATGTAGAACGACAATGGAATAGTCAATGAATACATTAAAGTGACAAGCTTCTTTAAGTGACAACATATTTAAGAGGTATTTGCAGATAAATTTACAATGAATTTGTTTAGAAAACATTTAATCATGTATAATCCTTAGTTACTGCTGTTTTTCATTTTTGTTGTAAATAAAAAAATATAAACATTTACTAGTATCTCATTACTTACATGAAGATGAAAATTTTACAAGCCTGTTTGTTCATGGCTTTTTCAGTTTGACCTACAGTATAGTGCAAGTGCCTTTACCCAGAATTTGCATGAACCCTTATGAAGAATCTACAAAGATGTCAGTCAACTTGACTTATTAAGTGCATTGATAAAGTACTTTCACCCCCTCATGACAACAGACTATCAGCATGACAGCAGGAACATGGAGAGAATGGGGACAGTGAGGGAGAGGAGTAAGGAAACAGAGAAAACAGATGCATTTCCAGTAGCAGTTGTTGCAGGTGAAGGCATGTCACCCACTTTCTCCTTTAGGAAGGACCCAAATCTTGATGTTTTGGCAAAGGTCTGTATATCTGAACGGACATGTCTACTTTCCTCTACATTGACTACAGCCACGTGGAACCAAGAGGAATCTGACTTGCACAGCAGAGGTCCGCCCTGATCGCCCTGTAAGGAAATAAAGAAGAAGAAAAGAACATTAATGAAAGTTTTGGTCCTCCTGATACAACTGATACTCCTATTCTGAACATGCACCAACATCTATCATCTATAGACTGATGGCAAGGCAATCAGAGTTTGGTACATACAATAGAAGCCCTGGCAGATGTGATAACTTACCTGCTGAATGTCCATGGCATAAGTGCAGATGTTCTCAGGGTCAGAATCATTCCCACAACTTGTCACATTTGTCTCCAAGTCCCGTAGAACTGAGCCAGCTCTGACATTGCCTACAATAATTATATTTACTCAGATGAATACAAGCAGTCATACAATCAGTAATGTCTGGTCAAACACAAAGTAACATAATGAAAGATCTCAGAAAATTACAATGTCAAACCAACACTATTTCAACAAACAATGAGCAGAAAAGCTTCATGGATTTACCTCTGATCTTGTTCCCTTGCCCCCAGCCTGCCACCCAGCATTGGCTTCCAATGGGGAAGGATCTTGAATTGGTTTGGTCCACACACACGGGCTGTATATAATCACTGTAGCTGACTGGTTTAGCCAGCTGCAGTACTGCAATGTTGAAACCCGTCATGGTGCTCACTGCGATGTTCATAACATCCAAAGACAACTCAAACTCTTCTGAGCCGCTCACAAGTCGCTGGCCCAGGTGCACATTCCACTCGCTGACATTTGGATTTGAGCTGCAAGGAGAATATAGCATCCTCACAAATTAATTTTCACTCCTCAGTGGTGTTAATTTAATAATGCATAAAACATGATTTGATATATAAATTAGATACTTACCTGGAGAAGCACTGGGCAGCAGTCAGGACAAAGTTATCGCTGATAAGGGTTCCTCCACAAATGTGGACTCCGTCTTTATGGAGACTGACCATCCAGGGCCAAGTCCCCCCAGCCACAAACCCACTGTCCCCTACCGCACGACTATTTATAGGGGCATGACCACACACTGACTCTGAATGAGAAAGAATAACATTGAAAAAAGCAGAGTAAAAGAAAAACTATGAGAAGATACTTTTTGCCATAAAAGACAATGTTGCACCTTGGCAGGAATCTTTTTTCAAACGGAAAAAAAGTACTCACGTATGGGCCTGGTTATAGCCTCAGTAGTACTTTTTGCAGGCATGATGGGTGAAATTGTTGTAGGAGCTGGCAGACCAGGACAGGTGTAGCTGCTGTCAGCATCCAGCCCACTGGAGGTAAACTGGACAAAGCCTGGCTTGTCAGTGCTGATGTGGGAGTTGATCCAGGACTGGTAGCGGGACACTCTGGAGTAGACTCCTGGCAGATTGGGCCGAGCGCAGCCAAAACCAAAACTAACAACTCCAGACTGGACCCAGACAGAGTCCTGCTGGCTCACCATGGGACCTCCTGAATCACCCTGAATTATGAACAAAGGGACATTTAACGTCATTGCAATTTACAAAATCAAAACTTAAAATTTTCAATAAATTATGGACAGAAAACGAGAACTAGTTAATACCTGACACGAGTCCTTGCCTCCTGCCAGAACACCAGCACAGATCATGTTGTCTGTGATTGTGCCGACTCCATTGAGACAGTTACACTGTCTGTTGCCCACAACTGGCACCTCCACTTCTTGTAGAGTTTTGGGAAATGGCAAAGGGACTGAGGGACATAAAGAAAGAGAAAACGGGTTACTCCAACAGGCCTGCTGCAATGTTAGATATGCATTGCTTCCAAAAGAAGCTTTGATAAAGATGTCAGTCTCACCTCCCTCCTGGATTCGGCCCCAGCCAGTGACCCAGCTATCAGTACCATTGTTGAACACACTGCCACTGGCTGCCAGACAGACCGGTCTGATGTAGTCTGTGAATTTGACTGGTGAGGAGAGTCTGAGCAGAGCAATGTCGTTGTCACTTGTGGCACTGTCATAAGTTGGATGTAACTCTATCTCAGCAACAGGGCTGGACACTTCATTTGGGTTTTTGCCTTTTAGGTTGTGACGACCCAGCGAAACCAGCCAACCAGATGTACTTGAACTGCAGTAAAAAAATAAAAAATAAAAAAGGGGGGGGGGGGGGGAGCAATAGGCATTATACACAACAATCTTGAAAACCTTTTAGTGATGTTTGATTTGATGTCATTTGAAAAGGGAATTTTTGTTCCAAAAGCATTGTTTGTGTATGTAAAACACAATTATGTTAGTGAATATTAGAGCAAAGATGGTAGGGTGACTATGAAACCAACAACTTTTCTATAAATACTGCCTACCTGCCACATGGTTACCCACCTGGAAAAGCAGTGTGCAGCAGACATCACCCACTCCTTGTTGATGAGGGAACCACCACAAACATGGCGGCCAAACCTCTGCAGACTAACCTGCCAGGGCCAACTTCCAGCTGGAGCATCTTCACCTCCAACTATCCTGTTGTTGAGTGGAGTGATGCCACACACTACAGACAGTGCCAACAAGAAAACAAATTTTTTGAAGTTGAAGAAATTGCACATGTGAAGCTTGAGGACTCGCATTGTCTATGAAAGGGAGAATTAAGGCAAAATATATAAATGTAATGTGAGATACATACATTCAGCACTTGAAAGAGCAGATGGTGGATCTGTGGGTGCAGTTGTAATGGCTGGTCCTGCGGTAACAGGACCTGGCAGACCAGGACAGGTGTAGCTGCTGTCAGCATCCAGCCCACTGGAGGTAAACTGGACAAAGCCTGGCTTGTCTGTGCTGATGTGGGAGTTGATCCAGGACTGGTAACGGGACACTCTGGAGTAGACTCCTGGCAGATTGGGACGAGCGCAGCCAAAACCAAAACTAACAACTCCAGACTGGACCCAGACAGAGTCTTGCTGGTTCACCATGGGACCTCCTGAATCACCCTGAGGAGATGGAGAGGGTGCGTCTAAGAATTCCATCTTATCCTCATCACATTTGTCAACAGCTGACACATTCCATACAGCAGCCTACCTGACACGAGTCCTTGCCTCCTGCCAGAACACCAGCACAGATCATGTTGTCTGTGATTGTGCCGACTCCATTGAGACAGTTACACTGTCTGTTGCCCAGAACTGGCACCTCCACTTCTTGTAGAGTTTCAGGGAAGGGAAGTGCCACTGAAAACAACAAATACTGACAAATGAACAAGACTATTCAACTGAAGATGTCAAATGAGCCAAAAGACTCAGAAATGAACAATCTATAAACTAAGTCACATCCTTAGCCTGCTAGCTGATGCATCATTACAAGCAATTGAAATCACAGATTAGGGTCACAGATGGAGAATGCATTTGTATGCTTGTTCGATGTGCTTTGTTCCAGTTCTTTAAGTTCTGAAGTAAATATCTATCTAATGACTTCCATTTGTGAAATATTCAAATAACAAAGTTCTACTGTATCAGTAGTAATCATGATCAAAGCCATAGCTCAAAGAAAAGTGCCATGGAATCACAATGTTTCTCACCTCCCTCCTGGATTCGGCCCCAGCCAGTGACCCAGCTATCAGTACCATTGTTGAACACACTGCCACTGGCTGCCAGACAGACCGGTCTGATGTAGTCTGTGAATTTGACTGGTGAGGAGAGTCTGAGGAGAGCAATGTCGTTGTCACTGGCGTCACTGTCATAGCTCGGATGCAAGATGATTTCAGCAACAGTTCTGGACACTTCATTTGGGTTTCTGCCTTGTAGGTTCTGACGACCGAGCGAAACCTGCCAGCCAGACGTACTTGAACTGCAGGGAAAATGAACGTTTTTTTTGGGTTGATTTGTGATTTAAATAGAACTGTTTGGTTCAAATGTGTGTTTTGCCACTCCAAACTGAATAATTTCAGTGACGTGATTAACATTAGTATAGACTGAGACACTGAAAAATGTATTATCTTTTCTTATATTATGGTTACCCACCTGAAGAAGCAGTGAGCAGCAGACACCACCCACTCTCTGTTGATGAGGGAACCACCACAAACATGGCCGCCAAAGCTCTGCAGACTAACCTGCCAGGGCCAACTTCCAGCTGGAGCATCCTCACCTCCAACTATCCTGTTGTTGAGTGGAGTGGTGCCACACACTACAGACAACAGTGATCTGGTAAGTGTATATGAAATTCACAGTGCTGAATCCTACTCAATATTTACACAAAGTACTGCAAAGAAATAGAGACTAAGGCAGCAATTATAATACATATTTAGAGTCAACAAGTCATTAATCAATATTGTTCAAACACATCTGGCTGAATTGGTTGATGAACAGATTAAGTGGTAGATTAAGTAGATTAAGTGATTAAGTACTTGTTGCCAGTTTGACCGATCCATCTAGGTTGGAAAATAACAGAACACCACAAAATCTGAAAGCTGAAAACTATGAAGAGCTGTGATAGCTGGAGCACTCATGTTTTGACATATCTGTAGATGATTCATCAACTGTCTATGAAGGGGGAAATGATATATATTTGAAACAGAATGGCTTCAGTAGGATACTTACAATCAGCACTTGAAAGAGTAGATGGTGGATCTGTGGTTGCAGTTGTAATGGCTGGTCCTGCAGTAACAGGACCTGGCAGACCAGGACAGGTGTAGCTGCTGTCAGCATCCAGCCCACTGGAGGTAAACTGGACAAAGCCTGGCTTGTCAGTGCTGATGTGGGAGTTGATCCAGGACTGGTAACGGGACACTCTGGAGTAGACTCCTGGCAGATTGGGCCGAGCGCAGCCAAAACCAAAACTAACAACTCCAGACTGGACCCAGACAGAGTCCTGCTGGCTCACCATGGGACCTCCTGAGTCACCCTGAGGAGATGGAGAGGGTGCGTCTAAGAATTCCATCTTATCCTCATCACATTTGTCAACAGCTGACACATTCCATACAGCAGCCTACCTGACACGAGTCCTTGCCTCCTGCCAGAACTCCAGCACAGATCATGTTGTCTGTGATTGTGCCGACTCCATTGAGACAGTTACACTGTCTGTTGCCCAGAACTGGCACCTCCACTTCTTGTAGAGTTTCAGGGAAGGGAAGTGCCACTGAAAACAACAAATACTGACAAATGAACAAGACTATTCAACTGAAGATGTCAAATGACCCATAAATGGAAAAGTATCCAATCTCATGTTGAATGTTATTTGGTAATAGTTGATACATAATTACAATCAACTGCAATTGCAGATTAGAGTCACAGCTGGAAGATGCATGTTTGCTCCTTTTATCTACTTTGTTCCAGTTCTTTAAGTTTTGAAGCAAAAGTCTCTCTAATGACGTCCATTTGTGAAATAGGCTATTTGAATAAACAAGATTCTACTGGAACATCAGTGAATAGGTATTGATAATAGTAATTGATAATAATAATTGATGATAATAAAGTGCCATGAATCACAATGTTCCTCACCTCCCTCCTGGATTCGGCCCCAGCCAGTGACCCAGCTATCAGTACCATTGTTGAACACACTGCCACTGGCTGCCAGACAGACCGGTCTGATGTAGTCTGTGAATTTGACTGGTGAGGAGAGTCTGAGCAGAGCAATGTCGTTGTCACTGGCGTCACTGTCATAGCTCGGATGCAAGATGATTTCAGCAACAGTTCTGGACACTTCATTTGGGTTTCTGCCTTGTAGGTTCTGACGACCGAGCGAAACCTGCCAGCCAGACGTACTTGAACTGCAGGAAAAATGAATGTTTTTTTTTAGTTGATTTGCGATTTAAACGGAACTGTTTGGTTCAAATGTGTGTTTTGCCACTCCAACCTGAATAATTTAAATGGTGTGAATGGCATTAGTATAGACTGAGACACTGAAAAATAAATTATCTTTTCTCATATTATGGTTACCCACCTGAAGAAGCAGTGAGCAGCAGACACCACCCACTCCCTGTTGATGAGGGAACCACCACAAACATGGCCGCCAAAGCTCTGCAGACTAACCTGCCAGGGCCAACTTCCAGCTGGAGCATCCTCACCTCCAACTATCCTGTTGTTGAGTGGAGTGGTGCCACACACTACAGACAACAGTGATCTTGTAAGTGTATATTAAATTCACAGTGCTGATTCCTACTCAATATTTACAGAAAGTACTGCAAAGAAATAGAGACTAAGGCAGCAATTCTAAGACATATTTAGAGTCAACAAGTCATTAATCAATATTGTTCAAACACATCTGGCTGAAATTGGTTGATGACCCATTGTTAAAGTAGTTGCTGCCAGTTTGAGCGATCTAGGTTGGAAAATAACAGAACACCACAAAATCTGAAAGCTGAAAACTATGAAGAGTTGTGATAGCTGGAGCACCCATGTTTTGACATATGTGTAGATGATTCATCAACTGTCTATGAAGGGGGGAAATGATATATATTTGAAACAGAATGGCTTCAGTAGGATACTTACAATCAGCACTTGAAAGAGTAGATGGTAGATCTGTGGTTGCAGTTGTAATGGCTGGTCCTGCAGTAACAGGACCTGGCAGACCAGGACAGGTGTAGCTGCTGTCAGCATCCAGCCCACTGGAGGTAAACTGGACAAAGCCTGGCTTGTCAGTGCTGATGTGGGAGTTGATCCAGGACTGGTAACGGGACACTCTGGAGTAGACTCCTGGCAGATTGGGCCGAGCGCAGCCAAAACCAAAACTAACAACTCCAGACTGGACCCAGACAGAGTCCTGCTGGCTCACCATGGGACCTCCTGAGTCACCCTGAGGAGATGGAGAGGGTGCGTCTAAGAATTCCATCTTATCCTCATCACATTTGTCAACAGCTGACACATTCCATACAGCAGCCTACCTGACACGAGTCCTTGCCTCCTGCCAGAACACCAGCACAGATCATGTTGTCTGTGATTGTGCCGACTCCATTGAGACAGTTACACTGTCTGTTGCCCAGAACTGGCACCTCCACTTCTTGTAGAGTTTCAGGGAAGGGAAGTGCCACTGAAAACAACAAATACTGACAAATGAACAAGACTATTCAACTGAAGATGTCAAATGACCCAAAAGACTCAGAAATGAACAATCTATAAACTAAGTCATATCCTTAGCCTGCTAGCTGATGCATCATTACAAGCAATTGAAATCACAGATTAGGGTCACAGATGGAGAATGCATTTGTATGCTTGTTCTATGTGCTTTGTTCCAGTTCTTTAAGTTCTGAAGTAAATATCTCTCTAATGACTTCCATTTGTGAAATATTCAAATAACAAAGTTCTACTGTATCAGTAGTAATCATGATCAAAGCCATAGCTCAAAGAAAAGTGCCATGAATCACAATGTTTCTCACCTCCCTCCTGGATTCGGCCCCAGCCAGTGACCCAGCTATCAGTACCATTGTTGAACACACTGCCACTGGCTGCCAGACAGACCGGTCTGATGTAGTCTGTGAATTTGACTGGTGAGGAGAGTCTGAGCAGAGCAATGTCGTTGTCACTGGCGTCACTGTCATAGCTCGGATGCAAGATGATTTCAGCAACAGTTCTGGACACTTCATTTGGGTTTCTGCCTTGTAGGTTCTGACGACCGAGCGAAACCTGCCAGCCAGACGTACTTGAACTGCAGGAAAAATGAAAGTTTTTTTTAGTTGATTTGCGATTTAAACGGAATTGTTTGGTTCAAATGTGTGTTTTGCCACTCCAACCTGAATAATTTAAATGGTGTGAATGGCATTAGTATAGACTGAGACACTGAAAAATAAATTATCTTTTCTCATATTATGGTTACCCACCTGAAGAAGCAGTGAGCAGCAGACACCACCCACTCTCTGTTGATGAGGGAACCACCACAAACATGGCCGCCAAAGCTCTGCAGACTAACCTGCCAGGGCCAACTTCCAGCTGGAGCATCCTCACCTCCAACTATCCTGTTGTTGAGTGGAGTGGTGCCACACACTACAGACAACAGTGATCTTGTAAGTGTATATGAAATTCACAGTGCTGATTCCTACTCAATATTTACAGAAAGTACTGCAAAGAAATAGAGACTAAGGCAGCAATTATAATACATATTTAGAGTCAACAAGTCATTAATCAATATTGTTCAAACACTTCTGGCTGAAATTGGTTGATGAACCATTGTTTAAATACTTGTTGCCAGTTTGAGTGATCCATCTATTGGAAAATAACAGAACACCACAAAATCTGAAAGCTGAAAACTGAAAACTATGAAGAGCTGTGATAGCTGTAGCACTCATGTTTTAAAATATGTGTAGATGATTCATCAACTGTCTATGAAGGGGGGAAATGATATATATTTGAAACAGAATGGCTTCAGTAGGATACTTACAATCAGCACTTGAAAGAGTAGATGGTGGATCTGTGGTTGCAGTTGTAATGGCTGGTCCTGCAGTAACAGGACCTGGCAGACCAGGACAGGTGTAGCTGCTGTCAGCATCCAGCCCACTGGAGGTAAACTGGACAAAGCCTGGCTTGTCAGTGCTGATGTGGGAGTTGATCCAGGACTGGTAACGGGACACTCTGGAGTAGACTCCTGGCAGATTGGGCCGAGCGCAGCCAAAACCAAAACTAACAACTCCAGACTGGACCCAGACAGAGTCCTGCTGGCTCACCATGGGACCTCCTGAATCACCCTGAGGAGATGGAGAGGGTGCGTCTAAGAATTCCATCTTATCCTCATCACATTTGTCAACAGCTGACACATTCCATACAGCAGCCTACCTGACACGAGTCCTTGCCTCCTGCCAGAACACCAGCACAGATCATGTTGTCTGTGATTGTGCCGACTCCATTGAGACAGTTACACTGTCTGTTGCCCAGAACTGGCACCTCCACTTCTTGTAGAGTTTCAGGGAAGGGAAGTGCCACTGAAAACAACAAATACTGACAAATGAACAAGACTATTCAAATGAAGATGTCAAATGACCCAGAAGTGGAAAAAAATCCAATCTCATGTCGAATTTTATTTGGTAATAGTTGATACATAATTACAATCAACTGCAATTGCAGATTAGAGTCACAGCTGGAAAATGCATGTTTGCTCCTTTTATGTACCGTACTTTGTTCCAGTTCTTTAAGTTTTGAAGCAAAAGTCTCTCTAATGACGTCCATTTGTGAAATAGGCTATTTGAATAAACAAGATTCTACTGGAACATCAGTGAGTAGGTATTGATAATAGTAATTGATAATAAGAATTGATGATAATAAAGTGCCATGAATCACAATGTTTCTCACCTCCCTCCTGGATTCGGCCCCAGCCAGTGACCCAGCTATCAGTACCATTGTTGAACACACTGCCACTGGCTGCCAGACAGACCGGTCTGATGTAGTCTGTGAATTTGACTGGTGAGGAGAGTCTGAGCAGAGCAATGTCGTTGTCACTGGCGTCACTGTCATAGCTCGGATGCAAGATGATTTCAGCAACAGTTCTGGACACTTCATTTGGGTTTCTGCCTTGTAGGTTCTGACGACCGAGCGAAACCTGCCAGCCAGACGTACTTGAACTGCAGGAAAAATGAAAGTTCTTTTTTTGTTGATTTGTGATTTAAACGGAACTGTTTGGTTCAAATGTGTGTTTTGCCACTCCAACCTGAATAATTTAAGTGATGTGATTGGCATTAGTATAGACTGAGACACTGAAAAATAAATTATCTTTTCTCATATTATGGTTACCCACCTGAAGAAGCAGTGAGCAGCAGACACCACCCACTCTCTGTTGATGAGGGAACCACCACAAACATGGCCGCCAAAGCTCTGCAGACTAACCTGCCAGGGCCAACTTCCAGCTGGAGCATCCTCACCTCCAACTATCCTGTTGTTGAGTGGAGTGGTGCCACACACTACAGACAACAGTGATCTGGTAAGTGTATATGAAATTCACAGTGCTGATTCCTACTCAATATTTACAGAAAGTACTGCAAAGAAATAGAGACTAAGGCAGCAATTATAATACATATTTAGAGTCAACAAGTCATTAATCAATATTGTTCAAACACTTCTGGCTGAAATTGGTTGATGAACCATTGTTTAAATACTTGTTGCCAGTTTGAGTGATCCATCTATTGGAAAATAACAGAACACCACAAAATCTGAAAGCTGAAAACTATGAAGAGCTGTGATAGCTGGAGCACCCATGTTTTGAAATATGTGTAGATGATTCATCAACTGAATGAAGGGGGGAAATGATATATATTTTAAACAGAATGGCTTCAGTAGGATACCTACAATCAGCACTTGAAAGAGTAGATGGTGGATCTGTGGTTGCAGTTGTAATGGCTGGTCCTGCAGTAACAGGACCTGGCAGACCAGGACAGGTGTAGCTGCTGTCAGCATCCAGCCCACTGGAGGTAAACTGGACAAAGCCTGGCTTGTCAGTGCTGATGTGGGAGTTGATCCAGGACTGGTAACGGGACACTCTGGAGTAGACTCCTGGCAGATTGGGCCGAGCGCAGCCAAAACCAAAACTAACAACTCCAGACTGGACCCAGACAGAGTCCTGCTGGCTCACCATGGGACCTCCTGAGTCACCCTGAGGAGATGGAGAGGGTGCGTCTAAGAATTCCATCTTATCCTCATCACATTTGTCAACAGCTGACACATTCCATACAGCAGCCTACCTGACACGAGTCCTTGCCTCCTGCCAGAACACCAGCACAGATCATGTTGTCTGTGATTGTGCCGACTCCATTGAGACAGTTACACTGTCTGTTGCCCAGAACTGGCACCTCCACTTCTTGTAGAGTTTCAGGGAAGGGAAGTGCCACTGAAAACAACAAATACTGACAAATGAACAAGACTATTCAACTGAAGATGTCAAATGACCCTGAAATGGAAAAAAATCCAATCTCATGTTGAATTTTATTTGGTAATAGTTGATACATAATTACAATCAACTGCAATTGCAGATTAGAGTCACAGCTGGAAAATGCATGTTTGCTCCTTTTATGTACTTTGTTCCAGTTCTTTAAGTTTTGAAGCAAAAGTCTCTCTAATGACGTCCATTTGTGAAATAGGCTATTTGAATAAACAAGATTCTACTGGAACATCAGTGAATAGGTATTGATAATAGTAATTGATAATAATAATTGATGATAATAAAGTGCCATGAATCACAATGTTCCTCACCTCCCTCCTGGATTCGGCCCCAGCCAGTGACCCAGCTATCAGTACCATTGTTGAACACACTGCCACTGGCTGCCAGACAGACCGGTCTGATGTAGTCTGTGAATTTGACTGGTGAGGAGAGTCTGAGCAGAGCAATGTCGTTGTCACTGGCGTCACTGTCATAGCTCGGATGTAAGATGATTTCAGCAACAGTTCTGGACACTTCATTTGGGTTTCTGCCTTGTAGGTTCTGACGACCGAGCGAAACCTGCCAGCCAGACGTACTTGAACTGCAGGAAAAATTTACGTTTTTTTTGGTTGATTTGTGATTTAAATGGAACTGTTTGGTTCAAATGTGTGTTTTGCCACTCCAACCTGAATAATTTAAATGGTGTGAATGGCATTAGTATAGACTGAGACACTGAAAAATGTATTATCTTTTCTTATATTATGGTTACCCACCTGAAGAAGCAGTGAGCAGCAGACACCACCCACTCTCTGTTGATGAGGGAACCACCACAAACATGGCCGCCAAAGCTCTGCAGACTAACCTGCCAGGGCCAACTTCCAGCTGGAGCATCCTCACCTCCAACTATCCTGTTGTTGAGTGGAGTGGTGCCACACACTACAGACAACAGTGATCTGGTAAGTGTATATGAAATTCACAGTGCTGATTCCTACTCAATATTTACACAAAGTACTGCAAAGAAATAGAGACTAAGGCCACAATTTGAAGACATATTTAGAGTAAACAAGTCATTAATCAATATGGTTCAAACACATCTGGCTGAATTGGTTGATGAACAGATTAAGTAGTAGATTAAGTAGATTAAGTGATTAAGTACTTGTTGCCAGTTTGACCGATCCATCTAGGTTGGAAAATAACAGAACACCACAAAATCTGAAAGCTGAAAACTATGAAGAGCTGTGATAGCTGGAGCACTCATGTTTTGACATATCTGTAGATGATTCATCAACTGTCTATGAAAGTGGAAAATTATATATATTTGAAACAGAATGGCTTCAGTAGGATACTTACAATCAGCACTTGAAAGAGTAGATGGTGGATCTGTGGTTGCAGTTGTAATGGCTGGTCCTCCAGTAACAGGACCTGGCAGACCAGGACAGGTGTAGCTGCTGTCAGCATCCAGCCCACTGGAGGTAAACTGGACAAAGCCTGGCTTGTCAGTGCTGATGTGGGAGGTGATCCAGGACTGGTAACGGGACACTCTGGAGTAGACTCCTGGCAGATTGGGCCGAGCGCAGCCAAAACCAAAACTAACAACTCCAGACTGGACCCAGACAGAGTCTTGCTGGCTCACCATGGGACCTCCTGAATCACCCTGAGGAGATGGAGAGGGTGCGTCTAAGAATTCCATCTTATCCTCATCACATTTGTCAACAGCTGACACATTCCATACAGCAGCCTACCTGACACGAGTCCTTGCCTCCTGCCAGAACACCAGCACAGATCATGTTGTCTGTGATTGTGCCGACTCCATTGAGACAGTTACACTGTCTGTTGCCCAGAACTGGCACCTCCACTTCTTGTAGAGTTTCAGGGAAGGGAAGTGCCACTGAAAACAACAAATACTGACAAATGAACAAGACTATTCAACTGAAGATGTCAAATGAAATGACCCAAAAGACTCAGAAATGAACAATCTATAAACTTAGTCATATCCTTAGCCTGCTAGCTGATGCATCATTACAAGCAATTGAAATCACAGATTAGGGTCACAGATGGAGAATGCATTTGTATGCTTGTTCTATGTGCTTTGTTCCAGTTCTTTAAGTTCTGAAGTAAATGTCTCTCTAATGACTTCCATTTGTGAAATATTTAATTAACAAAGTTCTACTGTATCAGTAGTAATCATGTTCAAAGCCATAGCTCAAAGAAAAGTGCCATGAATCACAATGTTCCTCACCTCCCTCCTGGATTCGGCCCCAGCCAGTGACCCAGCTATCAGTACCATTGTTGAACACACTGCCACTGGCTGCCAGACAGACCGGTCTGATGTAGTCTGTGAATTTGACTGGTGAGGTGAGTCTGAGCAGAGCAATGTCGTTGTCACTGGCGTCACTGTCATAGCTCGGATGCAAGATGATTTCAGCAACAGTTCTGGACACTTCATTTGGGTTTCTGCCTTGTAGGTTTTGACGACCGAGCGAAACCTGCCAGCCAGATGTACTTGAACTGCAGGAAAAATGAAAGTTTTTTTTTAGTTGATTTGCGATTTAAATGGAATTGTTTGGTTCAAATGTGTGTTTTGCCACTCCAAACTGAATAATTTAAGTGATGTGATTGGCATTAGTATAGACTGAGACACTGAAAAATAAATTATCTTTTCTCATATTATGGTTACCTACCTGAAGAAGCAATGAGCAGCAGACACCACCCACTCTCTGTTGATGAGGGAACCACCACAAACATGGCCGCCAAAGCTCTGCAGACTAACCTGCCAGGGCCAACTTCCAGCTGGAGCATCCTCACCTCCAACTATCCTGTTGTTGAGTGGAGTGGTGCCACACACTACAGACAACAGTGATCTTGTAAGTGTATATTAAATTCACAGTGCTGATTCCTACTCAATATTTACAGAAAGTACTGCAAAGAAATAGAGACTAAGGCAGCAATTATAAGACATATTTAGAGTCAACAAGTCATTAATCAATATTGTTCAAACACATCTGGCTGAAATTGGTTGATGACCCATTGTTAAAGTAGTTGCTGCCAGTTTGAGCGATCTAGGTTGGAAAATAACAGAACACCACAAAATCTGAAAGCTCAAAACTATGAAGAGTTGTGATAGCTAGAGCACCCATGTTTTGAAATATGTGTAGATGATTCATCAACTGTCTATGAAAGTGGAAAATTATATATCATTGAAACAGAATGGCTTCAGTAGAATACTTACATTCAGCACTTGAAAGTGTAGATGGTGGATCTGTGGTTGCAGTTGTAATGGGTGGTCCTGCAGTAACAGGACCTGGCAGACCAGCACAGGTGTAGCTGCTGTCAGCATCCAGCCCACTGGAGGTAAACTGGACAAAGCCTGGCTTGTCAGTGCTGATGTGGGAGTTGATCCAGGACTGGTAACGGGACACTCTGGAGTAGACTCCTGGCAGATTGGGCCGAGCGCAGCCAAAACCAAAACTAACAACTCCAGACTGGACCCAGACAGAGTCCTGCTGGCTCACCATGGGACCTCCTGAATCACCCTGAGGAGATGGAGAGGGTGCGTCTAAGAATTCCATCTTATCCTCATCACATTTGTCAACAGCTGACACATTCCATACAGCAGCCTACCTGACACGAGTCCTTGCCTCCTGCCAGAACACCAGCACAGATCATGTTGTCTGTGATTGTGCCGACTCCATTGAGACAGTTACACTGTCTGTTGCCCAGAACTGGCACCTCCACTTCTTGTAGAGTTTCAGGGAAGGGAAGTGCCACTGAAAACAACAAATACTGACAAATGAACAAGACTATTCAACTGAAGATGTCAAATGACCCAAAAGACTCAGAAATGAACAATCTATAAACTAAGTCGTATCCTTAGCCTGCTAGCTGATGCATCATTACAAGCAATTGAAATCACAGATTAGGGTCACAGATGAAGAATGCATTTGTATGCTTGTTCTATGTGCTTTGTTCCAGTTCTTTAAGTTCTGAAGTAAATATCTCTCTAATGACTTCCATTTGTGAAATATTCAAATAACAAAGTTCTACTGTATCAGTAGTAATCATGATCAAAGCCATAGCTCAAAGAAAAGTGCCATGAATCACAATGTTTCTCACCTCCCTCCTGGATTCGGCCCCAGCCAGTGACCCAGCTATCAGTACCATTGTTGAACACACTGCCACTGGCTGCCAGACAGACCGGTCTGATGTAGTCTGTGAATTTGACTGGTGAGGAGAGTCTGAGCAGAGCAATGTCGTTGTCACTGGCGTCACTGTCATAGCTCGGATGCAAGATGATTTCAGCAACAGTTCTGGACACTTCATTTGGGTTTCTGCCTTGTAGGTTCTGACGACCGAGCGAAACCTGCCAGCCAGACGTACTTGAACTGCAGGAAAAATGAACGTTTTTTTCGGTTGATTTGTGATTTAAATGGAACTGTTTGGTTCAAATGTGTGTTTTGCCACTCCAAACTGAATAATTTCAGTGACGTGATTAACATTAGTATAGACTGAGACACTGAAAAATGTATTATCTTTTCTTATATTATGGTTACCCACCTGAAGAAGCAGTGAGCAGCAGACACCACCCACTCTCTGTTGATGAGGGAACCACCACAAACATGGCCGCCAAAGCTCTGCAGACTAACCTGCCAGGGCCAACTTCCAGCTGGAGCATCCTCACCTCCAACTATCCTGTTGTTGAGTGGAGTGGTGCCACACACTACAGACAACAGTGATCTGGTAAGTGTATATGAAATTCACAGTGCTAATTTCCTACTCAATATTTACACAAAGTACTGCAAAGAAATAGAGACTAAGGCCACAATTTGAAGACATATTTAGAGTCAACAAGTCATTAATCAATATGGTTCAAACACATCTGGCTGAATTGGTTGATGAACAGATTAAGTAGTAGATTAAGTAGATTAAGTGATTAAGTACTTGTTGCCAGTTTGACCGATCCATCTAGGTTGGAAAATAACAGAACACCACAAAATCTGAAAGCTGAAAACTATGAAGAGTTGTGATAGCTGGAGCACCCATGTTTTGAAATATGTGTAGATGATTCATCAACTGTCTATGAAAGTGGAAAATGATATATCATTGAAACAGAATGGCTTCAGTAGGATACTTACATTCAGCACTTGAAAGAGTAGATGGTGGATCTGTGGTTGCAGTTGTAATGGCTGGTCCTGCAGTAACAGGACCTGGCAGACCAGGACAGGTGTAGCTGCTGTCAGCATCCAGCCCACTGGAGGTAAACTGGACAAAGCCTGGCTTGTCTGTGCTGATGTGGGAGTTGATCCAGGACTGGTAACGGGACACTCTGGAGTAGACTCCTGGCAGATTGGGCCGAGCGCAGCCAAAACCAAAACTAACAACTCCAGACTGGACCCAGACAGAGTCCTGCTGGCTCACCATGGGACCTCCTGAGTCACCCTGAGGAGATGGAGAGGGTGCGTCTAAGAATTCCATCTTATCCTCATCACATTTGTCAACAGCTGACACATTCCATACAGCAGCCTACCTGACACGAGTCCTTGCCTCCTGCCAGAACTCCAGCACAGATCATGTTGTCTGTGATTGTGCCGACTCCATTGAGACAGTTACACTGTCTGTTGCCCAGAACTGGCACCTCCACTTCTTGTAGAGTTTCAGGGAAGGGAAGTGCCACTGAAAACAACAAATACTGACAAATGAACAAGACTATTCAACTGAAGATGTCAAATGACCCAAAAGACTCAGAAATGAACAATCTATAAACTAAGTCGTATCCTTAGCCTGCTAGCTGATGCATCATTACAAGCAATTTAAATAGCAGATTAGGGTCACAGATGGAGAATGCATTTGTATGCTTGTTCTATGTGCTTTGTTCCAGTTCTTTAAGTTCTGAAGTAAATATCTCTCTAATGACTTCCATTTGTGAAATATTCAAATAACAAAGTTCTACTGTATCAGTAGTAATCATGATCGAAGCCATAGCTCAAAGAAAAGTGCCATGAATCACAATGTTTCTCACCTCCCTCCTGGATTCGGCCCCAGCCAGTGACCCAGCTATCAGTACCATTGTTGAACACACTGCCACTGGCTGCCAGACAGACCGGTCTGATGTAGTCTGTGAATTTGACGGGTGAGGAGAGTCTGAGCAGAGCAATGTCGTTGTCACTGGCGTCACTGTCATAGCTCGGATGCAAGATGATTTCAGCAACAGTTCTGGACACTTCATTTGGGTTTCTGCCTTGTAGGTTCTGACGACCGAGCGAAACCTGCCAGCCAGACGTACTTGAACTGCAGGGAACATGAACAATTTTTGTTGTTGATTTGTGATTTAAACTGAACTGTTTGGTTTAAATGTATGTTTTGCCACTCCAAACTGAATAATTTAAGTGACGTGATTAACATTAGTATCGACTGAGACACTGAAAAATAAGTTATCTTTTCTTATATTACGATTACCCACCTGAAGAAGCAGTGAGCAGCAGATAAAACCCACTCCTTGTTGATGAGGGAACCACCACAAACATGGCCGCCAAAGCTCTGCAGACTAACCTGCCAGGGCCAACTTCCAGCTGGAGCATCCTCACCTCCAACTATCCTGTTGTTGAGTGGAGTGGTGCCACACACTACAGACAACAGTGATCTGGTAAGTGTATATGAAATTCACAGTGCTAATTTCCTACTCAATATTTACACAAAGTACTGCAAAGAAATAGAGACTAAGGCCACAATTTGAAGACATATTTAGAGTCAACAAGTCATTAATCAATATGGTTCAAACACATCTGGCTGAATTGGTTGATGAACAGATTAAGTAGTAGATTAAGTAGATTAAGTGATTAAGTACTTGTTGCCAGTTTGACCGATCCATCTAGGTTGGAAAATAACAGAACACCACAAAATCTGAAAGCTGAAAACTATGAAGAGTTGTGATAGCTGGAGCACCCATGTTTTGAAATATGTGTAGATGATTCATCAACTGTCTATGAAAGTGGAAAATGATATATCATTGAAACAGAATGGCTTCAGTAGGATACTTACATTCAGCACTTGAAAGAGTAGATGGTGGATCTGTGGTTGCAGTTGTAATGGCTGGTCCTGCAGTAACAGGACCTGGCAGACCAGGACAGGTGTAGCTGCTGTCAGCATCCAGCCCACTGGAGGTAAACTGGACAAAGCCTGGCTTGTCAGTGCTGATGTGGGAGTTGATCCAGGACTGGTAACGGGACACTCTGGAGTAGACTCCTGGCAGATTGGGCCGAGCGCAGCCAAAACCAAAACTAACAACTCCAGACTGGACCCAGACAGAGTCCTGCTGGCTCACCATGGGACCTCCTGAGTCACCCTGAGGAGATGGAGAGGGTGCGTCTAAGAATTCCATCTTATCCTCATCACATTTGTCAACAGCTGACACATTCCATACAGCAGCCTACCTGACACGAGTCCTTGCCTCCTGCCAGAACTCCAGCACAGATCATGTTGTCTGTGATTGTGCCGACTCCATTGAGACAGTTACACTGTCTGTTGCCCAGAACTGGCACCTCCACTTCTTGTAGAGTTTCAGGGAAGGGAAGTGCCACTGAAAACAACAAATACTGACAAATGAACAAGACTATTCAACTGAAGATGTCAAATGACCCAAAAGACTCAGAAATGAACAATCTATAAACTAAGTCGTATCCTTAGCCTGCTAGCTGATGCATCATTACAAGCAATTTAAATAGCAGATTAGGGTCACAGATGGAGAATGCATTTGTATGCTTGTTCTATGTGCTTTGTTCCAGTTCTTTAAGTTCTGAAGTAAATATCTCTCTAATGACTTCCATTTGTGAAATATTCAAATAACAAAGTTCTACTGTATCAGTAGTAATCATGATCGAAGCCATAGCTCAAAGAAAAGTGCCATGAATCACAATGTTTCTCACCTCCCTCCTGGATTCGGCCCCAGCCAGTGACCCAGCTATCAGTACCATTGTTGAACACACTGCCACTGGCTGCCAGACAGACCGGTCTGATGTAGTCTGTGAATTTGACGGGTGAGGAGAGTCTGAGCAGAGCAATGTCGTTGTCACTGGCGTCACTGTCATAGCTCGGATGCAAGATGATTTCAGCAACAGTTCTGGACACTTCATTTGGGTTTCTGCCTTGTAGGTTCTGACGACCGAGCGAAACCTGCCAGCCAGACGTACTTGAACTGCAGGGAACATGAACAATTTTTGTTGTTGATTTGTGATTTAAACTGAACTGTTTGGTTTAAATGTATGTTTTGCCACTCCAAACTGAATAATTTAAGTGACGTGATTAACATTAGTATCGACTGAGACACTGAAAAATAAGTTATCTTTTCTTATATTACGATTACCCACCTGAAGAAGCAGTGAGCAGCAGATAAAACCCACTCCTTGTTGATGAGGGAACCACCACAAACATGGCCGCCAAAGCTCTGCAGACTAACCTGCCAGGGCCAACTTCCAGCTGGAGCATCCTCACCTCCAACTATCCTGTTGTTGAGTGGAGTGGTGCCACACACTGGAAAAGAGGTCAATAAAGCAAGACTGTGTTGATGCATACAATTAAATCATAAAATATGTCTTGCTTTGGTTGATTCTCACAGGGATGGCAGATAAAATGTTATGTACAGCTTTTGCAATAATGAAGAAAATAATTGCACTATACAGATTTACAGGGAAATGAATCATTTTGAACTTACCGTCAAGTTGAGAATGTGATTCTGCAAAGAAATAATATAAATTAGTCAGCCAGTCTGATTAGTGCAGGCTATTGCCATGTACTGTAAATATGCCCTGAATAATAAACTGATTATATTCCAAAAGCACCATAGTGTGTGCTATTCTTTGCTTGCTTTAGCTGTGTAAACATGGGACAAAACCTCCACATGCCGTCGTCATCTTGGAATTCTTATTTTCTTTAATTCATAAAATGTATATATCCAGTGAAACTTCTCAAAGATTTTAGGAGTGAAGATATTTTCAAGTTCATAACATATTGCAAGTATCCCCAATCAATAGGGGTCAGAGGTCAGTTACTGGATGCTACTGCTGTACATGTGAGAGGATCGTTGATAATTAGGGTTGATCAAAAAAAGCTTCACACAATTTCACAAAATCAATTAGCACTATTATTGTGCATATCTTAACCAACAGCTTTGCATCCTTTTGGATCAAATACAAAAACAACAACAAATAAAAACACTACAGCTGTTAAAATAATTCAATTTTTTGTCACCAGGTGTGTTTATTATCTTACAAAACCCCTAAATCATGCCTATAAATAAACTATAGATTTCTAATGTGAAATCAAATGTGCTCTTTTTAACAACCCAAACTGTATCACTATCATTTGATTTGATTAATATCAAACAATTGTATATAATCATTTAACATCCAGCTGTACCCAAGCAGAAACACAGCATTTGACTTGATTAGCAGTAACAGTCATAAAAGCCTCAAAAGTAAACACACCAATAGTAATTTAGATAAATCTAGTGTTTTTGTCTAAAAAATAATCAACTAATTTGCCGGCGTCTCTAAAGTTGTAGCGGTGTGTCCACTCTGCCGATGGTGAGTGGTGACTTACCTCCAACTAAAAGGCTCACCAGAGCCGATACACAGACCCACTTCGATAAAGCCATTGTGTGACTGCAGAGCGATTGTTTGTCACCTTTTAAATAGGTTCAACCTGTCACCTGCCAAGGCTTGTGCCCCTCCCATGAGACCATCCCCCATAACAACCAAAAAGGTTCAACAATTTCCTGGTCCCTGTGTATTGATCATTATATTCTTGGGAAACAGGAAGAGAGTTGGCATTCCAGTGAAATGTTCCTATATTCAGCTTAGAAACCACAGTCCTTTAATAATGATAAGAGTGTGTGATGACCCCAGTGACCCGCACAAACATGTGTGTGGATTAAAACAAAGTATGTGAGTAATATCCGCTTGATAATGAATGGTATTTGCATCAATAAATGTCTCAAATCGAATGACAGTGTTACGTCTTTGACGCAGTCTAAACAGGACCCAGACAATAGAGCTGCAACATAAATATTGAGAAAGGGCTTTACGTCAACCAGATCTCCATCAAAGGTGTGGGCCAGCCAGTCACGCATAAGACTTCTGCAAACCAAATGTGAGAAAGGGCAAATACCTGACATGTCACATGGTTGAGAAATCGTCAAAAGAGGAAAATTTATACAAGACGTGCCAGAGGACAAAAGCATCTCTTGTCATTCTTTGTTGAACAATTATGTTTTCAGCACTCAGCTTGCTCCACGTGGACAAATGGCTATTTTTAGGAGACTAAACAGTGACAGTGCCAGTGACATAACCACGGAGACTAAATAGTCCCTTGTTATGTCACTGGCATCTTCCTTCTTAGGTGTTTTTTTGCCCTGAGACAGAGGATGTGATGTTCAGGCTACTCATGGCTCTTAGATAGTTGCTATATCACTGTTTCAAAAATATATACATCCATATTTGTCATAATCTAAAATAGAAGATATGGGGGTGTCTGGTTAGTGTAGAGCTAAAAGCACTCGCATACCACCACGAGACCTGGGTTCGGTAGCGGTACTTCCGGCTTTGTCAGACGTTCCTACAGACACAATTGGCCATGTCTGCGGGTGGGGTATGAGTCCTGGTCGCTGCACTAGCACCTCCTCTGGTCAGTCCTCCCTGTTCCGGGAGGAAGGGAACTGGGGGGATTAGCGTGATCCTCCCACGTGCTATATCCTGCCGGTGAAACCTTCGCTATCACAAGAATCAGCTGGCGACTGCACATGTATCGGAGGAAGCTAGTGCTAACAACTCTCCCCAGATAGGCAGAGGGGGTTCTGTAGGGGATTGTAGGTTTTTGGGGTGTCAGCCCGCTGGACAAAGGATGGTTAGTTATAAGTTAAGTTAGTTAAGTTAAGTTGAGCTTTTAGTTAACCTCAGGGGGACACGGTGGCGCAGTGGTAGCATTCTTGCCTCACACTCTCGCCTCACAGCAGGAAGGTCTCCCCATGCCTTCGGTGCCTGGTTCCCAGGTGGGCTATCTCGTGAAAAGGGCCTTTCTGTGTGGAGTTTGCATGTTCTCCCCGTGCTCCCCTGGGGTTTCCTCCATATATAACCCGCCACTAAAAAACATGCAGAAGATGGTCGTCTGACCAGCGGCGGTTGGAAGAAGTTGGTCCTCATGCAGCTGCCCACCCCTGGCCTGACCATGGAGGAGGACGAGCCAGGACAGGTTAAACACGGAGGACAAATTTCACGATGCCTCCAACTGCATTGCATATGTGTACGGGCTACCGTACATGTATGTGCATGCGTGGTGTGACGAAATAAAGACTGTGTTTGTCCGTCCGGTTTAATAAAGTACATAAGTGCCTGGGCGGCAAGCAGGCAACGATATTTGACAATTCAGCTTGAGCTGAGTCAAAGTTACTTTTCATTGTAAATTATAAAATGGTCGGTACTCGGCACCCTATCGCGGGTCGCATCTGGCCCCCAGGCCGCAAGTTGAGTATCACTGACATAGCGTTTCACAATTTTATGATGGTTTATGCACTTGTTATTGTACGATTTATAATCGCGGAGATCCTCGACTGTAGCGGGCTCAGTTTTGAAGCTAGAGTAAAGCTACTGGTATCATGAAACTAGAAGACCTAAGGCATCTATTGGTATATTTTGGCCAGGGAAGAACTGGCATAGCCATTTTCAAAGGGGTCCCTTGACCTCTCACCTCAAAATATCTGAATGAGAATGGGTTCTATGGGCAACCTGCAGAACATGGTTCTTCTCTGTTAAGGTCTCATTATGCTTTCCGCATCAGCGAGGAACGCGAGTGTCCGCGCGGAAAAGTGACGTCAAATCAGCAGACACGCCCCTCCGCAAGGCTCCGTGCGGACGGTTTTCGAGCGGCCGTGCGCACGCCGAAATTTGTAACTACGCGGACGCGGACGGGCGGACAAAGTGGAGTTTTCAAGACTCGCGCTCAATTCCGCCTGCAGAAACCCACACAGAGTATACAAGCTGCACACGTTTCCTCGTCGGATTCCGTGTCTCTCATTTCCGTGCGGCCGGCCAAAGCGTCAAGCATAATCCAGGCTTTAGAGGCGATGATTATGATGATAATGATTATGATTGATCTTGATAATAAAATATTTATAGGGATATGATTTGATTTCAGTCGTTCTAGTCTCATCTACTGCATCTAGTCTCGTGGGCGACTGAAGTTTGTAGTACACCAATAGTTTAGGCTACCCACCTTTAATAGACATGCTTTTTTTTCCTGAACCCCCCCCCCCCCCCCATTTTCTCCCCAATTGTACTTGGCCAATTTCCCCCTGCTGCCCCAGTCGCTGCTCTACCCTCTGCTGACCTGGGGAGAGCCGTAGACTAGCACCATGCTTCCTCCGACACATGCGCACTTACCAGCCGGCAGGACGTAGCACATGGGAGGATCACGCTATTCCCACCAGTTCCCTTCCGCCCCGACCAGGTGCTCCGCCCGACCAGAGGAGGTGCTAATGCAGTGACCAGGACACATACCCCCAATCCGGTTTCCCTCCTGCAGACACAGCCAATTGTGCCTGTATGGACGCCCGACCGAGCTCGAGCCCTTGTGTTGGTAGCGCTACACTACCTTTAACAGACATGCTTAAACATTCCCAGAAACACTTGGAATGTAAGGGACAAGCTTTTAGCTTTATTGCTTTTTTATCCTTTTGATAGTGGTGGGCTTATTATGTATGATATGTATATACTGTATGTGTTCATTGTCAAAAAAGTCTTCAATCAATCAATCAATCAATCAATCAATCAATCAATCAATCAATCACTTCCATCACTGATAAGCATGTGTTTTTCTTTTTCCTTTGTAAAGCACAACAAACGGAAGGAATTCACCCAAAGTGATGAGCGGGCCTTGATGACAGCTCATGATGCAGGTTGAGGACAAAAAACGTGATGGCCCTAACCTTTCCATCTCATCCATCATGTCCTATGTATTGTTAGAAGGCAAATATGCATTGATGACAGTGAAGAGAAAGAAGACGCAGTTGCACAACATCTCAGCGTAAACGTAACATGCTGTTCACTTATTCATGATTTCTCCGTTTCTCAAGTTCACCCTATAGGCGCAGTATCATGCCACATTTCTATCTTTTCATTTTGAAATGTTAAAACGGCTTAAAATACGTGCAATTTCAAATATTTTGAAGCAAATGTTATTTTGATAGCATTTATTTAATGACTAGCCTACAACTAGGCTACTACTACTCTACTACTACTACTACTACTACTACTACTACTAGGCCTACCTATTAATACTAAGTAAAAGAATAACAAGAAGAAAATGGCTTTATAGGAACTATCTATGCACACATTCTGTTTTTGGTTTTATTGAGAAGTAAATAGGAATTCACAGATTCGAAGGTTGACTAATAGCCTATTTACCAAAATATCTTATTAGCCTACATATTATTAATAAATAATGAGGACTTGTAGCACTTTATTACAAATTATCTCCTTTCACATTTCAGTGTTACTCAGCATACAGCTGGTTGGACTTTGTAGAAAAAAATATTTTAAGAACAACCTCAGTTTTCTCAGCCAGCCATTTGAATAAAGCTGTCGTGCTTCCTACTGACATCTGCATGGATGAACAGATGTGAAAAGGGTCAACTATTAAGTCATAGTTTTGTGAATAGCATGAAACTGAAAATGTGTTGTTGCTGTGATGAAAATGACATTTTAAATTAATTTGTATACTTACAATCTCATTAACTTCTATTCTTATATTTTCCTGTCAACCATTTTATGTGAAGCACTTTGAATTGCCTCTGTGTATGAAATGTGCTATACAAATAAACTTGACTTGACTTGACTTAACTAGCAATAGTCGAACCACGATTCCATCTCATTATTGTATTAATCCAAAATAGCTGCTTGTATATTTGATCATTGACTTCACTGCTCTGATACAGTATCATTGATTATATTGGACTGAGCTGATAAAAATCTGCACTACAAATACGATCTGACTCAAATACTTGAGTTGATGTGAATTACAAGAGTGACGGAGGGGAGAATGAATAACAAATACATTTTTATTCATGTTATTAATTTAGCTTTTCTATATTCTGAAATAAGGTGGATAGCAACTCCCCTGAACTTTTACCAATCAAAACTATTAAGGTTGACACTGACAGTAAAACAAAAAACAAAAAAAGCAACAACAACAAAACAGACACATTGTAGAACTGCTCCTCTTTGCAGCATTGCAGCTTTCATGTTCAGTTTC
Organism: Poromitra crassiceps; assembly: GCF_964638095.1. NCBI lineage: Eukaryota > Metazoa > Chordata > Actinopteri > Beryciformes > Melamphaidae > Poromitra > Poromitra crassiceps. The sequence continues at coordinate 24,364,434 of NC_139626.1, read as the reverse complement.
ACACCAGATCAGCTGTCCAAGGCAGTGGAACAGCATGCTGATATCAAAGGTCTCCTACCCCCCCCCCCCCCCCCCCCCCCCCCCCCCCCCTCCCCACCAACACCACAACGTTTCCTTTTCTGGGTTACGGTATTCATCCATTGCCTCTAGTTATGTTCAGTAAATTAAAGAAAAAGTCACAGTCTTCTCACGATGCTGATTTACCAGTAACCATGAAATGGCATCAGAAAGGCTACATAACAACATATAAGCACACACACACGCGCACACACACACAAAAGAGGGCCCCTTTGATCCCCCCCCCCTCACCAACATTTTGCCTATAACTTATGTTATTTAGCCAGCTTCCTGACAAGGTAGCGTGCCAGTCGGTGCCTTAGGTCCTATACTGTAGTTTCATTTGATGCCAGAAACCTCAATCTGGCTTTAGAACTGAGCCCGCTACAGCCTCTGAAAGTACATTTTCAAAATTGGGATATTTCCTGAATACTGTATCACAATATTTCCGGAAATCGGCCCAAGCCTACTTCTCTGGGTTAATGTGTAACCTTATGTAAAAACTGTCTGTTAAAAAGAAAAAAATGCAATGCTCTGGCGGACCACCAGGCTTAAAACTCTTTATATACGGTAGCCTAAGTATTTTCTGAAACGTTAATGGAGAGTAATGAAGGGGAAATTCACTTCCTGGAGTCGTTCAAAAAAGTGGGGACTCTATAGGCTACTGAACTTATTCTATCTTGTGGAAACCTAGATTAAAGAAAACTGTGTGTGTGTGTGTGTGTGTGTGTGTGTGTGTGTGTGTGTGTGTGTGAGAGAGAGAGAAATGTGTGTGCGTGTGTGTGTGTGTGTGTGTGTGTGTGTGTGTGTGTGTGTGTGTGTGTGTGTGTGTGCGTGCGTGCGTGTGCGCGCGTGTGCATGCATGTGTGTGACAGAGAGAGAGAGCGCAAAAAAGTATGTGACACAGAGGGTGAGAAAAGGGAAGAGGAAGAGGGTGGCCAACTGCTATGAGAAAAACAAAAGCTGCAAACAACTTTTCTTTCAAGGCCGTGCGTCACCTAAGGTGTCTTGTTTTTGTGTGAAAGACCACCACTTTTTCAAAAGGCAGACTTCTGCTGCACAGCAGAGGTGTGAGTTTCATGTCACACCTGTGCACACGTTTTAAATGTGTGCACATTATTAAGGACCTTAATGGAAACATGCTACCAGCTTTTTTGCGTAATCCTTTTGTTAATGGTGGGCTGATGTGTATATGATGTTGGTATTGTATATATGTTCATTCTCAATAAAATGTTCATTCATTCATTCATTCATTCATTCATTCAAGTGTGGTTAATGTATCTCCTCTCACTGGTGAAGTTAGACCATGTTGACTCACTCATTAGAGGTGACAACTCAAACGGCCACCTTGATTTGTTGAGGACCGTTCAAATGTTTTTTCATCAGATCCCTTATGTCCCCACCACTTTCTAACACAGCACTTGCTTGTATGCAAAGACATTTGTTTATTGGAAGTATTAGCAAATAACTTATTTATTTCATTTCATGTCAGTATTTTGAGATTCGGACTGGACCACACCAGCACTTTTATGAAATATAAGAGCTATGCCTACTTGCAAAATGCACCCGTTTGTGTCTGGGTCAGGCAGTGATGTTTCCCCGTTAATGTTTTTCCTGTAGCCAACCAAGCCCAAGAAATTCGCTTGAGCCAGAGAAATTCTGCAGCGAACTGCCAAGGAAATCGGAGGGAAGATTGGAACTCCAACCCCATAATGCAGGTGATAAGGCATGGTGTCCCCAGAAGTCATCTGCCTAGAAGTCTGCTCCAAGCACCTCGGTCCCCTCTGCCTGTCACAGTACCTGGATCTTCAGCTTCACCCAAGTTCAATAGAGCAGGGCCTTCTTTTGGCCAGGGCCATGGAAGAGATTTTGTGAAGAAGAGCCCCATGATTGCACCCGGCACTTCTCAAACCTTTCCAGCAAAGTTGCCACCCGGGACTTTTCAAATTCTTCTGTAAAAATGGTCCCCTGTCCCTATCGCATCATAACCACTGATGATGTCATGTCATGCCTCACAATCATCAAGTGACGTCATACCACCCACTGATGATGTGGATGACATGGCATCATGAGTTGACATATTTGGTATGCAGTCTCCACCCTAGAAATCGCAAATAAAATAATAAATAAATTATGATTAAGAAATGGCCTAGGACAACATGGTGAAATGATTTAAACGTATAGCCTACAAAATGTCAACATAAAGCATCAAATTTAGAAAATATTTGAATAGAGTAAAAGCAGAAGAATCAAAATGCCAATAAGGAAGTTGTCAATAATTATATGCTTGAGTCAGAGATTTTGTCTATTCTTTTGACTGCAACATACAATTTGTGTGAACTTTGATGTAACCGTTAATTACTCAATTCTGTGAATACACACTGCCACCTAATGCAGTTTCAGAGGTTTTGCCTCCATCTAGTGGCGAGACAGAGAAACTGCAGGCCAGGATTTGCTTTACCTGGAGTCAAGAACTGTATCCCATGTTTGTGTTTTTGTGAACAAATATTTTTATTTTAGAAATTGTACAACATTTAAAAATAAAATACACCTGTGGAAATAAAATTACAGAAACCTTAAGAACTCTATCCATGTTTGTGATTTATATTGACTTCTCAAACATGCCTCCTTCACATCGGACAAGAGGAGGCAGTATTGATTGTACTGTACAATGAAATTCGCTAATTTATCTACTAGAAATCACTTTGCATCTTGCATTCCCTTTTCGCACAAAACAGAGTAATGCCCTTTAAGGTAAAGGGTAGCCAGTTTTGCTTCTCTGAAAAGTCTTGATAGGTGGAAACAACATTGAAATATTCTGGGCATTTGCTTTTCTCATCCAGTCGCATCAGAGCAGCAAACAGAAGAATGTTGAAATTCACCACAAGGCACATTTTCTATCCAGACTTTTCCTTTACTCTGTCAAGCGCTCTTCTTCGTTTCTGATTGGTGAAGAGCAACGCAAAGTTGACAATGTATGTTGACACGCAGACCATGCAGAAATCCCCCAGAACAAAGGCGAGGATAAAGGCTAGATAGAGGGAGCCGGCAACTGACACCCAGGAGGAGAAGACCAGAAAGAACGCTGCTCTCTTGCAAACCGACAGTCCTGCGAGGAGAGACACACATGCGAGTTCAAATTGTCAATACAAAATCCTACATGTGCAAAATATGACTGGGATTAGAAAAAAGAACAGCAGAAATGTTGATATTTGTGTAGTTATGCTGTCTAAATAAACTTATATTTCTCACTTCAGATTTGATGTACTTTTTTAAATCAATTTGTAAAAGTTTTAACTTGGCTGGAATGCAGGTCTGTGGTTCACCAGATCGATGTTGGATTGAACATTGTACTACACTGTTAGCACTGTAATTTGCAGAAGAGAATGACAGACTAACCCAGGCCCAGCTGCAGAGTGTAAAATAAGATGCCCAGGACACTGTTGGGCTGGTTCAGAGCGCTATCTTGGGCCACAAAGAAGTGGACCAAACCAAAACCACGTCCCCATCTGCCAGGAAGGAAAGGAAAAACAGTTTTTAAGAGATTTTGAAAAATATATAGGCCTAGTAGGATATATTATTTATATATAGGCCTATTATATAATATATATATATATATATATATATATATACATACATACAATACAACATGACAATACATTGTCAACTGATATATATATATATATATATATATATATATATATATATATATATATATCAGTAGCCTATGCCAACTGTCTATGACTATGACTGTCTAGGACTATGTGTAACATAGGCTACATTTGGCCATTTAGATTTTTTTCTATTGTGTACTGTGGGAAAACGAAAAACTTTTTATTGTCTACTTTCGAACGCTGAACTTCTACTTGTGACTGACAGCCTTAATGAAAAATTGCATTGATGTGTAGCCGATGTCTAGTCCTTCCAGAGGATTGTTAACACGTGGCAATAAAGGGGGCGGAACTGCAAATGCAATGCTGATTTCTCAAGCAAACTGTTGTCTCAATACAGTCAGGCAGTCAAAGTTAACGGGCTATTAATTTGACAGTAAGCACGTGATGGTGTGTAGCCTATAGCGCAGACAGAAGCTGATAATAAGTGAAACAGATACACGCTCCTACCTGGAGGTGAAAACCTTGGAGCAGCTCACAGACTCGCCCAGGTCGCACATCGCCCTGTACTCTGGGTCGCTCTCTCGGGAAAGCTCGACATGAAGCGCATACACAGACAGAATCAAACCAAAAACGCACAGAAATATGCGCACTTTTCTCTCCCACGTCGGCATTTCATTACCAGCCGCTGCCATGTTATGTTCCGACGTTCCAACACACAGAGAAACGCAAGTAAAATAGCCTAGCTCCTTTCTGCTTGTTTCTCTTCTCACATCAAGGTATGGGGGCTTCCTGCTGCAACACAGCTTTCCCTAAATTGTGTCAGACGTGTTAAAAACAGATTCTGTCTTTTGATTGGTCGAAGGCATTTTTTTAACATTGCGTGTGATTGGCCGGTCGAGAGCTTATGTTTGCCCAGAGGTGGGTTCTTATGTGGCTGTGGACTTCAGTCTGTCTCTGTCTGGCTTTTTAGGGAAAATGCAACAACAGCCCTCATTGTTCATGCCATGCTACTTCAGCTTTCTCACATTCCCTTGTGCGACCGACGACACCCACATGTAAATGTTCCCAGGTGCTGGCCAACAAGCACTGCTCGCTCTGTTTGTTTCTGCAGGCTCAGGCTGCAGTGCTGCACTGTTGTATATTAAAACAAATGCTATAAATCTGCAATGTGAGCAGAAAAATGCATGTGTGTGCATCTTAACATATCTTCCTGATAGGCTAATGATGAGCCTCAGACCTATAAATCTGTCAACAAAGATGAGGCTGTGTAGGCTTTCTTTCTTTCTTTCTTTCTTTCTTTCTTTCTTTCTTTCTTTCTTTCTTTCTTTCACTAATTGTTATTACATGCAACATTATTATTATTAGTAGTAGTAGTAGTAATATTGTTATTAATATTAGTTGGCGTTATTACTATTATGTTATTACCTGTACTAACCTATACTCTGTGATCCAGTCTAGACAGATGAGGTTTTAAATGCCATATCAATTTTATTTTGTCCAAAATTATAGGGTCGCCACTCGCCAGTTTAACCACTGGTAAAATAATTAATTCCTTTCTTTCCACAAAACTGCGTCGGCAGTGCACCACCACACAGGGGAGGGAGAGAGGGGGGGGGGGCATCGCGTCTCCTGTAATGTCCCGCCTTTCTGTGTCGTCGTGCCTTGCCATTGGACGGTCGCCCTGATTCCAGAAGCCCGGTTGGCTGGCGAGATGGCATTCAGAGCGTAACACACCGACACGGAAGAGTACGAGGAAGTAGCAGGCAAAACAAGTCACAACCATGCTATCCCAGGATTTATACTAATGCGGCTATTGCGGTTGACTTACCAGGTGAATGTCTATTTCGCTACTTAGACCGAAGCTTATTGGTGTGATATCAAAGTTTGGTTTATTTAACAGAGAAAGAACAAAGCCACTTTACCGCCATACCTTCCTAGAGAGCTAAGGTGCAGGTAACTAGCCTCCGCCCCTGCGTTGGGCGGTGGGATAGTTACGTCTTTATCGTGCAGTTTACTATCTGGTGCAGTGTAGTCTCTCATTTTAACGTTAATCACTCTGTCGCCTACAAGCCCGTTCCTCAAGACAACTGACCGTAGATGTGTTTCCTGCCTGCCTTACTCTGTAGTTTGAGTAAGCTATGGGTTTTCTGGCTCCTACTAGGCCTAACGTTATCAATGCAGCATTATTCTGGGCTGCAGCGTTCAACTGCGCATGGTCAGAAACCTGCTACTGCAGCTGGATAGTTCAATGACCTGTGACTTGGGACAAAAGCTCCTCTCCTCCTGTGGCAGTGATCTATAGATACTGATGGTTTTCTATTTTACCACATTGTTTTCATTCCAGTCAGGGACTATTTAAAGCTGCGATGACAGGTACATTCAATTAACTATCTGGCAGAATAGAAAACCAGCAGCACTGTCACTGTGAGCCTCAAGGACTGAAGTTCAGAAGCCAAGATTTAGATGAGACAAATATATTATCTTTCACTTTGCTATTCATTTTTTACAGAGTCATGTCGACCAAGAAAGTGGGAGAAGGTAAAAATGCTCAACCTGTTGCCATGTCAACCCAAGTAATGGCCACTGACATAAAAAGAGAAAACAACCACCACCATGGCGCAGCGGTGGAGGCGGCAGGCGGCGCCACAGAGACCAGCACAGCAGCCAAGAACCTGGCTCTGCTTAAAGCTCACTCCCTGGACGTGACCTTCGAGGTGGGAGAGGAGTATGATGTTATAGAAACCATTGGTACAGGGGCCTATGGTGTAGTTTCATCTGCCAGGAGACGGGACAATGGTAAGGCTGCTTTGATGAAGAAATAACACATGCCGATTCAATTCTGTGTACTACAATGCTGAGTGAGAGATATATAGATGTAAATTCCTCTTCAGTTAGTATTGTCATCCAAACTCAGTTGTTGTTGACTCCCCTGTCTTGCTGTCTGTTTTTCACTGTGGTGTATTTGCACTTCACAGGCCAGCAGGTGGCGATAAAGAAGATCTCAAATGCTTTTGAAGTGCTAACAAATGCCAAACGCACACTGCGAGAGCTGAAGATTCTCAAGCACTTCAAACATGACAACATTATCGCCATCAAAGACATCCTACAGCCCAACCTTCCTCACACTGCATTCAAGTCTGTGTACGTACAACCTCTGTATAGTTATTCTCATAATATCCATCATGCTCAATGATGTACAAACAGGGTTACTCAGGTCAGGAAAAGTATGAAAATTGACTCTTGAAACCTTTGAGAATTGCACAAAAAGTGTGGAAAGTGTCAGTCCAGTTAACATGACACACTATCTGGATCTAAACCCTGATATTTCTCTATTAATGTATAACATGATTATGTTGTACTCACAACCACACACAAGCTGTGCTACTGTGATAATCAGCCAAAGAAAAATCATAATTTGCTATTACTGTTAGGTCAAACATTTCGTCATCTACAAAAGCTAATTATCCTAACCTCAAAGGAATATAGTTAATTCGGAAGGTCCATGTTTGCAAGTTCAGTTAAGTCATTTCAATGCAATATGGAACATACAAATATTTGATATGTCTGTGAGAAATCCAATGCTATATATATATATATACACACATATATATATATATATATATATACACATACATACAGATCCTTTCCAAAAAATTGGAATCCCGGATGACCGGATTGGCTTCAGCGGATTGTCAAGCAAAGACGATTACAAAATTTGGTGGAGATTCAGAGGGAGTGGACTGAGGCTGGAGTCAGTCATAACTAGGGGTGCACCGATGTGAAAATTTTGGCCGATACCGATAACCGATATTAACATTGCTGTTATGGTCGATAACCGATGTCGATATGATCTGTATAAAAACACATTTATATGATAATACAATTTTGTACGTACTAAAAAACTCATGTAAACAACTGTGAATTTGAAAAAGTTATACATTTCTTTATTTCCAAAACACTTGGAAAAGCCCATAAATCATAGATTTATCTCAATGTTTCCTCTCAATGGTAAAATGCTGGCTGATATTGATAACCGATATTAACATTGCAACATCGGGCCGATGCTGATATGTTAAAAAATTACCATCTGCCGATACCGATATGATTGCCGATATATCGTGCATCCCCAGTCATAACTGAGAAGTGACTGCTGCTTTTCTTCACACTATTCTAATTTCTTGAAATACTGTTTTGGGGGTTTTCTGGAGCTGTAGGCCAAAATTATGAAAAATGAAACAAATAAAGGCTAGAAATATTTCACTTTGTGTGTAATCAATCTATAATCTATTAAAGTTTCACTTTTTGAAAGGAATTATGGAAAAAAATGAACTTTTCCATGATATTCAAATTTTCTGGAAAGGATCTGTATATGTATATACTGTATATCAGAAATTAAAGCAAATTTCACTGGACTTAAAATGAAGAGTTGAACACATTTCTCCAGTCGTCCGAAAGGCTTCCACGAGTGACAAAATGTCTCCAGCTCTTCATTCCACTGGATTCTATTGATACTTTTCAAATTGCTTCATATTGCAAATGATTCTACTGTATTAGTATTCCACCCATCTCACTCACTTTTGCCCTGTTCTTGTGTGTAGATATGTGGTACTGGACCTAATGGAGAGTGACCTGCACCAAATCATACACTCTGGCCAGCCGCTAACCCCAGAACACACGCGCTACTTCCTGTACCAACTCCTCCGCGGCCTTAAGTACGTGCACTCAGCCAACGTCATCCACCGTGACCTCAAACCCTCCAACCTGTTGGTGAACGAGAACTGTGAGCTGAAAATCGGCGACTTTGGCATGGCGAGGGGTCTCAGTTCACACCCCGAGGAGTCTCGCTCCTTCATGACGGAGTATGTGGCAACGCGATGGTACCGCGCTCCAGAACTCATGCTTTCCCTGCAGCACTACAGTTTGGCCATTGACTTGTGGTCCGTGGGCTGCATCTTTGCCGAGATGCTGGGACGTAAGCAGCTGTTTCCCGGGAAGCACTACGTCCACCAGCTGCAGCTCATTCTGTCCGTGCTGGGCACTCCTCCCGAGGGTTTGATCGGAGCTATTGGCGCTGAGAGAGTGCGCTCCTACGTTCAGAGCCTTCCGTCACGCGCCCCTGTGCCCCTGGACAAACTCTATCCCCAGGCGGAGCCAGAGGCCTTGGACCTGCTGGGGGCCATGCTGCGCTTTGACCCTCGTGAGCGAGTTGATGTGACACAAGCCCTGGAGCATCCTTACCTGGACAAGTACCACGACCCGGACGATGAGCCCATCTGCGTGCCGGCGTTTGACTTTGAATTTGACAAGATTCCAATGAACAAGGAACAAATTAAAGAGGAGATCCTGATAGAGATCCAGGACTTTCATCAAAAGAAACAGAGCGGGCGTCAAAGACTCCAGTTCCGGCCCTTGCCAAGGGTGAACGGCGGAGCTGGAGGAGTGCCGAGCAGCAACCAGCGTGTTGCTCTGGCCTCGACTGTAAACCTGAACAAATCAACTTTGCTTCCCTTGGCACAACTCTCCCAAGCAACGCAGCATCAGACACAGCAAGTGATCCAAGTTAAATCTCAACAGCAACAACAGGACAGTGTTAATATCCACGCACCAGCAGAAGGGAGCCAGCCTTTTACAAGTCAAATGCCAACCTTTACCAAGCAGCCCACATCGCTTTTAGAAGTGAGCCCACCCCATGTGACCCACAACCTGCCTCTCCTCACGAAGAGCGAGAGTGGCCCGGTTGATGTGGACATGCCCAGTGCCAACTCTGACGCTGGTCAGCCAGAGACCATAGATCTAACAACGCCAGTCTCTAGTCAGGATGCTCCATCAGAAGCAATGAGAGACGGTGAGGGACAGGAGCAGTTGCCCAACAGCCAGGCTTCTCTGACTCAGGCCAAGTGCCAGTCCATGCCCCAGGCTCCCACCTCCATGTCTGCAACACCAGCACAGTCCATGACACCCCTCCCGACCACGGTGCCTTGCCTTTCTCTCTCCCAGGCACAAGCCCAGTTGTTATCTCAGTCCCTTTCTCAGTCTCTGTCCAAGGGCACCAGGGCCCCCCTAGGCATGGGAGAGGGGACCAGAAAAGAAGGAGCCATTTCAGAAGATACTAAAGCAGCACTTAAAGCAGCCCTATTGAAATCGGCTCTCAGAAATAAAGCCAGATGTGGTAGGTTACTTTCCCCCTCTCTAGTAGCATTTAGAACAGTTTGTCATGTGCATGTCATTGATATGTTAAGTCAAAAGAATATCTATATAGCTTAATTTGATGTCTTGGTTGCAGATGGAGGTACCTCTGCACTGGGGATGGATATCGGCGCGGGAGGAAGCATATCATCCTCCCCATCTTCTCTACCAGAGTTGCGTCGACCTGTTACAGCTCAGGAGCGCCAAAGAGAACGAGAGGAGAAAAGACGCAAGAGGCAGGAACGTGCCAGGGAGAGGGAGCGGAAAATGAAGGAGAAGGAGAGAAGAGAGGGCAAGCATGGCGACTCGCTGGGCGGAGTCCTGCTGAGTGACAACGACAAAAGCCTATTGGAGCGCTGGAAAAAGATGATGGGAGGCTGCAATGACAAATCTCACATGCCTAATAACGAGGGAGCAAAGGATTGTAATGTGAACTCGCACCACGGTGTAGCTATGAGCGATGACACCCAAGTAGCAATGAGCAACAAAACGGACAAGGAGGCAGGGAAGGTTCAGTCTCATGTGGGCGGAGGAATAGACGTAATGGCGGCTACTAGCGGCTTTGTCAAAAACAACACGCTGAAACCGCACGACGAGAGTGGGGGACAAAGTCCTTTCACCTGTTTGGGGAATTGGATCGGGCAGCATGTACAGGCAAGGCCACCGCCGCACCCGCAGCCAAACAGATCGCCCCAGCCCCCGCCGACGAGCTTTCTTCAGCCCCAGCTCCAACCTCACTCCCGGCCACAGCCTAACCCTCAGTCTCAGCTGCTTCCCCTGGAGACGTTTCTGACTAAAGCCCCAACACTAACCAGCAGAGAGATAAATGGAAACGTGGACACCGGAGGCCAAAATAACCTGAACTCCCACCCTAACCCGTCAACCGCAAGTCCTGGGCCTATGGAGAAGCTGTGTCCCTCTATAGGAGAGAAATCTGGAGCTCAGGCAGCAAACACAATCTGTGGGGGTTTAGGGGTCCCATCTCAGCCTCATCCCAGTTTGGGATTCACAGACACGGGGCAGCCAGGGCCTTCGATCACCCCGGACATTCACACAGTAACACTGCAGCTCTCAAAGTCACAGGTGCGTCTCAGCTTTCTTTTGATCTGCTTTGTGCCTTCCTCTTACTGTTTTCTATTGTCTCACAGGCTACAGGTGTTAATGGAGTGAGAAGTGCAGCTCTTCATGTTTTGATTGTGTTCCTTTTATTTGACAGCACTTTGTAACTTTGAGAGTGCCGATACACAAGAACAGCGTATTTCCCTGTACGCATTTTCTGTGATGCCATTTCTGAAATGTCAATAACCTTCTGCTGCTTGCCTTGAACTGAGCTAAACAATGCTGGGTTCAGTTAACCCATTGTTTCTCCATTTCCCTTGTCAGGTAGAGGATGTTTTACCCCCGGTGTTCTCGGTCACACCTAAAGGCAGCGGGGCTGGGTACGGTGTGGGCTTCGACCTGGATGATCTTCTCAACCAGTCTCTCACAGACCTCCAGCACTCTGACCTCAGGTGAGGTCTATGCTATATTATCATTTATCTGAGCATTCTAATCTACCATTTTAGCGTTGCTCGTTGATGGCTTAATCTTTGTTAAAAAAAAGTCTCCAAATGTTTTTAGTTTCTTGTGTCCTGGAAAAAACGGCTTCTCAGTCATAATATAGCATTGTAAAATGTTTGAAAATCAAGTGCTGAAAAGCAGACTCAAGAGATACAAGGTTGTTCCAGGACAGCAGCAATTTTGACTTCTAGATACGAGCATTATCGAATATCAATAAACAAAAAAAGCACTTTTTGTGTTTTCTCCTCCATCAGTTACGACTCGGCCCCCCTCTCTGCCTCCCTCTTATCTGATTGGATCGAGGTTCACCGCATGACTCAAGCTGATCTGGAGTCACTTCAGCAGGAGCTCCAGCTGGGATCTCCCATGATCCTCTCTGATACCAGCACCCCTGACACCTGACTCTTTTCTTCCCCCTTTCCAGGACTTTAGAAAAGAACAATAAAAAGCAACAACGGAACACTTGGATTTGGGCATCTTTTACGGTAGATTGTTTTTAGCATGAAAACCTTGAGTAATGACTGATCAAATTAATTGAACTCTTTTTTACTAGGCACTACACAAGTATTTTCTACCATGACATGCTGCGCTTTTTTTTAAAATAAAGTAAACAAGTCACCACCTGTCTTTGTCTGTGGATATGTAGTGGACTACACTAAAGTCAAGATGTGTCATGTAAGCTTACATAAAATGTATTAGAAATATAGGCCGCCATTCCAAAATGATTGGCAAAATAAAGACATTTGTTTACAAAATGGTACGATTTTAAAATGATGGAATAATTTGAATGTCTGATATGGTAAGCAATGTCAGTTAATATTTGTTGCAAAATGGCGAGCAAATACTGGCATTGGGTGTAAAGAATTAAAAAAAATCACCAAGAGCAAACCTGAAGAAGCAATCATGTATGTAACATGGTATTGATAGTATTCTGCTACATGACCACACAGCCATCTTAGTAGGGAAATAGTAGGTGATTGTAATCAATTAACAGGTGATTACAATCAAGTGACACAACCGGCCGATGAGCTGTGTGTATTGTAGCGCGAATACTGGAAAGACTGCTTTCAAGATCAGGTAACAGGCTGAATAGAACAGGGCTGAAATCAGTCAAATTAACAGTTTTATTTCAATTACAGGACGACATTTATTTACATCATAATTATGATTTAAGACAGACACCTATAAAAACCACTATGAATCTAAAGTAGATCATAATGCAAAATTTTCGTAGTGCTAAAAAAAACATTAAATTTCATGTACAATATGGCTTTACATGCATTTCAAATACAAGTAGTAGCCTATAGCAACATTTTGTTCTAAATTGATTCACTATTCAAGACCACACTGGACTAAAGGCAGACCTTAAGAGAGGTCCTCTTCCTTCATTTGGCAAGGTTTGGTTTCTACCTTCAGTTTTCAAAGTGTCCTATCTCAGCAGCAACATCATCAGTAGAGGGGACAGAGAGCTGACCAGCACAGCCGCCCTCCCACGCCAGTTTGGATGAGCGCGGCCGTACAGCTGGATCTCTGGGACCGTGCTGCGGATGAAGTCTGAGAAGGTGGATACTTTGGAATAAACGCCTGGCTGGTTGGGCCGAGCGCAGTCCAGTCCAAAGCTCACCACCCCAGCCTGCACCCAGGTCCCGTTCACCATCTGGCAGACAAGGGGCCCTCCGGAGTCACCCTGAATACGAAAAGACGACGACACAAAAGACTCAGGTTTAGCTATCACTTACTGGAATGTAACGATATTCTGTTTTGCAAAATAATGCATTATGTAGTATGAGATATAATGTATTTGTGACAACTGATTGTTCTTAAAATGTGCTAGTGTACAAACCGTCATCAGGCTTGCATTTGAAGATGTAAACACAGTAGCAGCACACACAGCTGATGCAACAGTACCTGGCAGGAGTCCTTTCCGCCCTCCTGGTATCCAGCACAGATCATGTCATACAGGATATCCACCGTCTCCGACGGGTGCAGCCCGTACATCTCCTGACAGGAGCTCCGAGAGATGATTGGCACCTGCACTTCCTGCAGGGTCCCCACTCCTGGCAGAGACACTAAGAAAGAGCAGAACGGACGGCGCATGAAGAGGCAGCGGAAGGAATATGTGCCGATTTCCAAAGCTAAACAAGAAAAATAAATCAACAACTATTTTGATAATCGATTGTTTTGAGTAATCTTTTAAGAAAAAAGGTCCAAATTCTCTGATTCCGAGTTTCATAAATGTGAATATTTTCTGCTTTCTTTACTCCTCTATGACAGTAAACTAAATATCTTTGGGTTGTCGACAAAACAAGACAGAGGATGTCATCTTGGGCTTTGGGAAACACTGATCGACATTTTTTTCGCCATTTTCGGACATTTTATAGACCAAACAACTAATCGATTAATCGAGAAAATAATACAGATTAATCGACAATGAAAACAATTGTTAGTTGCAGCCCTACCCCAAAGTATGCTGCAAATTATTTTACGATGGCACACGGACACGCACTAGACCAAGCATATTCTATTATACTGGAGCAATGGAGTGGAATAAATTGCCGCCTACCATTGAAAATAGCCACAAAGCACTGCTCTTTAAGGGTAGAATTACCAGAGAACATCCCCTTGTAAGAGACTAGCTCCTGAAACCCACCTGTTCCCCGCTCTAGGATCTTTCCATTAATTGTTTGTCAATTATACTTTTAGGAAAAGTATACTGCAAGTCATTCAAAATTTATTTGAGTTGTACAGCATGTGGTCTTGCGCTCAACACCTGTCATCGCCTTGAATGAACAACAAGGATCCTGATGGGAACAAGTCCACGAGTTATCATGATGATATTCTTTATCGTTTTTCTTCACATGGATAAAGGTTATGCCGTTGCCTTTTAAAATAGGAAGATTACATTGAAGTATAGCCAGCATTCTTGAAAAATTAATGAGCGATGCAATGACTGATGAAAGCCTAAACATATTCATTGCGACCGCTGTATAAAAGACAGTTCATTAATTTTTCAAGAGCAGCTGCACTTCCCCTTTTTGCAAATGTTTGAGAAAGACTCCCCGTGTGTTTTAGATTTATATACAAAATTAAAACAAAAGGTCCAGGACACTATAATTCCCACATATAGATGCCCTTAAAGACACACCTACTCAGGGTTTTTCCTGGTTCAGTGGACCTTGGGGGGATGAGTACGTACGACTGTCGTGCGTAGCCTACATTTGACTTTTGGCTTAGAGTTATTCTGAACACAACTATATCAACCATTGTAAGAAATTATGCAGCAATCCGTTTACAGCACCCCAAGGTTTCAACGTACAAATGAGACTTTTAACTTCAAATTGGAATGCAAAAATACTTGATTTTGAGCTGGTGTGTAGTCAGAGTTGACCTGATCTCAAATATGAGATTCAGGAAGACTCGTGACACTGTTGGTAGCTCCCACTATTTTGCTTTGTTTTGTTCTACATTAAAAATGACAATGTTTCAAGCCCCCACGGGCTCGAAACATTGTCATTTTTAATGTAGAATAAAACTAGAATAAATATCGGGAGCTACCAACAGTGTTGCGATTCTTCCTGAATCTCATGAAGTAACCTTTTTGGACTCCGCACCTGGAAAAGAGATGTGTGTGTATACTTTGATTTCTCTGGTCTCAAATATATCATTGTCAGAACTTCTGGAGCAGTGTGTTTTTACAGCACCCAAAAGTTTTAGAAAGCAAGCCATTTGAAGGTACAAATTTGGGACTTAAACTTTGAGATTCTCTAAAATGATACAGTAAAAATGCTTGATTTTGAGTTACAGTAATATGCGGTCAGCGTTGTCCTGAACTCAAATATATCAGGGGCCGGTTGCACAAAACACCTTAAGTTAAGATTTTCCATAGTCTGATTTTAAGGTGTCCATAAAATAAAATCGGTTGGATAAAACACCCTTAAATATTGCGTTTACGTTTTCCTTAAAATGTTTAACCTTAAGGAGAAGATTTAAGGGTGTTTTGTGCAACCGATTTTATTTTATGGACATCTTAAAATCGGACTAAGGAAAATCTTAAACTTAAGGTGCTTTGTGCAACTGGCTCCTCCAGGCCTTTGGGGGGGGTGGCTAAAACCTTTGGTGGGCATCAAAAATTCCTTTATGCAGCATGCAGGAAAAACCATGATACCATCCTTATATATAAAAGGAGTAAGTGGGTTCTGCAATTTTGGTCACGTTTTGGTGGTCATGTTTTGTGGTCACGTTTTTGGTTACACTCGTGCAATTGTGATGTCACTCACTGACATCGTGATGTCACAGATGATGATGTCATAGACATTGTGACATCCAACTTGCCATAAAACACCACAGAAGAAGAAGAAGAAGAAGCAGCCACACTGCAGGGCCAGCTTGGCGAGCTGCAGGGCGGGCGAGGCCGCGCAGCAGTCGAGCTAGCGAGATGCCTAGTATATTAAAATGTGCCACATCCTCATAACACTATAAATGTAGTGACAGAATTGGTCACGGCTCACCGTCATTCCGGATGTTTCCCCAGCCAGTGACATAGCACGGCATGCCACCTGGGAACAGGGTGCCAGAGCTGGGCAGACAGATGGGACGGACGCGATCCGACCAGGTGACCGGGGGAGACAGCCGCACCAGCGCCATGTCCCCTCCCTGGTGAGGCTCCACGTAATCAGACGGGATCACCACCCTGCTCACAGAGTGTGTTGACTGGTACGGGTTGAAGCCGTTCAGCTGGTAACGGCCTGCATAGATGGTGTAGGAGCCCACGTCGAACGGACTGAAAGGAAACCAAATGAAACCCACTGGGCTGGAGATTAGTGTGGATTTGAAATGTGAACCCCTTTACTACGGGCTACACTTCCAGTCACAAAAGATGATGCATTGGGTGATGTTTGTTTGTTCCAAGCAGTGGGCTAGCTGCTGCAGCTCCGTTTGTGAGCCCAATTCGGGAAGAAACTTAAAACTTGCATTCTATGGCCTGCAGGGGGCGAACCAACTGGCTGCAAAAAGAAGTCCAGTTACCACTGACCTAAATAATATGGACAAACCCATCCACGAATCTTTTGACTCGCGTTTTGCAGCAAAGTCTTGTGTGGCCCCATCTTGGGGTCCTTGCGCAGCTCACGTGAGACTATATAAACCAAAACCTTGTTTCGGTCCAGGCTGTAAAGAGGCTTAATCACTGTTACAAAGTTGGGCATTTTCACATGGCGGTGAACCAGAACGATGGGACTTCTGATTCCTGCCTCAAGTGGCCATTCGAGGAATTACAGCTTCCAGGGTTACTTGTGGGAAAACCTCAGAGCTTGCCCACTGCCAGTTACATGGAAGTGAATTGGAAAATGGCCCTACTTTTCACTTGATTTATGGCCTCAGTAAACACTTTCCTAATGAGTTTATGATCTCAATCGGCAGTTTCAAGTCTTCAATACAGCACGATGTTCATTTGGTAAATTATGGCCCCATTTCAAGTAAAATAATAGACGATAGAAAAGACTGTTTTGGGACGTGATTGACAGGTCGCCTGTCCAGTGATCGCACAGATCATCGATCACGGACCAATAGCAGGTGGTGCTGCGGCTCTTCTCGTCACTTCTGGCTCCAAATAACCAAGATGGTGACGGTGAAAATGGCAACCTCGAGGCTTCAAAACACGAGTCCTAAAATCAATGGGTGACGTCACGTTAACTCCGTCCATCCATATATTTATACAGTCTATGTATCCAAGCAGGTGCTGCTTTGAATGGACTTGATATGAAACATTAGATCACCAGATTGTAGAGAAAATCACTTTCCAAGCCTTTATACAGTGAATTGGCACCGAGAATACACACACACACTGAGATAGGCTATCTCATACACATTATTCTGACTGAAGAGATCATTCTTCTTTTACAAAACGATTACAGTGTCCATTGTCAGTGCTAATTTCACTGAATTAGTGCTCATTAGTGAGTCAACAAGCTGATTGAAAAGTTTCTCTGCCCGAGGAGAGGACACTTACTTGGGGAAACAGTGAGCGGCTGAGAGGACCCAGTACTCCGAGATGATGGATCCTCCGCAGACATGGCCGCTGCTCGCCGTCTGGAAGGAGAGGGGAGAAACAGAGTGAATCACTTCCACATCACAGGCAAACGCTTCACTCAGCAGGTCAGCTTGATGACCAAGACCTCGACTAACAAACAACACAAAGAGTGAAAGTAAACCGATTCATTATGTTCTTCTGCTGGCTCACCCCAGGGCTGTGTTCTCTCAGCCTTTGTACACAAACGTGCCAAAGTAAGCATGCCAAACAGGATATTGAAATTGGCAAGCAATTGACAATACAGTGAGTTTTCTACATGATAATGAGTCCAGCCATGGCCCAGCAGTCATTGATGATTTTCTCAGTGTGACAAATCTTCTTGGAGCTAAACAAATCCAAAACAAAGGATATGATTATAGATATAAAACACATGATTCAACGTATGATACTACAATCATTAAAGGCCAGCCTGTGGACTCTGTAAAAAAAAAGCTACAAGTATCTTGGGACAGTCAGACTCTAAATTGACCTTTGTGTAAAAAGGGACATCAGTGTTTGTTTTGTCTCAAGAGAACTGTCCCATTTTCACACCGATAAAACCATGATGACCCTCTTATCTTGTTTTTATTGAATCAATCTTGTCCTTTTCCCATGTGTCATGGTTTGGGAACCTGTCTCTGCAAAAAAAAAAAAAATCTCTAAACCAAAATGTCAAGTGGGGTGAGTCTCAATCAACTTGTCAGTTCCTTACGCCACACAGCTGCAGCGTAAAACGAGCTCTATTCTTGAAGACTGTTCCCGTTGTGAATGCCACCTCCTTTGCTGCGGCCGTCGGTTTGGGGTCCCTAGATGTAGAACTAAACACTGACTACAGGAATACTTTTGTACCTACAGCCATTGCGCTACTAAACAATGCTAGCACAAGATGATGAATTTCACTCATGCATGGCACTCTAAGCTGTGTGTGTGTGTGTGTGTGTGTGTGTGTGTGTGTGTGTGTGTGTGTGTGTGTGTGTGTGTGTGTGTGTGTGTGTGTGTGTGTGCGCGCGTAGAAGCACTTTATCATAACCTTATTAAGATTTTCTGTAGGCTAATTAAAGTAGGCTAATTAAATTACTTTTGAGATAAGTAACTAAATTCTAATAACTAATTTTCAGTAACTTGCTCAGTTAGCCTACTGCTCAGAGGTATGCCATGGGTAAAGCACTGTGCATTCCTGGTGATTTACCTGAATATCCACTTGCCATGGCCAGGCCCCGTCTGAAGCATCCATCCCTCCAACTATCCTGTTCTCCACAAAGGGTCGGCCACATTCTTGGGCATGGCAAGCCAAAAAACCTGAATATACACCAAATTAAGTCACATTGATCCAGAATCATACTGTCCACTGGGATAACATTACATTTCAACGTCGAAATTTAAATTTGATTGCAGAGGCGACAAACATGTTGTTTAACAGGCCGACAAAGAAAATACACATAACATGGCGAGCTCCAGCGGAGATGGTGGGCACCGCCTTATAACACTCACCTGTTATACTCCAGAATATAGCGTGAAAGTTTGATTTCGGCGACATTTTTGCGAGGTTTCACGTCACAAAAATCACTTGACAGCCTATTTTATTAACAAGATTCAGCTCACTTTTGCTGTCGTCTCGAAAAACCGTGTTAAAATCTCTGCATCGTCTGGATTCACCAAGATCTTTTTAGGGAAGGCCACCGCAGCCGCTACAACAAGAACTAGGCTACTTTGTCTGATGTCTGGACAATCTGACTGACCGAGGTCGGGTTGTACAAATAAATAGCCTTGTTATAAAAATGTGGCTACCTTTTCATAGGTTTTTATCGCGGGTCCGTGCGTTCTTTCTCGTCGACAAAAATCGCTTTGGGGGTTCACGTTTTGTTTGGTAGGCTATCGGTGAATTCCCAGAAAAGGTTTCGGACGGACCTCTATCAATAGGTTACCTGTGTACCTGCTCGTCTGCAGCCAATCAGCACCATGATCAACACTCAGGCCCCGCCCACCTGAGCCAACCAAATGTTTGGAATGTCGCCGTGAACTATCCAATGGAACGATCCCGACTCCTCTGCCAGCTGGCTGGCTCGCAGCAGGTAAAGTGATACAACACAATTTTTTTCATGGTAATATTTCGCTGCTCCGTCCACTCATAAAGTTTCTAGCGAGTGTTTAGGTTTGTGGCTTTGCAATTTCAAATTCCCATAGAATATTTTCACAAACACATTTTCTTTTCTTATTTTTTCAGATATCCTCATAACATGCATCAGTTTGATAGCCTACTGATAGCCTATGTAAAAATTTAAATAACATTAGCCTTTATTTAGACAATCAGTAGTTAATGTAGGCTATTCATACATTTTCATTTAAGTTAGGCTACACATAGTTATTGTAGCTAGATAAACTGTAGCCTACATTTGCAGTCCTCTCTATCTCCCACTGTGCCCTGTAGCCTACAGGGCCAGAATAACAGACAGGTTGAGTCTACAGAGTTGCCTTCAAAATGTACGTCAAAACAGATGTAATCTGATTCTGATATGTGCCCTATAGTATCATTGACTGTTTGTTCATTGCATGGCCTGTGTATCCATTCATGAATATAAGTGCGATCTCTTGGCCAATATAGTAATAGGCTACATCATTTAAGAATGGCTACAGGTTATATGAATCTTGTGTCTGTCTGTGTAGGCTTATGTATCTAGTAACTATATAACTTAAATGAAAATGTATATGAATACATTAACTACTGATTGTCTAAATAAAGGCTAATGTGATTAAAATTTTACATATCAGATAGGCTACTAACTATAGGCTAATGTAGGCCTATTATGCACTCTCCATTACTTCCCCGAGGATAAGGATATTCCCATGTTCCTTGCACCTTAAGTGGATGAACTGGTTTAAGGGAGTGTTCCTATGGACAAAACACTATCTCAATCTGACACACTTAACCTTAGTGAAGAAATGCACGTTTAGGCTATAAGAAAGGTGCTTTGCCAAATACTATCAGCCCAAGTCAAAGATCAAACACTGACCTTAACTCTGTGTGAGTGTGTGTGTGTGTGTGTGTGTGTGTGTGTGTGTGTGTGTGCGCGCGTGCGCTCGCGCACCCCTGTGTGTGTGTATGTATGTGTGTGTGTGTGTGTGTGTGTGTGTGTGTGTGTGTGTGTGTGTGTGTGTGTGTGTGTGCGCGTGCGCTCGCGCACCCCTGTGTGTGTGTGTGTGTGTATGTATGTGTGTGTGTGTGCGTGCGTGCGTGCGTGCGTGTGCGTGTGAATGAGTGAGACACAAATCATTTGGTAACGCTTTAGAATACAGCCTGCAATTACCTTGTAAGTACAGGCTAACAAGATCTGTATACTTACAGGGTAATTATGGGGTACGACACCTGTACTTACAGGGTAACTGCGGGGTAATTACAGGGTACAAGATGTGAATTTAGCCTGTAACTACAGGGTAACAAGATCTGTACTTATAGGGTAAGTACGGGGTACCACACCTGTACTTACAGGGTAACTACGGGGTACATTATGTGAATTTAGCCTGTAACTACAGGGTAACAAGATCTGTACTTAGGGTAAGTACGGGGTACTTTACTTTACTTTATTGGTATTTAGCAGACGCCTTTATCCAAAGCGACTTACATCATGATCATATACAGCACACAATAAGATCAAATAGAAAGACAGTAGTAAAAATATGAGAAGCCAATATAAAAGGGGAGATTAAAGGTGAGAACAGTTAAAGGAGCAATCATATAAGAAACAGAAAATTCAATTAAAAACACATGGAAAGCAGGCAGAGGGAAGGGAGGGAATTTAGGAAGAGTCAATATAAAGTCTGAAGAGATGAGTTTTAAGTTTTCTGCGGAAAATGGGGAGTGATGCAGCAGTCCTGATGTCCGGGGGAAGTTCATTCCACCATTTTGGGGCCAGGTAGGAGAAAAGTCTCGACCGAGAGCGGCTTCTGAGCCCACGTAGCAGGGGAGGGGCGAGACGTCCTGCACTAGTGGAGGGGCGGAGTGGGCGGTGAGAGGTTTGAAAAGTGACCATAGACTGTAAGTACGAGGGGGCTGTTTGGTGAACGGCCTTGAAAGCTAGTGCCAGAGTTTTGAATTTGATGCGTGCTAGGATGGGAAGCCAGTGAAGCTCTCGGAAAAGAGGGGTGACATGGGAAAATCTAGGTAAATTGTAGACCAGACGGGCTGCTGTGTTCTGAATGAGCTGAAGAGGAAGTATTTCAGAGGCAGGGAGGCCTGCCAAAAGGACGTTGCAGTAGTCTATGCGTGACAATACCAGTGCCTGTACCAGAATTTGTGTTGCTTCTCTGGTGAGAAATGGGCGTATCTTACGGATATTGAATAGGGAGAACCGGCAGGAGCGTGCTGTTGCGGCAATGTAGGCAGAGAAGGTGAGTTGGTGGTCAAGGATCACTCCCAGGTTTTTAGCTGTTTGAGATGGAGTTACGGTGTGGTTGTCAATGGATATGGAGAGGTCAGTCAGGGGGGATTCTTTGGCAGGGAGGAAGATGATCTCGGTTTTTCCAGGGTTGAGTTTGAGGTGGTGATCCGCCATCCAGACACCAACGTCTTTCAGGCAGGCAGAGATCCATGACCCAATTGAAGTATCAGAGGGGGGGAAGGAAAGGTAAAGCTGTGTGTCGTCGGCATAGGAGTGATAGGAAAAACCGTGAGATGAAATGACGTGACCAAGTGAACCCATGTAGAGGAGGAACAGGAAAGGACCTAGAACAGAACCCTGAGGAACACCAGTGGAAAGGGTGCAAGGAGTAGAAAGGGAGGCTCTCCAAGAAACCCTGTAGGAGCGATCGGAAAGATAGGAGGAGAACCAGGAGAGTGCAGACCCAGTGACACCCAAGTCAGAAAGGGTGGAAAGAAGGATTTGGTGGTTAACAGTGTCGAAAGCAGCAGATAGATCCAGGAGTATGAGAACAGAGGAGAGGGATGAAGCCATGGCGGAGTGAAGTGCCTCAGTGACAGCGAGAAGAGCAGTTTCGGTTGAGTGAGCGGGTTTGAAACCAGATTGGAGAGGGTCAGACAGATTGTGATGGGAGAGATAAGTGGAAAGTTGACTGGAGACGGCACGTTCAATGGTTTTGGAGAGGAAAGAGAGGAGAGAGACAGGACGGTAGTTGTAGATGGCAGTAGGGTCGAGGGATGGTTTTTTAAGTAAAGGTTTTACAATGGCAGTCTTTAAGATGGTTGGGAATCGACCAGAGGAAAGAGAGGAGTTAATGAATGTGGTGAGGAATGGGGATAGGTCAGGGGAGATGGACTGTAGGAGGGCGGAAGGGATCGGGTCCAGGGGGCAGGAGGTGGCGCGGTTGGAAGTGATGAGTTGAAGTACATCTTCAGGGGAAAGGGGGGAGAAGGTGGACAGACCCGGAGTACAACACCTTGTGGTAGAAGTTGTACCTTGTACCTTGTACTTAAAGGGTAAGTACCCCGACACCTTGTACCCCGTACTTACAGGGTAAATTAACATCTTGTACCCTGTACTTACAGTACAGATCTTGTTACCCTTTTGTTACAGGCTAAATGCACATCTTGTACCCTGTAGTTACCCTGTAAGTACAGGGGTGGTGCTTACCCTGTAAGTACAGCTCTTGTTACCCTGTAGTTACAGGCTAAATTCACATCTTGTACCCCGTAGTTACATTACTCTGTAGGTACAGGTGTGGTACACCGTACTTACCCTATAAGTAAAGATCTTGTTACCCTGTATTTACAGGGTAAATTCACAACGTGTACCCCGTGCTTACCCCGTAGTTACCCTCTAAGTACAGGTGTGGTACCCCGTACTTACGCTATAAGTACAGATCTTGTTACCCTTTTGTTACAGGCTAAATGCACATATTGTACCCTGTAGTTACCCTGTAAGTACAGGGGTGGTGCTTACCCTGTAAGTACAGCTCTTGTTACCCTGTAGTTACAGGCTAAATTCACATCTTGTACCCTGTAGTTACATTACTCTGTACAGGTGTGGTACACCGTACTTACCCTATAAGTAAAGATCTTGTTACCCTGTATTTACAGGGTAAATTCACAACGTGTACCCCGTGCTTAACCCGTAGTTACCCTCTAAGTACAGGTGTGGTACCCCGTACTTACGCTATAAGTACAGATCTTGTTACCCGGTAGTTACGTAGGCTAAATTCAAATCTTGTACCCCGTAGTTAACCTGTAATTACCCTGTAAGTACTGGTGTGGTACCCCGTAGTTACCCTGTAAGTAGTACAGCTCTTGTTACCCTGTACTTACAGGTAATTTGCGGGCTGTATTCTAAAGCTTACCAATCATTTCACCAGATTATGTAAACCTGCCGTTTCCAGTGGCAAATATTTTGAACGTCCATGTTTGTGGCGCAATTGTGGAACGCACACCTGTGTCAGTGAATTGGTCCAAATTACGGTTCACAAATTGTGCAAAGACTCCCTGTGTGTCCTACATGTAGACGGTGGATATCTTGCCATTTTTTTGTTTATATGACAACAAATGTTTAACTTCCGTCTATAAAACTGTCTCTCTCTCTCTCTGTGTGTGTGTGTGTGTGTGTGTGTGTCTCTCTCTCTCCACTGCCTGCCTCCACCCTGCCTGCCCCAGGCGCTGTGTCTACTTTCACAGAGCAATTGAAGGTGACAGGGACAGAGAGCGAGGGAGAGGGAGGGAGGACACATCACAGTATCGCCTGGGGCTACACAGCAGCGGAAGAGCGAGGGATGAGGGACAAAGAGAAAAGGAGAGAGAGAGAGAGAGAGAGAGAGAGAGAGAGAGACTCATGAAAGGACTAATAGGGAATTCCACACAGGTACAAATAAAAAGTAAAATAAATGTACACAGAAAAGAGCTGAAATCGGTGTGTGTGTGTGTGTGTGTGTGTGTGTGTGTGTGTGTGTGTGTGTGTGTGTGTGTGTGTGTGTGTGTGTGTGTGTGTGTGTTTGTAGCACATGCTCTCGCCTATAGGTCAACCGATATTCACTTGAACACTAACATTGTCGTTCCGTGTGCGGTTCCCCTCCACTGTGGCCCTCTCACTCATAATATATGAATGCATTATAGGGATCTAGCCCGTACGAGCAAGTAAGAGCAATTATAATGCACTCCCGTTTGTTTTTATTTTAAGGACTTGATGAATATTTGTCGTGGCATTGTTACCATGGCTACTGCCCCCCCCCCCCTTTTCCCTTCCCCCTTCAGCACTAAAAAAGCAAGGGATGGTGTGAGAGAGCGAGAGAGAGAGAGAGAGAGAGAGAGAGAGAGGTGACAGGAATGAACTAACAAGATCCACACAAAAACGCATGTCCTGGAGCTACATGAATCTTTGCAGTGAAGCACAGTCTCTCTTTCTCTCTCTCTCTCACACACACACACACACACGCACGCACGCACGCACGCACGCACGCACGCACGCACGCACACACACACACACACACACACACACACACACACACACACACACACACACACACACACACACACACTACACTCAACACATAGGGATCACATATAGGTTAACCCATATCCAATAACTGGAACACAGGAAGACTGACTTAAAAAAAGACAATCAGAATGGTTAGCCAACTAGTAAATGGAGGAATAGGGAGACCATCTTTATGGGTTGAATTTGAAATAAACCAAACAATCTGTCCTGTTTGTCAACTTTCCTTCACTTCCCTTTCCCGTTCTTTTCCTGCTCTTACTCCTTTGACCTTTGAACTTGTCAAGTATTTTCCTTTCTCCTAGGCACGTGTTGGAGGAGAGAGAGAGAGAGAGAGAGAGAGAGAGAGAGAGAGGGAGAGAGAGCGCAGTGGGGGCAGCAGGGAAAGAATAGGAGAGTATGAAAGAGAGAGGGAGCGACAGAGAGAAAGGGAGCGCAAAGTCTTGTCAACCGGAAATAAAACAAGCTGGCACCCTCCCCATCCCCAAGCCCCTACACCCACCCCAAAGTCACGTACTTCCTCTTCACTGTCTCCCCCCCCTCTCTCTCTCTCTCTCTCCTCCCTCCCTCCCTTCCTTTCTCTCTCTCTCTTTCTGTCTTGCTCTCTGTCTCCCTTCTGCTCCAAAGAGATATATTTATACCATCAGTTCCACTGTGCTCTGGCTCTTTCACTCCACCATACAGACCGTCATACCTGCGTCATGACTCACACCTCAGCACCGCATGATGCTGCTTTAAGGCGCTTTAGGGCCAGCCAGACAATGCCTTGTTGTCCCACAGCTTTAAACACAGTGTGTAGAGAACAATACCTTTGCAGTCGGAGAACAATAATACCCGAACAATACCTTTGTGCTCGGAGGGGAAAAAACCTCCTCAACTTCTCTGCAATCTTTTTTAGCTCTCGAGTTCAAAGCCCAACTCAAATTGTGTTTGCGCTCACTGAATTCCTTCGATTGGCCGTGGGGTTGAATGAACTTTGACCCCCCTCACCCCCCTCATTACAGCTTTAGACTTATTTCGACCATTGTTGCGATTCATTTCAAGGGAGATTAATTTAAGGCTTAATTTAAGGGAGATTAAGTAATATAACCCCAAGCAGTTAAAGAAGCCCATGTGGCCATGGTATCAATTACCTGACCGAGAAACAAGTAGCAGAGTTTAAGCCAATCAGTTGGAAACGCTGCTGCAAAATAGTGTCTGAAACTGATACAGCACAAAGCATTAATATTTATTTTGTTAATAAGAGTATGACTTTTGCTATCATATCAGTGACCCAGTATTATATATGTATGTATATATATATACACACTATATATATATATATATATATATATATATATATATATATATATATATATATAAGCCTAATATTATGACTCATCTTTATCTAATAATCTGTGTTCAGTTGCTTAAGTTACATGCAACATTTTAAAACAGCACATTTATTTCTTCCCCATATTTGCTTATGCACAATGACATTTTCTCAGCTTTATCAGAGTTGTACTTTATACACTGACACTTTAGGTATCGCATTGAGGATCAACGAAAACTAGCCTGTGCAAGTGTGAACGTTCAATTAAATCCGGTGTGGGGTGTCAGTCGCCTGCTTGCACGTGCCAAAAACGAATACACTCCAATATAGTGCTCAATGTGGATGTGCAATTTATGGCTAAAATTGAATTCCATCATCTATTTATCATCCACTATCTCTCCATTATCTGTGCTTTATGCCCTACTCTCTCGGCCTCCCCGCCTCCTCTCGCTGGCATTAAGTTCAAACTTGACACTGATGTTGACTCACTTTGTCACCCCTCGCTGACTCTCTCTCTCTCTCCTCGTCCCTCACTCTCTCTCTACCTCTCTCTCTCTATCCATCGCTTGGAGGACAAGAGCGCCCGCAGACGCATTTCTCTCCACAGCACCCCCCCTCCCTCCCTCACCCCCTCCCTCCCTCTTCCACTCTGTCTCACCCTGTCCTCTCTCCATCTCTCTCCTTTACACACTCAGTATTGTCAACAAAGTCGGAGACCAAGGGACGCGGGGGAACAAGGGACTAAAGGTGTATAACGAAGAGCGATACATCGACTCTGCTCCCTTTTACTTTGACACTTGGTAAGTTTGCAAATTTCAGCCTTTATAGCATCTTCTGTGGATTTATCTACTGTATGCTTAGATCTTTTTTTTTACGTGGACTTCATGAGAGGCTTTGGGATGGACCATAAGTTACTGTGCTACCAGGTAGACACATAACACATAAAATAATTTCTGCAACATATTTGACAATTAGATGTGATTGAGATTGGGTGGCTTCGGCAAAATGAAAAGCAAGTCTGACCTTTGACAGTGACATTGCGCTGCTGCAGTAAAATTGTCTCAATATTGACCCATTATCTTTGCATGCCTTCATAATATAGAAGATACGATAATAAAATAAGTTATGAGGAGAATAGCTTACATTCATCTTGCATATGAACTTTAGCTTCACATGTTTATTCAGGCAGATGATGCTGTTTTAAGGAAATACTTTCAATGCCTAATGTACTCAATAAGTAGAGCTGTGAAGAAGTAGAGTTAGAAGTGAGCTTCGTCATGGTGTTTGCTCCTGCTTCATCAAATCGGTGTGTGTGTGTGTGTGTGTGTGTGTGTGTGTGTGTGTGTGTGTGTGTGTGTGTGTTATGCCTGTTTGTGGGTACATGTAAGCGTGCTTGTGTCTCTTTTTGTGCATATGTGTGCTTGCATGCATGCTATGGGGTTACCAGCAAAGATAGAGCTAAAAGCAAGTAGCATAATAAATGCCATGGCTTTCAGAGTGGCTTCTAATGTACCTTGGCTCCCTGTGGTATACTAGCATACCAATGTATAACACACACGCACTACGACAGCCGGGCATGTAACTAACTCCATTTCTGTCTGTCATCATGAGGCTAATTCACCACAATGCCGACCATGTGTGAACTCATGCGATCTCAACCCCTCCTTCCCATCTCTGCTCCTGTCCTTCCCCAGCACCCCCCCCCCCCCCCCCCCCCAGGAGGAAGGATAGAACAGGGAGAGAGAGAGAGGAGCCGGAGGTGACAAAAGAAGAAGAAGGGTGGACACTCTTGTATTTCTCTTCATGGTGCTTTGGACACTCGTATTATGTATGAGAAGTTAACCATGCTGAACCTGCAAAGCGGCTCAAACTGGAGTGGGCCTAACAACTGGTACCACGACCCCACCGCCGTCCAGACACAGCACAGCACAGGTGAGAGGAGATTTCAACACAGATGATGGTCAGTTAAGTCCAAACTTGTCACCATATCACCCTTCATTCTCCTTACTTACAAGTAGCGTCTTCTGAACTCACCGCCTGTTAGTTCGATGCCTGACTCAGTTCCATTCTGCGATCCTGAAATGTGTTTTGCCCCGTTGTACCAGGCCAATTTTCTTGACATTCACCCATCTCTTTTGTCACCTCCCTCTCCGCCAGTGTCGGAGGGCTGCCTGCTGGACACGGAGGGCAGTATGGGGGGCGAGGCTGGGGGAGGAGGGGGCAGAGGCGTCCCCGTGGAGAGGGACGAGGGCGAGGAGTCTCAGCTGAGACTGCAGCTCAAGAGGAAGCTGCAGAGGAACAGGACCAGCTTCACCCAGGAGCAGATCGAGGCTCTGGAGAAAGGTCAGACCATGCAAACAGGCAAAGCGCTCACCTGGCTCCAGCCAATCACGGCCCTCCATGGGCGCTAGCCAGACCATAGTATGCCTAGTCGCCCCATGCCAACACTTGTGTTAATGGATCATAATGTCTAAACCTCGTTTGCCACCTCTTGGTAAATGTCAGGGGATAAATGTACGATTCATGTGAAATGAGAAAACATTACACCACAGGATCCAAACAAACGTCAGGGTATTTATGAGGCATTGTGCCACACCGAGAAAATTTGAAATATGATGATTTGCCCATGGCAAGGCAGTACAAGCATTTTATTAATCTATGATTGCTGTCAGTTGCATTTTTGCTCAATATCTTGAATCTTACCTCCAAAATATTTCTGATCTGCTCCAAAATGCTGGCAGCTGCTTGTATGGAAACACATTTTGATAATGCATCATTATTGTGGCTGTATTATCCAGTGAGCCTGATATCGGGCCACTGAGAGGGATCAGAGAGCCACCCTTGACTGGATATGGCTGCAGCAGGGCCTTGAGCTAAATAAGGACGCAATGTCCACTGTGCAGCCGAGTGGAAATGTATCACTGTGGTCACTCTGCACAAATGACTTTAATGAGGTACACGAACCCCCATGCACAGCCAAGGCACAATAACAATCATGTGTTGACACAAATGCCAATTATAAGGATGCCAATTATAACCATTTTTGGGTAAGATTTGATGTTGACACCCATCGCTATTACTCTGTGTGCAATGTGCATGTGGTGAGGTAGCATGCTTAACGATTTAGGCTGTGGAAAATTATTAATCTCTTAAAAATGTGTCCTCAACAAAATACAATCATTTTGTATAAAAAAAAGTAAATAAATAAATAAAACAGCCTCAACATTGGTAACATAATTAGCCATTCCCCTGACATTTTCTATGTTAGTAACTTTTTGGTTTAAAGAAAGCAGTAACTGATTTAAATGTTGTGGTTGCTGTGTCGACACATTATCAGCACACTAGCTAATGTTATGTATCATAAGAGCAGACAGTTATATCTGTCTAGAGCAGGGGTTTTCAAAGTCTGAGAGTCTGGGCCTCCTCTCAGACAGTTTACTTGCTTAGTTTCACTCAATTCCTGGATGCCTATGGGATCATGATTATGTTATTTGATCCCATAGACACTCAACAATTGAGTCAAGATAGCCTGATATTGCTGTTTGATATAGGCCTACTTCAGATTACACCAAATACATTAAAAAGGTCTGTCTGAAGGCATTTATTTGTTTCTGACTCTGGGAAAGTGGGAAAATGAGCAAAATTCCCCCAAACTAATGTAGTTATTTAAGCAAATCACGCACAATTAGGCTATTCTATGTGATCTCATTTTGATAACAAATAATAGCTAATGTAATATATATATATATATATATATCTTTCTATATATTTCTTTTCAATTTTTCAGAACATGAAAAACAAATAACAAAAACAAACTCAGACCTGGTGCCTATGTGCTTGTAAGTGAAATTGTGTATAGAATCACACGCAAAGAGTCCATGAGAAATCAGCTGTCACCCCTAATTTTGTCCAAGTAGGCCAGAAGTGAGTCCCAAATAGTTGAAAACTTCTTAACTGAGTTGGTCCTCAGGAACCTGAGTCTCTCCATACGTATAATTGAATCCATGTGCGTCAGCCACAGCTGAAAGGAAGGTGGAGAGGGGGACTTCCTCTCCTTCAGAATGAGTTTCTTGGCGACAGTCGTCCCCTGTGTCTGCTGCACAGCCGTAGGGAGGAGCAGAGAGGATTTCGAGCAGCCGAAGATGCAGAGTGCCGCCTCCGGCTGAAGGGTTATTTTATAGGCCTTAGAGTTTAATGTAATGTTTTTCACTTGCATTCACTGAGCCTCCCCTGAAACGGTTTGGAGCTCCCCTGGGGAGGCCCGCCTCCCACTTTGAAAACGCCTGGTCTAGGTTAAACCTGAAACTTCATGGATGAGTCAGACAGTTATAGTTACAGGCTGAGACATAATCTGCCTTCAATATGTCAGCAACAGAAATGTCAGCGGTTTTATCAACTAGAAATTAACTGCCACCATGAGGGATGATCCTCTGATACAGTCAAACTTTTCAATGTGACCGTCACCTCTGTGCCACTATTGTTGTGCCATAAATATACTACTCATCCTAAACTTGCATGTATGTTATACGTCAGCTCTAGGAATTCTATAATAGTAGAATCAAGACTTGTACTTAAAAAAAGAATCCCTTTATTTGATAGGACAGTAGGCAGACAGGAAATGTGGGGAGAGAAAGAGGAGATGATATGCGGCAAAGGACCACGGGTCAGATTCAAACCTGGGTCAGCCGCGTGAAGGACTAAGCCTTTGTGGTACATGCTCTACCAGGTAAGCCACCGGGGACATGCAACTTACACTGTGTTTGACATCAATTAATTTCTTCCACAGAGTTTGAACGGACACATTACCCAGATGTCTTTGCGAGGGAGAGATTGGCAAATAAGATTGATTTACCGGAGGCCAGGATACAGGTAAGGAGAATGATCTACCTCAAATCTTATTTCAGAACAATTTTATCCTGGATACCCTTCAGTTTTTCTATCTCTGATATTCTGATGAAGGTGGATAAGCCTGGATTCTAGCAATAAAGAATAGTCTAAACATAGAATAGTAGACCTCCCCCACACCCCAGGGCTTAACATGTCTCTCTTTGATTGACAGGTATGGTTCTCAAACCGAAGAGCCAAGTGGAGGAGGGAGGAGAAGCTGCGCAATCAAAGGAGGTCAGGGGGCGGGACTACCTGTTCACAGACCCAAGCCCCGCTGACCACTTCCTTCAACACATCTGTTTATCACCATCAGCATGGCAGCAGTTCAGGTGGGTGCAGTGGGTCAGTCTGTACTCTTTACTTTGAAAGATGACTGTTTAAATGTATACATTCGAGTTATACATCATTATAGTTCAATATAATTTCTCTTTATGTCCACACAGATGATTGAGAGAGTAGTTTTATGTCAGCTGAGTCAGTAGCGTAGCCAGACTTGGCTCATTGGGTGTGCCACAGAAAGCCAGGGTATGCCTGGAGGCGGACCATTTCTGGGTCCAAAAAAAATTGGGTCTTTTCAAACCAGATTTAGAGGAATATTTGTGTGTTGTTTGCTCCTTTTCGCACTCATTATTAGCAGGTAGAAGCAGTCAATTAAATTGTATTTTTTGGCAACATGTAAAACCACTTTGTTTGGTATCTCAAAAAAGTCTCACCTACTTTTTCCAATGAGTGTTCTAGTCGGGAAAGAACGCAAGTTTGGTTGGCATGCAGGTTCGTCTACTGCAGAGAGATCTGTAGCGTTCTCAGTGTCCTCTGACTGCTGCTGCACAAACCATCAGTGTGTTTTTGGCTGCGTCCCCCCGTTGTTATTAACGTCATTGTTTCGGCTGCATCATCTTCATCATCGTCTGTCTCTCCACTGTCCACCACCAAGCATTCACCCCCAAAGCGCTTTTTTCAGTCAGAACGCTATGAAAATCATGTTGAGAGCGCTTCCATTGTGCACAAAACACAGCGCACAGAGTGTTTTTTTGTGCTCCGT